>NC_081759.1:14035947-14348447 GCF_963082965.1 Carassius carassius | reverse complement strand
CGAGGTTCCAATCCCTGACGGTAAGTAGTCAGTAAAGCCTGTTCGTTCCATCCACTGGAGGCCGCTAGAGCCCTAAACTGAAGGGCATATACATTGACAGACATTGTTCCCTGTTTGAGATTATACAGCTTCTCACCAATGGAAGAGTCCCAAGCTGGTCTTCCAAAAACTTCTCGGAAATGGTAGATGAAGCTGGAATAAGACTGGATAACTGGGTTATTTTGAGTCCATATTGAATCTGCACACAGTAGTGCTTTACCTTGCAGTTGAGAAATTACAAAGGCTACCTTGGATCTCTCGGTGGGGTACAAGTGCGGTTGCATCTCCAGGACCAGCGAGCATTGTAGGAGGAAACCGCTGCACTCCTCCGCCGAACCAGAGTAGGGCGCCGGCCGGGCCATGAGACTGGCGTGAACGGAAGGTGAGGAAGTGCTGGCAGTGTTGGGTAGAGTGATGAATGGATCCGTGAGAGCTGGGTGAAGACGTCAGAGGAGGGAGGTGAACCACACACACGCACACTGAGGATCTTGATCTTCTGAGAATCGCTGGAGAGAGGTAAGTAGAGGAAGAGTTAGTCCTTTGAGTTAGCATACAGGTAAGACCTTGTCGCGAACGAGACCGGACGCTGATTGAGTGCGTGTGTGTGGTATTTATGGTGCCGAGGTGATTGGGTAATGATGAGGGTCAGGTAGAAGTGCTCAGTACTCAGATGAGGGCGTGCGTTGTGAATGAGTGGAGGTGGAACCTGGCGTGTTTGTAACACCAGTAATGTTTTTTTTTTCGAAGTACGTTCATAAAAAATACTTAAATGTTCTAACTGAACTATGGCCTAATCCTGGCTTAGTCTAAGCCCTGTCTGTGAAACCTGGCCTTTAAATGTTAAATTGTCACTATCGAAACAGTCATGACCAAAACATGTCATCATTGGAATATCACTACTGAAAATAAGCAGTCACACCAAAACATGGGATGTTTTCTCAAAAATAAGGTATACAGACTTTTTAGCTAAGATGTTATGATAGTCTTTGGTTCTGAGTATATTCAAACTAATGAATCCTTAAATTTGAAATCAGTATGATCACAAGAAAAATTGGATTCAAAATACAACAAATCTCATAAATTACAGTTGAAATACTGTTAAAAATGTAATTGTCACTGAGTTACTTCTAACTTCTAGTTACTTCAAAACCTGCAAGTTTGAAGGATAGTAGCAAAATGGGTAAAGATTTAAAGTTGCAAATAATTAGTATTTTAAGGCTAAAATCTAATCCTTAAATTAAGTATTTTAATGTCATCTAATGATTCTTTTTGTAACTATGCCTAACAATAAATGTGTATTATGAAATATTGTTTCACCGAATTACTTTCTCTAAATCATGGTAATGTATAATCATTATTTTGTGCTAATAAAACCCTTACAACAAATAAAAACTTTTATATGATTTTATGTTGACAACCCTACATATGAGCAACTATGTTAGATGCTTGCCATAGCAAACATCACTAACGAACAATCAGTTCACGCTTAAATATAATTAGCTTAGGTATGGTATGCGTATTTGGCGTGCTGTCCGGGGAAGGACTCCCAGTTCGGCAATGGCCCGAACCTAGAGTACCCCCCCTTCCCCGTCTAATTATAAAGTGAACTCGAAGTGAGGAGATGGGGTGGAGGAGGGATGCTGATTAACCGTCAATGGATAGAGGAAAGTCAGCGATATTTATACTGTGGGATTGATTACTAGATTGTGGTCCACCTGTGTTGATTAGGCTAAGTATCTGACGCGCTACTCCCGAACCTTGTTAACTAGACTGGAATAGGTCATGGTGTCGGCGTATGGGCCCTACTGGCTGATATGCCCCTGCTATTCAGAGGCCGAAGGGCAAATGGCTGACCGAGAGGGCCCATGAAGCCTCCGACTGGAGATTAAGACTCAGGACGACAGACGTCTGGGTCCTCTCTGTTTGGCAGATAAAAAGGTTTTTGGGGTGACCGACAAGGAGACTCGCCGATACTCACGACATCGGATGGATGAGACTCATTTGCGGCCAGCAAGTATGGAACCCAACCGGGAGAACTCTCGCCGACGTCTGACGGGAGCACACGCATCAGACGGGTAAGCCTCGCCGGACGGGGAGAGGAAAAGAAAACCCGTGCTGGGAGGCTCTCACTGCATCCGATGGGGTATCAACTCAGAACATCGAACGGATAAGCCTCGCCAGGCGGGGGGAAAAGATGTGAGGGTAGCGGAGGGATGGGTTTTTTTTTGTACAGTATTTGAAGTTAAGCCTCGCTTATCGTCAAATGGAAAGGTAAAGTCATGTGACCAGGAGACTCTCGCCGATGTCCGATGGGAGCACACACGATCGAACGGGTAAGTCTCTCCGACCATAGATTGGAAAATAAGGTTGTCGGACAGCTCTTGCAGCCTTTGGCGAGAGTTCAATATTCGCGCACGGACGTGTAAGAAACGCCGTTAGTTGGAGGGAAACATCCACTCGACCGGGACATCTCTTGTGGCATCTGACGGGATTTAAATACGGCATCAGACGGGTAACTGCTCCGGTAGTTTGTCGGAAAAGGCAAGGTTTGCTTGACCGGGAGGCAATCTGGCGGGAATTCAATAGTCACTGTATTGGATGGGTGAACCTTGCCGGTAGTTGGAGAATGTATTTATTTTGTTTTATTATTATTATTATTATTGTTTTCTTTTCTTTTTTTTTACTGGGAGCGCTTTGCAGCACCTGGCGGAGAGTTCAATACTCTCAATTTGAGTTGTCTAAAGGGGATGCTATGAGGGTTACTTGCGTAGTGGTTTAGCAAATCCAATACGCTGCTTCTGATAGTGTCAGAAAATCTTTGATCGGCTTGCATTCGAAGTTAAGCATACGACAAAATGGAATTCCCTGTCCTGTCAGTGTACCTCGAATAAATGCCATGAATCTGGATGCCTGGGCATAGTTTAAAGCAGAGGTGATGTCATCCTTCCCAGCCGAGAGCTTGAGAATTATTATTTATTTATTTATTATTTTTTCTCTCTCTCTCTCACCATATTGATTGCGTGATCATTGTTCTACGGTTGTGATAGAGAATTCATCAAGAGCCATCGAGGTGATTGTGTTTTTAAACGGCAAATTATATGGAGCTGATGGATTGATTAAGAGTTTTCAAATTTTTGGTTAAGAATTTTCAGATTAACCACTCCAGTGGGTTAATGAAAAAACGAAAAGGCGGGGCTTCAAAAGGGTTCATGAGCAGCTTTTTTTTTCACCTATAGGGGAAATCTGTACAGATTATTTCAGAGAATAGCTGAAACGTATATAGCAACATTTGAAGTCACGATTTATGATTGCTGTAGCATGCCTGTTGTAAAGAATTGTCCAATATTAAAGATGGTGTACATTTGAATTAGATGTTTAGCAAAACGAGGACTAGGTTGTAAAGTGATGTGTAGAAACTATTATCGGGAACGTTTGGGCCCTTGAAGGCTTTTGATATGATTAGCATGTACGTTAGATTGTTAGTGATGCGTTACGTTAAGTTTGTTCTATGGAACAGTATGATTTTTTTTTAAAGCTCCTGCGGGAGCGAGAACTGCTACGGCAGTAGGGAAAATACAGAAAAGAGATACAGATGCTACTGCAGTGGGAGCAGACGCTGCTGCGGCAGTGGAGTATATAGATAGGCTCCTGCGGGAGCAAATGCTTCTGCAGCGGTGGATAAATATAGATAGAGGTTACTGCGGGAGCAGACGTTGCTGCGGCGGTGGATAAATATAGATAGGCTCCTGCGGGAGCAGACGCTGCTGTGGCGGTGGATAAATATAGATAGAGGTTACTGCGGGAGCAGACGCTTCTGCGGCGGTGGATGAATATAGATAGAGGTTACTGCGGGAGCAGACGCTTCTGCGGCAGTGGATAAATATAGATAGAGGTTACTACGGGAGCAGACGCTCCTGCGGGAGCAGACGCTGCTGCGGCGGTGGATAAATATAGATAGGCTCCTGCGGGAGCAGACGCTGCTGCGGCAGTGGATAAATATAGAAGAGGCTCCTGCGGGGGCAGACGCTGCTGCGGCGATGGAGAATTATAGATAGAGGCTCCTGCGGGAGCAGACACTGCTGCGGCAGTGGAGAAATATGGATAGAGGCTCCTGCGGGAGCAGACACTGCTGCGGCAGTGGAGAAATATGGATAGAGGCTCCTGCGGGAGCAGACAGTGCTGTGGCAGTGGAGAAATGTGGATAGAGGCTCCTGCGGGAGCAGACACTGCTGCGGCAGTGGAGAAATGTGGATAGAGGCTCCTGCAGAGCAGACACTGCTGTGGCAGTGGGGAGGGATAGCTTCTTGAGCAGCCTGTGGGATGAGCTTGCTTCGGCTGCTGTAGTTGTTGGCTGCAGGAAAAGTATAAGGGTTAGTAACAATTGATGGGGCAAGCTAAAAATTTTTACAAAAAAAATAAAATAAAAAGTGCCTGGGTAGCCTACTGTTCTACCAGCTTAGCAATTGGTTGCCTGGTTTGAAAATACCTCAAGCCTTGTCCACATTAGTACGTTCCTGCTGGAAGCATGTTTTCCGCTGGTTTAGGGGCGGCAGTGGCTCAGTGGTTCATGTAGGTTTTCTACAAACTGGAAGGTTGGTGGTTCAATCCCCGGCTTCACCTGACCAAGTGTCAAGGTGTCTTTGAGCAAGACACCTAACCCCAGCTGCTCCCGACGAGCTGGATGGTGCCTTGAATGGCTGACACCGCAGTGAGTGGGTGAATGTGAGGCAACTTGTAAAGCGCTTTGGATGGCCATGTGGTCTGTTGAAAGCGCTATATATATGCAGTCCATTTACCATTTTGGCCTTCTGGCCTTTTTAAACGGTCTCCAGAGCGGATAAATTTGGAATGCTGTTTTCGCATTGTAGGATGGACTGTGGAAACAGGGGCTTTGAAAACGATGAAGCATGTTTAATCTTGTAAAACATTGTATCAACCGATGTGGTTATAATGGTAAAGACGATTGCAGTTATGTGCTATTCAGTTTCAAGCAGATTCTAAAGATATTTACTTGCGTGCTTTTCGTATTACAGTCCTGAAAAGACAACAGAAATTTTACTCACCCTTGCTGTCCTGCGGCAAAACACGAGGGTAGTTGTGTTTTAGATAAATTCTGAGTGATCACGCAAGTAAATGGTGTCCCTCATGTCCCTTAATAAATTGCAGATATGTTCACTGAATATAAACCTAACAGAGCACTCAGATCACTACGATCGAGTCAGTATGGAATACCAAAGGTTCACGCACACAAGGGGAGTTGGCTTTTAACATTTAAGTTACTCTGCTGCCCACAGTTGGAATCAGCTTCCAGAAGAGATCAGATGTGCTAATACAATAGTCACATTTAAATCTAGACTTAAAACTCATATGTTAAGCTGTGCATTTATTGAATGAGCACTTGTGCAATGTCCAAACTGGTTGCTTTTTTTTTTTTTTTTTTTTTTTTGCAAAATCATTTTCTGTTTCTAAAATAAGTACATTTTTTTTAAAATCATTTTTAAAACGTTTAAAAATAGCTTGTTTTATTTATTTATTATATTATTATTTCCCTTCATAATTATTTCACTTTGTTTTATGTAAAGCACTTTGAATTACCATGGTGTACAAAATGTGCTATATAAATAAACTTGCCTTACCTAAATAAATAGGTCCTGCCAGAATAATTGCATGCAACTTATGTCTGTATCATCTCAGTGAGGTTTAAACATGCACGGTAGGGCAAATGTAATGTCTTCAGACATTTCGGTGTGGATGGCTTGCCTTGAAAAAATGCCTTGGCTTCGTGGTTAAATGGCATCGTCATCCGACAGAATTACGTCATGACGTCGTTTAACAACTGCGAAACCTGCGTTAGCGTCTTGACCTGAGGAATGTATTGATTTACGACCGGCGGTCTGCGTTGCTAGAGGAGGCAGCCTCAAACTGCGCCGCGGTGAAAAGGCTGAGCCGCGACGGGAAGCGAGAGAGGCTTGTTGCGGTGAGAACTGGGGTGCGGCCCAGGCTGGTTGAATGCCTGCTGCGATCCAGCACTCGAGGAGAGCCCGGTCTTGAGCGGGAGCGAGGCGAGCTCGGGCTCGGGGCTTTGCACGGTCTATTGGCCACAACGTGTGGCTTTGCGAGAAGAGCAGCTGTCGTGATAAAGCTTAATGGTGTTCGGTGGCCGTGTTTGGCGAGGTAGGAGTGATCGTGGGTCCCGAAAAAAAGGTAGATCTGAAAAATCCCCCGGTACAGATCTCTTCGTTGGAAGGAAGATTGGGTCTGTGATAAGGTGACAGACAGAGCGAATAGAATGCTGATTAACCATCAATGGATAGAGGTAAGTCAGCGATATTTATACTTTGGGATTGTTTACTAGATTGTGGTCCACCTTTGTTGATTAGGCTAAGTATCTGACGCGCTCCTCCCGAACCTTGTTAACGAGAACATCATTTGTTGGTAAGATTTACAGGTGCACTATTTACAGATCCTGAAATGTAAATAAATTTAAATTAAGAACACTTGCAGATTCATCTACACTCCAACAGTGATTAAGTTACAGAACGTCAGCCATCCTGAAGGGGAGGTTACTATAACAACTGACCAGTGGCAACCTAGGCTGGAATCTATTTCAGAGGATGGAGTGGGGCCGCTGACAGCCCAGCATGCCACGGCAACTCACGAGTGTCCGATTTCAGCATGCTGCCAGGGTTGCGGAAGTACTGGGGGTTCTCGATGACTGGACTCTTAGTCATTCCGATGATAACGGCATCTAGGCATATCTCTGATGATGATGGCGTGTTGTTGCCATTGGAAACGTGGTGAAGCGGGCTGGCTGAGTCGTCGTCATTACTGATTACAGATGAAGAGCCTGGTCAGAAAAAAATCAGACAATACAATAATCCAAAGAAATAATACAAATTTACATTCTCAATACACATTAACATACATACATACAGTACAGACCAAAAGTTTGGACACACCTTCTCATTCAAAGAGTTTTCTTTATTTTCATGACTGTGAAAATTGGAGAGTCACACTGAAGGCATCAAGGGCTATTTGACCAAGAAGGAGAGTGATGGGGTGCTGCGCCAGATGACCTGGCCTCCACAGTCACCGGACCTGAACCCAATCGAGATGGTTTAGGGGTGAGCTGGACTGCAGACAGAAGGCAAAAGGGCCAACAAGTGCTAAGCATCTCTCGGGGAACTCCTTCAAGACTTTTGGAAGACCATTTCAGGTGACTACCTCTTGAAGCTCATCAAGAGAATGCCAAGAGTGTGCAAAGCAGTAATCAAAGCAAAAGGTGGCTACTTTGAAGAACCTAGAATATTTTCAGTTGTTTCACACTTTTTTGTTATGTATATAATTCCATATATAATTCCACATGTTAATTCATAGTTTTGATGCCTTCAGTGTGAATCTACAATTTTCATAGTCATGAAAATAAAGAAAACTCTTTGAATGAGAAGGTGTGTCCAAACTTTTGGTCTGTACTGTATGTGTTGAAAAAGCATGATTATGAGAGAGAAAACAATAACCATAACTTTTGTTTAGAAGGTGCAACCAATAATGTTGCTGAAAAAATTCAAATTCATAATATTCTGTATTTGTATGTGATATGTTACAGTATTATATGATGTTACCTGACTTTACTTAACGAAATTTGACATATTTCTCAGTGAAACAAATGAAAAAAAAGTCATTATTTGATTTGATTTTTATTCATTTATTATTTTCAACGGCAACCAATTCAATTGTGAAATTTAGGTGTTCCTTGTCAGAATGGAGACTGACTCGTAAGTTTGCTAAAACATTTTCTAAAACAATGTTTAAAGTGCCCATATTATGGATTTTTGAAAATGACCTTTCATGCAATGTGTAACGCATCTCTAAGTGAATGAAAACATCCTGCAAAGTTTTAAATCTGAGCTGACACTGAATCATTGAAACGAGTCGTTTTTTCGACTCGTTCCATTTCATGTTGACCTCAACATGAAACATTAGCATATTGCCCACCCACTTGTTGTCTTTTCAGGTTGGTCTGAATGAAAATGCAAATTCATTCTTTGCCACTAGGTGCCGCCTTTGGAGTGGTAAAGATATTGGTTCCCTTTCGATTTGGTCACTCTACATTGCTATGGTAATTACCCTTTTCTCCAAATACTACCGAAGCCGTATTGAATCATCCCAGTGAATCTGGCCAGTGGTGTTCAAGCACGCAAAATATGAGGGGCTCCCACGCTACATGAAGCAGCGCTTGTACTTCATCCATTCAGAATCTTTTCCTTAAGCCAACATTCTACAAGAAGCAAGATTTCGCGGTGAACTTGAGAGCGAGAAACAACACATTTCTCCCCTCTAAACCTTGCTGGGCCACTGCAAACTTCGTCGGCAAGGCTTTCTCCATGGTGGGCAAAGCAACTTCAGCACTGCACGTGATGGCGATACTCCAGATGTCTCAGGCCAAGCTGCTCAAGTCTCTGGATTAGGACAGGCCTGGCCTTGCAGTGTTTAAAGAGCTATGAAGCGCTACGGATCTGGCCCTCAAGATTGTTCTGTTGAGCTCGGGAAACAAGGATGACTCGCAATTGGCTCTCCTGTGTAGCGCCAGTCGAACTCTCTGATGGCCACAAGTTGTGCGTCTGCTGCCTGGGTCGCGCCCACACAGAATCGGTGGTTGGGGGGATCAGACTGCCCCCACTGTGGAGATATGAGCCTCTAGACTCTCAAACTCTGTGTGGCCATCGTCCAAGGCGATGAACTCGCCCAACTAGCCCTGCCATGCTCTACATCTGCAGCCTCTTTTGAGCCAAGGAGGAAAGTGCAGCGAGATTCTGATGCGGATCTGTCAGGGTCAAGTGACGAGCTCGCGCAGGCTCAGTGCCCACACGCTGCAGTATGATTTGGAGTGTATTTGGCAGGGTGGATGTGGATCTCTTTGCATCAGTGGAGAACATTCACTGCTTGCTGTTTTATTCACTGACACCCTCTCCCCTGGGAGTAGATGCACTAGCTCATAGCTGGCTGAAATTATGTAAGTATGCTTTTCTTCAGTGAAGCTTTTGAGCTGGCGAAAGTAAGCAATATTATTTTCCTCCAGTGAAACTTCTGCCTCGCATGCTTTGCAAAATCAGAGAGGAAAGGAAATCTGTTCTGTTAGGGACACTGAAAAGGCCCAATCTGTTGTGGTTCCCAGTCCTGGAGGAAGTGCTGGTAGCCCCATGTGCTTTCCATCTCGAAACACTGGCCGGGCCGGAGCTGCTTAATACACTTTTGCTGTGCCCTGTATGTGCAGTGCACATTTATACAGAGCACTCTAGAGAGTTCAAGCTCTCGTAGCAGCTATATGTTTGTTTTGGAGGTTGCACAAAAGGCCTGTGTCCAAGAAAAGGCTGTCACACTGGATTGTTGATGCAATTGCTTCAGCTTTTGGCTATAAGGGCTTGAAATGTCCTATAGGGGTTTGGGCCCACTCAACCTGTGGACATGCGTCTTCGTGGGCCTGGGCAAATGGCATATCTATTCAAGACATTTTTATGGCAGCAGGCTGGTCATCACACAGCACTTTCGCGAGGTTTATAATCTAGATGTGTCGTCACTTGCTTCACATGTGCTGTCAGTGCGAGCAGCACATGTGCCTTCTCAGCCTCAGTAATGATCTGAGCTGCTTGCCTCAGTGGTTTGGACTAGGTCGTATAAACCCCTGCATTGACGTGCCACTAATTCAATGCTGTCCCTATCTTATCACATTGTTATGATATTGTTCATCACGTCTTTTATGATATGATCACCATCATACTCTGCTTATTTGAGCACTGGTACGGCCGTTGCATCATTACACATAATTTAATTGAAATGAAACAAACTTCAACTAATCTATATGTGATGGCGCCAGAGACGCTGCCATTTCACATTCTTTGTTTCACTGGTGTTAACTCCGCCCCTGGCGTTTATACATTCCCATAGCAATGTAGAGTGACCGAATTGAATGGGAATGCTCTCGGTTAGTTGCGTAACCTCCGTTCCCTGAGATAAGGGAATGAGACATTGCTATTATTGCTGTTTCACCTAGCTCAGGATCTTAGAATGCCAAGTTGCTTCAGTAAAGATTATGAATGGATGACGTACAAGCACTGCTTTATATAGAGTGGGAGCCCCTCATATTTCACACGCTTGAATGCCATTGGTCATTTTTACTGGTGTGATTCAATAAGGCTTCAGTAGTATTTGGAAGAAAGGGTAATTCCAATAGCAATGTCTCATTTCCCTCATCTCAGGGATCCAAGGTTACGTGAGTAACCGAGAGCGTTTCCCTGGTAACGCTGTACACAATGCACTCACAAACATTGCTTCATCAGGTATTACAGGCATGATGAAATGGAAATGAGACCAATCGAACCAATCACTGCAGGTTAACGTCAGGCAAAGAAGGGGTTTGGAATAATTTATAGTTGAGTCGTTGAGCAAATTAGGTAAAATTAAATGCAAAAAATAAAAGTGTTCCTGTAGCTCAATTGGTAGAGCATTGCAGTGCAAGGTTGGGGGTTTGATTTCCCGGGAACACATGATAGGTAAAAATTGATAGCCTGAATAGACTGTAAGATAAAAGCATCTGCTAAATGCATAAATTTAATGTAAAATTTTAATTAAATTAAATTAAATTTTAATTATTTTTTTTTATTTAAATGCATATTATAAGACAATGAAAGTGTTTTTTGACCTGGCATGCATGTCAACCAAAACCAGAATATGAACCTTTCATTACCCATAATATGGACGCTTTAAAGGGTCATTAAAACCCCTGTTTCAGCACTGGTTATTTCTCACCACAGTTTTAAAAAATGCTTAAAAAGTGGGTGTGGTGCGCAGTGGATCCGAGGAGGGGGAAGAGGGGAGACGGTCAACACACACAGCTTTGCGTTGTTTCCTTCCGCTCCCATCGGGTTCAAAACATAAGCCCCTTTCACACAGCATGTTGGTCCAGGAAAATTGGCAGAACATTACCAGATTGCCTTCTGTGTGAACGCAAACAAGTCCCGGGATTGAATCCGGGATCGATCCCGGGTTGGGGACCTAGTAACATTGCCGGGTTCAGTCCCGGAATGAGCTCTGTGTGAACAAAAGTCAAAACAAATGCTGTGTCGTAATGATGATGCACGTTATCACGTGGCCCGTTTACCCAGTGTTTTGAAGGCAGATCAATTTTCATGACAAAAAATATGTGCAAACTGTAATAAAGCAGAGATCAGTTTGCACCTCACTATCCGCGCTGAAGCTGAGATCGTTTGCCAGCGTAAGTGAAAGTTAACATGTCTAGCGTTTTCGACTCATACATTACACGTCACATCCTGATGTCACGTGTCATTACGAGACCTTTACAGGTTTTTTGTGAACGCACGCACATATTCCGGAAAATCGCTGGCAGTGTGAAAGGGACAAAATCAAGCCACCGCATTACCCGTGTATTTTCCAGAACTGCAGTGTGAAGGGGCAATAAATAAATGCACAGCCATTTGAACTCTGCATCAAAAACATTTATGAACATTTATGAACGCAATGTTGCACCTTTGAGAACTTTTAAGGCTTACTCTGTGGCGCTTATATAAGCCTTTTGATGGGTTGTATCACAGAGCTGTAAAAACAATTATGCTCACCAAGTGAACGAATCACATTTGTGCTTAACTCTTATTATAAAGCAAAAATGTTTCTCAGTTAATGTGCGCGATGTCATCTCACAGTCTGAAACGTCTGTCATAGCAAATCAACACATGCTGGTGTGAATAGTTAAGCAAAGTATCTTCTTATAGGATAAAAACATGCAGTGTCATGAAAAATTTAAATAGACACCAATGCGTCATCGCTGTACTATAGTCCATTGCCACGTCACAAATTGTGACGTCAACACAATGTAGATTTTAAACCAGGAAGATGAAAATCTGAAACGTTCAGATTAAGGGGCGGTAATATTATAATAACATCCCCTTTCTAAGTCATGGAGGGAGCGAAATCTGAGAGGCTTGTTTTTTCATAAGCTTAAAGAGAAATGCTTATCGAAAAACTTACAGGATTGTGGTGTTTTTTTGCTTTTTTCACATTTTCACGGTTGGCAGATGCACCGGGACCTAATTATAGCACATGTTATAGCATTAAACATGGAAAAAGTTATATTTTCATGATATGTTGCCTTAAAAATTTAGATGGAATAACCAGGTATGTGTATTAAGAGATATGTTATAATGACTTAAAAAAAAAAAAAAAAGCAGAAGTGAAAAGATAAATTGGAGCACTCACCTTTCATACGAAACTTGGAGCTTCTGCCATACTTGAGGAAAACTAACATCAGGATACACCCAGTTAAAGCAAAGCCAGCTATTCCAACCACTATATAAACCTAGAATATATAAAGGTACAGTAGATCTTACTGAAGCAAGCACGTCTGGGCTTGATTGATTGTATTAAAAAAAAGTCATTTACAAATTGAAATTTCTTGCTTTAATGATATTGTCACAAATGTAAATTCTCCAATAATAAATCAAACAATAAGCAGAATATCCTTGGTGAATGTTAAACTCTGTCAACAATATCTGCAGCCTGCTGTCAGTTACAATGTGTCTAGTCTCTCAGTTTGTAAAAACAAATAAAAAAGTCTATGGGGCAAGTTTCTTCCATCCAGAAAGGTAGTCCCATTCTGTAGAATGCTGGCCCCATAGACTTTCGGTGCAAGTACAAACTGATGGATGGGTCAAAATAGTTCCTATTCCTATAAAAAGTCTGCTCAAGCTGATCTGATGTCAGCTCTAGCCAACAAGGCGTTTGCAATGGCTGGCCAGGCCGGCTCAGCCCTGCAGACGATGTCTGTTCTCCAAGTATTTCAAGCCAAACTTCTCAGTGGCATGGATGAGTCTGGCAGAGATCAGCACCTTCAGAAAGCTGCACACGGCGACCAATCTGGCTCTGCTTGCCACGAAGGCGACGGCGCAGGCTTTGGGCATGGCCAACTTAGTGGTGCTAGAGCACCACCTGTGGCTAAATTTCATGGAGATCAGGGACACTGAGAAAATGGCCTTCCTGGACTCCCCCGTCTCTCCCAAAGTACTCTTTGCCCTGGCTGTGGACAGTATCACAGAGCGCTTCACTGAGGCACAAAAGACGTTGCAGGCGCTGCATCATTTCCTGCATTAGTGCCCCAGGTCGGCGACTGTTTCATGTCACCCTTAAGATTCTGTCCACTCAACAGTCTATGCTAGGCTTCCCGAAGCATCAAGGTCCTCGTCCTCGCGTAGTGCTGGACCAGATCCTCAAAAGCCATCCTGATCCAGCAGACAGGAAGAGGAGAGGGCTCATTCTCGCAGAAGCTGGAACCCCCTTAAAGAAAGCTCGCATTTACTCCCCGTCTCTTCGAACATCTGTGTGTGGCGGAGGTGTTCTAACAGAGCAGGTCTTGCAAAACCAGCTTGTGCCACAAACTATAAAGAGCAAAATTCCTCTCCCTGCAATCACACATGCCAGTTTCCCACCTTCACACGATGAGATGTGGAGGGTGAACAGGGTCAGAACTTATTGTGCCTGGTCCGGGCATTCAGCGTTTACATTAAGTGCTCTAAGTCAGTCAGAGAGTCTGAGCAGCTCTCAGTGTTGGGTAAGTTACTTTCAAAAAGTAATTAATCACTATTACTAATTACATCATCAATATCGTATTTAAATAACTAATTACTCTGTCTGAAAAGTAACTTATTTACTCAATAAGTAACTTAATTATTCAAATTGCTAATTAGGCTACATCTTAAAAATTAAACTCTTTATTCTTTCAATTTGAGTCAAACATAGAACAGTTTAAACTTTTAGCTTTAAAACTGTAATACTTAAAATTTTATAAAAATATAGCCTTCTTTGGTTAACAAATAGAAAATACTCTGAATAACAATATATCTGAATAACAAAAAAGCTAAAGAAAAGTTAAACAATACATTTCAGCAAGAAATGTATTTGGCAAGAAAAGCCCAACTAGTAAAATCCATACAGGTTTATGTAAAAATAACACACTAAGAATAAATGACATAAATGGCCATTGCATTCATAAGATCAACAGAATCGTGTGTGATTTGTTATAAGACAGCAGTGCTGCACAAACATGTCTGTCGCCAGGGACAGACATGTTTGTGCAGCACTGCTGTATTATATCAGCGCCAGCCAAACGTGAATGCAATGCAATTTAGCAGCTGATGTTGTGCCGCACTGAATGATCTAATCACACCGGTGTGATTGTATCAAATATAAAAAAAATATTATTCTACTATTTTTGTCTTTTGGAAGCTGCATTAAAAATCCATTTGGCTCAGAAATCTGAAAAATCCTTTGAATGGACATGACACCTCTGAAGTAAGTGATAATGTCAGTTAATTTCTATATAACGTTAGCTATAATTTATTTGCTGTTTGAATAACCGTGGAAATGAAATGTTATAGAGCCTAATTATAAATTTCTAATGTTTTTATTCAATTGTAATCAAGTTAAAAAGACGGTTTTATGATGTTAAATACATTTGGCTGCTTTTAGCCTTACCCTGGAGTTGGTTCACCCTCCGCCTATGACCTCGCTTTAGTTTCATACGGATTACATAATCAGAAAAATATTTGTTTTTGAATTGAATTCATTCGGCTTTCTATAGACATATCTCTCACGTCTTACAAAAGTTTGTGATGTGTAGAAAGTTGCTCACGGAGAACTAGACGGCAGAAAGTGCACCCTGTTTGTTTTGTTTATTTTGCAAAAGCACAATGTTTTGTTGTCATTGTCAGTGTACACAAATAAAAGTAGGCCCTTTTCAGATTCGATTGATTTTAGCCTTATCTGTATCTGAGTAGCCTATTTAAGGTTTTTGAATCAGGAAAAACTGAAAGTGAAAGTGCTGGTGCACAGAGGGTTAAAGACGAGGCATTCCATTTTATCTTTAGACGGTAAATCTAGATTTAGATTTTGGCCTTTCTGGCGGGCTAAAGCGCCATTGGTTTGTGCAGTTACACAAACATTAACAAATCAGGCTTTAGTAACAGGATAAACAGGAGGACAACCCATAATGCAATGCTCGTTCCCTTATCTCAGAGAACCGAGGTTACCTCAGTAACTGGAGCATTTTCTATGGTAATCAACAGCAGTTTACAGATGTTGTCAATAAAACTTAATATGTATTTAACCTGAAATGTTCCTTTAATAGCACTATGCAAAAACATACCGCAACTTTGTCCTCCAGTGGGGTTTCTGAAAAGAAATGGCAGATGAAACAAATTACACTATTTTAAGGATTGCAATTCAAAACTATAAAAGCCTGAAGGTTTGAACAAATTCATGTGATACTTGAGTAATAAAGGGAGGAACAGACTTACCTGGACTAAATGTTGTTTCTGTGTTACATCATTTAAATGGAAAGAAAAATAAAAAAGGATTATCTAGTAATATATAACATTCTATAAACATCACTATATATATATATATATATATATATATATATACACACATATGAATAACAATGAGCAGCTGGGTGAATCTCATGAAAACTGGTCATATTTCACCCCATTATCATAAGAAATTATATTTTGCATAAAGAAAATTAAGTCTCTTTTAAGAAGTATAAAGTTTTTTTGCATTGTGCAATTATTTTCATAGCAATTAAACACAAACCCGCTAATGGCAGTAGTCTATTAAGTTTTTTTAACCAGCTTACACACAAAATCTTTACTTGTCACAATTTCTGAAACCTGACACTCCACACACCAAAACCACACACCAAATCTGCAAAAACATTTGACTCAGTTTTCAATTTCATAAGATGCACACCAATCTGTATGTAACACACAAAAATCTAACATGAATTAATTTTATGGCACAGGTGTTTGTAAATGTTTGCTTTTGAGATGTGCTTGAGATATTTTGAATACAGTGCTTAATTTTGCAAGAGATGTGAGTCATTTTGCATTTTGTGTGTGCAATTCTTGGATGAGTGTGTAAAGTTTGGAAAAAAAGGGGCAAAGTGTTGAAAATGTAAGCAATTTAAGATGCAAATTACACTAATTAATAGTATAATATCTAATAGTCTTTGTACTAAACATTATTTCCAATAACAATTTAAAATAAATAATTGTATCCAAACAGGATGATTTTCATGAGTTCAGTATGAAATTAAGAATAAGAGGTTTTCACAATATAGTAAATAAGAAAGAAAGAAAGGAAGAAAGAAGGAAAGAGAGTTGTATTTTGTGGGGAAAGTGTGCTTAATTTTTTTAATAAATACTGTCACAAGGTTAAAATGTCCTAAAATGGATTTCTTTGATCTTTTTCTTTTGAATACAAGGTAAAATTTTAATTTAATCCAACTAACATTATATTATATAAATAATTTTGCTTGCTTTAATTAAAATATTGTTTTACACGATAACTCACCATAATAAAACACTCCCTCTGTGGAAACAAAAATATGACAGATGTTTGATTGTACACATTAATAGGCTGCATTATTTATAATAATAAATCAAATAAAACATACATTTTTAAGTGATGCAAGAAAACACAAGCCCACCTGTCCCTGAGTGGTCCACATCAGGTGTGTGCATGAAGTGTGCCGACACGTTTGCCCTGTCCTCTCCGAACTCATTGCTAGCCACCAGCGTGTAAATGCCGTTATGGATATGAGTGGGAATGACCAGTTGCAGGCAGCCGTGGTACTCTGTATCCGTGATTTCATGGATTTCAGTCCTGATGAACTGCTGCTCCTCCAGCAGATTTCCCTCGTGGTACCAGTGCAGATCAGGCCTTGGGTTGCCCGTCACAGTGAAAGGGATGCACCAGTCCTGGTTTCTCACAGGCTGGTACAGCTGCACGATACTAGGGGGAACTGACCCAGGAGAAAGAAGAAGGGGCAGAGGAATGAGAGAGAAGGAAAGAGGGGAGGAGGAGAGGAAGTGTAATAACAGGATGTACCAAAGGAGTAAACAAGAGGAACATGGAAAATTCTGCTGTAGTTTGACGAAAGGAAAGTGTCCGACAGCAAATGGGATGAAGGGGCAGTGAACAGGGATTCTAGGGTGAGAAATACAAGAGAATGATAAGAAATGAAGAGGCTTACTGTAATATTACAACACAGCATGAAGAAAGATGCAATGCATAACCAAAAGCAAATGGATAAAAGGATTTCAACAAAGGTTAAATGATTTGTTGCTGACTGGTGGAAATGAAACACAGAAATGTTATGCACATATAAAAAAAGAGAGACTGTTGTGTTAAAGGAATAGATTGCTTCTTATTGTTCAAAGTCATATGATTTTCCAGCAAAATTTCCAAGCTGCTCCTCATGATGCTTTGAGCCATGTTTAATATCACTGAAGTCAAAAGTAACTGTTTCTCACATTGATTCTCATGGCCTTTGCCATGTGCCAAGTTTGAATTTGTGCAAGCATGAATCATACAGCTTCAAGACATTTAAGATATTTCATGAAGCTTGTCAGCCTGTTTACCATTCAAAAGTTTAGGGCTCATAAGATTTTAAAAAATGTATTCTTCTGATGGCAAGGTTTGCCACGTTGTCACATCTTTTATAAATGAATGTAAAACACTGATTTCCTTTTATATGAAAATAGTTTTGCTGCTTAAGAATTCTTGGATTTTTTTCAGTAAAGTTCAAAAGAACCATTTATTTGAAATAGGCCTAGATTTAAAATTTTTACAATGTAAAAGTCTTTATTGACACATTTTAATGAGCACAGTTTATTGCATCCTTGCTGACTGAAAGTGCTGAATATTAATTGAGGGGAAAAAAATCTTGAACTCTGAACCCAAACATTGGAATGGTATGGTATTTTATTGTACAAAAAAGAGCAGTTTGGACTTTGTGCTAAAAATGTGCTTTTGTGTTCCAGGGAAGACAGAAAAAATGGGTTTGGAATGACACGAGGGTGAGTAAATGATCTTCATTGAATTCTCACCAAATCCTCAACTTAATTATTTTTCCTTACTATGTTAACTACTCTTTAACTACACAAATATCAATAAAAAACACACAAAATAAAACGGGTAAATTCTACAAGGCTCAAAGCTTACTATTAAGTGGGAAAGGTTTTTCAAGCAGTGTTATGCAACAATGTGAGTTTTGTCGGGCCCAGTAGACTAATGTGATAGCTTGAGGGGTAACTTCCTGAATCTTAAGCATTTGGCACATTTTCAAATGTATCTTGAACTCTTAAAAACCATCCAATAGTTCAACCAACCATTCTCTAAAAGGAATCTATCGAATCTCTAAGCATTCATGTCAAATGACCAACAGCCTCCTATTCAGTCTGAAATCCTATTATTTTGTCAAAATGTAAAAATATACTTGGTAGACAACAAGCTTACAAATCAAAGAAAAATTATGGTAATATTAACAAAGTTTCTGATGTGACTGCTTAATGACATTAATCATTATTTTAAATTCTAGGAAGTCAACTACACTGTTGATGAACAGACACATTCCACCACTGATATAGTACTTCATGGAGAAATTATTAGAGGTTCAATGAGTTTTATGTTTTATGAGTTTTATGTTTTAATATTGTTTATTGCAGTATTGAAAGTAGAATTCTATATTTTCATGATAATGTTGGAAAATACAAACCAGATTTGTTAAATTCAGTAACCTAACAATAGCATTATCCTACCAATGGGAACATATCATGTTCTAGACTAATACATGGTCATCTGCTGTGTTGGGACAGCTTACCAAGTAACCTGTTACACTATTGCATAACTCATTAAAAAATTATCTAATTATGTTACATTATTACTTTTTTATGGAACTATTGAAGAAACTGGCTGACTTTTAAGTGTTTATCTGAGCATGTAATGTGGTCTTAAGGCAGTAATCTTTCGACTTTTATAAGTTGATAAACTGCGATACATGAAATAAATCCTCTATATTAGATGTTTTTAGCTGTTTCACCTTGCATAGTCATCATCCATTGTATTTAAAGATGAGGATGTCACACTACTTCTCCATGTTGGAATCTGCAAAATTTGAACTGCTACTCTCACTCAAGTTACAGATAGATTTGCACTAAAATACAATAAGATTCATTGGATACACAGCCTTTAATGCCCTACGGTGGGTTGTGCGATCAGTGGTGGACAGTAGCAAATAATTTTACTCTTGACAATGATTGACAATCATTGACACTCTCAGTACACTACATTCAATGATTGGACATAAATGTGTGTGTGTGTGTGTGTGCGCGTATATATATATATATATATATATATATATATATATATATATATATATATATATATATATATATATATATATATATATATACCTTCTTATGCAGTCCATCGATTTCGAAAATGACCTCACTTCTAGGATGCGTTGTTGGAGTGTTGAGGCAGCCGCTGCTGTCGGCGGTGCCATTGAAGGTGGTTATAAAGCCCAATCCGAGAGCCACATGTCCTCATGTCGGCGCGTTGGTGTCTGCGCTGACGTAGCACAGTTCTGTGTTGGGTACGCTGTGACTCGATCAGTTGGGCCCCCAGACCACATGCAGAGCTCCATGCCCGGCGGTCGGCAGCAGTTGTTTCCAGGACTCCAGGGTTGATGCTGCAGTTTATCAGGGTTGACTTGAGGTGGTCCTTGTAGCGACGCTTCTGACCCCCAGGTCTCCTGTTGGCTGCGTATATCTGCCCATAGAGGACCTGCCGGGGTAGGCATAGGGAGGGCATGCGGATAATGTGTCCAACCCATCGCAGTTGCCGCCTAGCAATGGTTGCCTCCATGCTGCTGGAGTTAGTGCGCTGAAGGATGTCCGCATGGAGGATTTTGTCTTTCCATGTGACACCTAGAATGAGCTGGAGGCATCTGATGTGAAAGCCCTTAAGGCACTGAATATGCCTGCGGTAGGGAGTCCAAGCTTCCGCATTGAACAGCAGGTTGGAAACACAGACTGCCTGGTAGACGGCCGCTTTGGTGAAGGTACGGAGATCTTTATTAGCAAAGACTCGAGATCGAAGTCTACCAAAGGCAGAAGAGGCGAGGTTTATGCGTGCCTGGATCTCGTTGTCTATGAGACAGGTGGGTGTTAGGATACTTCCGAGGTAACAGAAGTGCTGAACAACCTTTACTGGTGTGCCATGGATGTAGAATTCAGGAGGTGTAAGAATGGGGGCCTTGGTCTGTGCAATGATCTCAGTCTTTTTGATGTTGACCCGTAGGCCACAAGCTTGGTAGACTGCGCATACAACATCCAGTGTGTGCTGCAGTGCAGTAGGGCTATGGGCTAGGAGGGCACAGTCATCAGCGTATTGCAGTTCATGAATTGTGGTGGTGGTGGTCTTGGTGATGGCTTGCAGGCCGCGAAGGTTAAAGAGGTTCCCGTCCAGACGAAACTGTAGGCAAACACCATCGTCGGGGCTGAGGGAATTGCGGGAGAGGAGGGTGACTGCTGCCAGGAAGAGATTGAAGATCACTGGAGCCAGTACACACCCCTGTTTCACTCCTACCTGCACAGGAAAGGAGGGGGATTGAGATTTACCCACAATCACACGAGCCTGCATGCCATCATGAAACTGTTGTAGGATTTCCAGAAACCTTGGAGGCACTCCAAACTTCTCCAGAATGACCCAAAGGACTTGGCGGTCAATGGTGTCAAAAGCCTTTGCCAGGTCGATGAAGGCAATGAACAGATCTTTGTTCTGTTCTCTAGCCTTCTCCTGCAATTGGCGTAGAACAAAGATCATGCCGGAGGTGGACCGATCCTTTCTGAAGCCGCACTGTGACTCAGGAAGGATTCTCTCTGTGATGTGCTTAGTAAGACGAAACAGCATGACCTTTGTTAATACTTTCCCTGCCACAGAGAGCAGGGATATTCCACGACTGTTTCCACAGATGGACTTGTCGCCCTTTTTCTTGTGGATAGTAACAATGTGAGAGTCTTTCCAGCCTTGTGGAACAGCTTTTTGTGCCCATATTATCTGGATAAGTTGGTGGAGATTTTTGGTGAGCAGATACCCGCCTTTCTTTAGAGCCTCTGCAGGGATTCCATCAGGACCAGCAGACTTATTGTCCTTGAGACTTCGTACAGCTGGCAGGACTTCTGAGAATCTGGGAGGGTCATCTAGCTCATGCACAGGTGGGAGCTTTGGAAGGCGCTGCAGGACAGTGGGGTCAGTTGGATTGTATTGGTTAAGGAAGGTGTTAAAATGTTCAGCCCAACGCTCAAGAATTTCTTGATTGTCCTTGTGCAGAATTGTGCCGTCTGCAGATCTGATAGGGGTGATTCTGCGTTTTTGGGGTCTATATAGTGATTTTATTGCATCATAAAACGCTTGAGAGTTGTTGGTGTCCGCATAACCTTGAATTTCATGGGCTTTCCTAAGCCACCAGTCATTCTCCATTATGCGAAGCCGTCGTTGCACCTCAGCACGGATCTTACTCCAGTGTGAGCGTAGAGAGGGAGATTGTGGATTGGAGAGGTGGGCAGAGAGGGCTTTACGCTTCTCCTCCAGAAGGTTGAGTATTTCAAGGGAGCTGTCGTCAAACCAGTCCTGGTGACATTTGGAGGTGAAACCAATTGTATCGGAAGCAGCTTGTTGTATAGCTGAGCTAAGGTTAGCCCATGCGCTTTCAGCTGTATTGCGTAGGGGATGAGTGATAGTGGAGGAAAGGTTATTAGCCAAGCAGTGACGGTATGATGCAATAATGTCAGGAGATTTTAAAGCTCGTGCGTTGAGCCGTCTTGAGGGTTGTTGCCTGGCGTGTTGAGGTCGGACCTTTAGGTCGGACTCTGGGATGTTCTGTAGCAGTCTGCTTTTAATGGCAAAACCTACTCCATATAGACTGCGGGTATCTTCTGGAAGGCCCTTCCAAAAGAAGGTGTATCCTTGCCCGACTTTTATTAGCGAGTCCTCCCCTGCGAGTCGGGTCTCACTCAAAGCTGCAATGTCGATGTTGTATTTGTTAAGCTCGCTCGCAACCAGGGCAGTGCGCCTGTGGGGTCGGTCAGTTCCAATCTGCACATCAAGAAGTGTGCGTACGTTCCATGTAGCCAAAATTAATAGTTTCGATTTATATTTTCGACCGCGTAATGGGATGCCTTGACGACAGCGGTGGGCCACCCAGGAGTGTAAGGAACAGGCAATGTTTGGGTCACCTTTTCTAGACCCTCCCCCCGATTGGGGGTGAGCAGTGCGGACCCTAAAGAGGGCTGCTAAGTCACACAAGAAGCTACCAAAGGTGGACGCTGTTCCAACCCATCCACACAACGACCATCACGCTTGTGCCGCCTCCGTGCAGGGCTCATGCTAAAGGCTGCCAGTCTGATCCAAGACCTGCCTCCGTCACATTTACCCTATCGCCAAAGGACTTGTACGGTGAAGTGATAGCATACGCAGAGAGTGGATTAATGTTGCAGATCAAGGCTGCATCTCATTTCTAGTCTTACTTGATCTTAGTGCTGCGTTCGACACCATAGATCATGACATACTCATAGATCGATTACAAAACTATACAGGTATTCAAGGGCAGGCTCTAAGATGGTTTAGATCCTACCTGTCCGATCCCTACCATTTTGTTTACTTAAATGGGGTGTCATCTCATTTATCATCAGTAAAATATGGAGTGCCACAAGGATCCGTCCTAGGTCCCCTTCTATTTTCAATATACATGTTGCCCCTTGGTAATATTATTAGAAAATACGGAATTAGCTTCCACTGTTATGCTGATGATACTCAGCTATATATCTCAACGAGACCAGATGAAACTTCCCAATTATCTAAGCTAACAGAGTGTGTTAAAAATGTAAAAGATTGGATAACAAATAATTTTCTCCAATTAAACAGGCTACCTATTAAGTTCCGTATCAGTTACAAATTATCATTACTTACCTATAAGGCCCTAAATGGTTTAGCTCCTGCGTACCTAACTAGCCTTCTACCACGCTACAACCCATCACGCACCCTAAGGTCACAAAACACTGGACTTTTGGTAGTTCCTAGGATAGCAAAGTCCACTAAAGGAGGTAGAGCTTTTTCACATTTGGCTCCCAAACTCTGGAATAGCCTTCCTGATAATGTTCGGGGTTCAGACACACTCTCTCTGTTTAAATCTACATTAAAAACACATCTCTTTCGCCAAGCATTCAAATAATGTATCTCTTAAATTGTGAGTGTAGTTGCATCTGCATTTTTATTCTTTAGCTTGGGTTAAACTAATTTTACTTTGTTGGATCAGCAGCTATGCTAATGATGTCTCTATTTTGTTTCTATGTTTTGCCACGGGATGTAACTAGGATTTACACAAGCTCCAGTCTGGATCCAGAACACCTGAGAAGAGATGATGCTGACCCTCAGAGGACCCCAGATGATCCTAACCTTGAATCAACAAACAGAACTAACAATTATTGCTACATGTGTGACTGCATCATATAATTACTATTAATTAATAATATTGATAGTTCATCATCTAGCTGACTACGTCTTGTATTATTATTATTTTTATTTTTCTAAAATCCTGTCAAACGTGCACAAACTACTAGCTACTACTAAATATTGTAGAAACATAATTTTCTGTAAAGTTGCTTTGTAACGATTTGTATTGTAAAAAGCGCTATACAAATAAACTTGAATTGAATTGAATTGAATTAATGTGAAGAGAGAGGCGCGCAAACCCTATCTCCACAGCTTCAGTCCAGAATCCAATATCCAGTGGCAGGAGATGAACTCTAGACAACCAGATGGACGGTGGAGTTGCAGGGGGCTGCCAGGTCTCTGTCTGTTGAGGCTGTCTCTCGCGTGTCCCCAACGCGGCCTTGTCTTGAGGAGACGAAATGCTCACGGAAGACTACCCACAGAGCAGTGGAGGCAGCAGTCAATTTAGCAGTCCATTTAATATACATAAATGGAGTTTTTGCAATGGATCTAGTGATGCCACTCAACTAGTCCCTCCATACCTGATAGACCTCCGCTGTTGGTCCACGACTACTTATTCGTCTGGGGACCACCGCAAGGAGCCCCCAGCTTATTTCGTAGCTTACCTTCATATCTGAAGGAATGTCCATTATCCGCCACCGATGGACGTGGTAAGTAGCAGTCAGCTCTGCCCCAACATATATATATATACACGCACACACACACACACACACACACACACACGCACACACACACTTATGTCCAATCATTGAATGGGTTCACAATTTGCTATTTCATTTGCAATTTCATCAGTTAACTCTGATTTAATGATCTGGTCTGAGCACGTCTAAAAAGTTAACAAATCACTGTACCGATCTTATGCGACTCAAAATAAGCCAAGTATCAAGACTATTATAATCCTCCAGTGTGCTGACTACTAATAATTCATAATAATGTCAGACTATTTTAGGTCTATTATATCTGAATGACTGGCACATTAGACCCCTCTCTCTTAAAATAGTTTTTTTGAGCGTGAGGATGAAGCACATTAAATTGCAAAAAAATGTATAATGATAATAATAATATGTAGTTCTTACAGTTCAGTACTCTTACTCAAGACGACATTCAAAAGAAGTACTTATGCATTTATAAGTGTATAAGTATGGAGTAATATTTCATCAGGGTATCTTTAACAAATACAAGACTTGTGTCCTTTGTCCACCACTGGTCATGACCCACCATTTGAGCTCATGGCCTTCTGTCACAGAGGACTGAAACAAACCTTAACTTGGGGCTCATTCTGTCAAAGCAATGCAAAGCAAATACAAGCAACACAATGTGAGTTCTTACAAAGAATATTGAGAAGGACTGAAGCCTCAGTCTGGCCCACAATGTTCTCGGCACTACAGGTGAGCTCTCTGCCATTGTCATCAGGTGAAAGTCCACTCAGAGTCAGAATAGACTGCAGCCCCATTGTGTGAGAAATCTGTGAGAAAGAAACCACAACTGTTTAAACATATTTTAAAACATTTTGCATTCATGCACCTTTTGGTTGACAGGGTATTCTGGGTTGTGGTTGCCTGCTGACCAAAGTCAAAAGAGCTCACACTAATCTTAGTCTTTCTAATATTCTAGCACAATGAAAAAAAAAAGAAAATGATACTTTGGATCAACTTAACAAAAAATGATCCAATTTCTTCCTGCCAAATGTATAATTTTTCTTAAATTGCGGCATTAACTGGAGCTAAATAATCCAAGTTCTCATTCTACACTTCAATGTATTTAATCTGTCATACAGGCTGTTGTTTTCACCATGGGTGAAGGATCCTTTAACGTAAATAGTATAGTGAGCATTTTAAATATTAATGGAAACACCAAGCTTTTAAGGGCTAGAGTCAAGCATCTGTGGTTTCAGCACTGTGATCAATCATGATATTTGAAAGCACATTATAGGATGCTACAGAGATTAAGTGTTTAAGTGTCCTAAATGTGTAAAACTGGCATGAGGAGGAGAGAGGTTATAACTGATGTGAGGAAGGCAGATATGTATAGGCTTAATAGAGTAAATAGGGCTCATAGTCTGTAAAAACACCGTTTTACATCTAGTATTCCATCTTATGTTTACTTATGATTTTGTGGAAGATCTCACTATGCTATGTGTCTACAAGGAATATTAGATCTGATGTTAAAGCTCAAGAGACTTGGCTTTAAATTCTATCTTTAAATACTATAATAATTGCATTGCATGAGTATGTCCAGTTGTTACATTTGAAATAAGAATGCTAAGTTTTGTGTTTTATATTTTAAATTTATATTTTAATTCGATAAAAAAGTATTTTTCAAGATTGATCAAAAGTCAAAATAGAGGAACTAAACATTCTGTCAACAGTCACTCACTTTCACGTCCTTCTAAACACATAAGACTTTCTTTTTATCTTTGAAACACAAAAATATTTTTAATGAAACCTGAAAGATTTCTGTCCCTCATTTGAAACTGCATTTAACCAAAACTTTCATGATTGAAAAAGTTTATAAAAATATTACAATGAATCAAGCATTTTAATCCAATACTATTATTAAGCAGTTAATAAACGTCTGAGTAACATGATTGCTTTATATTATAAACTTTAAATTTGAGCATTTATTCACACATAAACATACATTGAGAATATCAATCAAGTCTCATGTGGTCTAATGAGACGAAAACATAGAATGCAACATTGATAAATTTTATTAATAAATAAAAGGATATATTAAATATGTTTATTGTATGAAGTGATTGTGCCTCTTCAGAAAACGTGTATTAAACCACTAGATTCATATGGATTTATTTTATTCTTTAGTGTTCCTGTAGCTCAATTGGTAGAGCACTGCATTATCAAGCGCAAGATTGGGGGTTCGATTCCCCGGGAACACATGATATGTAAAAATTGATAGCCTGAATGCACTGTAAGTCGCTTTGGATAAAAGCGTCTGCTAAATGCATAAATTTAATTTATTTTATCACTTTATAAATTTCATTCTACATATCTAATAATAATATTCTATTCAACTTGCATTTTGTCTACAGAAAGAGTAAGAGCACTATAGTAGATTGCTATTCTGAACTAGCTTTATACTTAACAGGCAAACAGAGTGTTACCTCATGGCTGGTTGAGAGAGGAGGGTTATCACTGGAGTTTAAGCTCCAGGAGAGCTCAGGGGTCGGGGCTCCTGACACACTACACACCACTGTGGCATCACTTCCTGCCATTTGACTGACAACAGCAGGGATGACATCGACATGTGGATACTCTGAAATAATGACAGAATTGTCATGTTTGAGAGGATGATTTTTTAATATGTCTTACCACAATCTGTGTGACTTAAAATTGCATTGGGTTTCATTACCACATGAAGGAAGATTGAGTCTAGAGAGGGCTTTTGCTCTTCCTCCTTCCAGTAGACACTGCAGCCCATCTCTCTCACTGTCATCCAACCAGACTTTGATCCAGATGTTCTTACATTCACATTGCAAAGGGTTTCCGGAGAGCAACCTAAAGCAAACCCAAACAAACTTCAGGAACAGAAAGATATATAGTACAGTACATACAGTTTTGTACATTTATTTAATAATAAACAAAAAACATCCTACAAAGTGGACAAGTTTGAATTACGAAGTGCCCTCCAAGACAGTGTTGATAAGTTATTGTCTCTGAGATTCCTACAGATAGAGAGTAGAAAAATACTTAATTAATTAAAAATAAAGAATAACAGTATAGCAAATTAGTTTGAAAACATCACACGTGCTTAATATTTGTTGTATAGTTTCATTAAATTTAATAAAATGACGTAACAAAAAAGACTCACAGATATTGAAGTTTGGAGTTGTTGAAGAAGGCCATCGTAGATACATATGTCAGATGAGTATTGGTCACTGTTCTGTGTAAGACAGTATATGCTCACATAAGTAAGTTTCATTCCCATTTGGCATGACTATACAATTTCAGATACTCACAAATTTCTGAGATTTGAGTAGAACTTCATATGGTCCTCACTGATTGTAAGTAGCCTTTTTTGATTTGAGATGTATCTGTGGAATTGAAAGGAATGATTAGGCACATTAGATTCATAAACACAGTAGCATTGCGGTACTGTGGTACACATCCACAGTTTGGGGTCAGTGAGATTTTCTGATATTTTGCTTGAATTCTTATGCTCAATTGGATATTTTAGTAAAAACACCAATGTTGTGAAATGTTATTGAAGTTTAAAATAACATATAGTTTAACATTATATTTATTTCTGGTAAGGCGAAGTTGTTATTAGTCTTCAGTGTCACATGATCCTTCAGAAATCATTCTAATACTAAATTGGTGCTCAAGAAGTATTTTTATTATTATTATCAATGTTGAAAACAGTCGTGCTGCTTAATCCTTTTGTGGTAATCCTGATTTTTGATGAATAGAAAGTCACAATTATTGTCAATTAATTTTTTTTATCAATTTCTTGCTCAATAAAAAGGAATTGATTAAATTGGTTTTAAACGGTATTCTGCCTAGTTCAGATAATACTATTTTACTATGGCACCTTGTCAAACACAAAACTTGCCCTTACAAAAAAAGTAGATACAGCATGGTATTGAAATCCCTGTATACCGTGGCATTTACACAGCAGTCCGATGTACTACACTGGTTTCTATTAAGAGCAATAGGAATATTACTTGAACATACAATTTAACTAGGCATGCGCCAAACAAATAAAATCAAGGCGAGCTGTTTTCAATCCGCAATGGTATGTGAATACATAGACCAAAAATGGAATAGCACTCAGAGTCAGTATCAAACAGACTGTATCTACACGTTAGACTACTCCCCAACTAACCTATACACAACAATTCATGTAACAACGTACACGTAAAACTTTATTTCATTGTTTAATAACAGCAGTTTATGAGCGTATCTTTTGCGGCAGGCCTAAAAGCATTTTTTTCTCCCTCAAAACCAAGATGGTCTCTCAAGTCAACTCGTCTGTCAGCGCAGGCACTCGAGCAGATCAGATCAGATCTGATACATCTCTCGAGCAGATCAGATCAACACTGATACATCTCTCGAGCAGATCAGATCAACACTGATACATCTCTCGAGCAGATCAGATCAACACTGATACATCTCTTGAGCAGATCAGATCAGATCTGATACATCTCTCGAGCAGATCAGATCAACACTGATACATCTCTTGAGCAGATCAGATCAGATCTGATACATCTCTCGAGCAGATCAGATCAACACTGATACATCTCTTGAGCAGATCAGATCAGATCTGGTACATCTCTCGAGCAGATCAGATCAACACTGATATATCTCTTGAGCAGATCAGATCAGATCTGATACATCTCTCGAGCAGATCAGCCCTGATACATCTCTTGAGCAGATCAGATCAGCCCTGATACATCTCTTGAGCAGATCAGATCTGATACATCTCTCGAGCAGATCAGATCAACACTGATACATCTCTTGAGCAGATCAGATCAGATCTGATACATCTCTCGAGCAGATCAGCCCTGATACATCTCTTGAGCAGATCAGATCAGCCCTGATACATCTCTCGAGCAGATCAGATCAGACAAGCCCTGACACATCTCTCGAGCAGATCAGATCAGATCTGATACATCTCTCGAGCAGATCAGATCAACACTGATACATCTCTTGAGCAGATCAGATCAGATCTGATACATCTCTCGAGCAGATCAGATCAACACTGATACATCTCTTGAGCAGATCAGATCAGCCCTGATACATCTCTTGAGCAGATCAGATCAGCCCTGATACATATCTTGAGCAGATCAAATCAGATCTGATACATCTCTCGAGCAGATCAGATCAACACTGATACATCTCTCGAGCAGATCAGATCAACACTGATACATCTCTCGAGCAGATCAGCCCTGATACATCTCTCGAGCAGATCAAATCAGATCTGATACATCTCTCGAGCAGATCAGATCAACACTGATATATCTCTTGAGCAGATCAGATCAGCCCTGATACATCTCTTGAGCAGATCAGATCAGCCCTGATACATATCTTGAGCAGATCAGATCAGATCTGATACATCTCTCGAGCAGATCAGATCAACACTGATACATCTCTCGAGCAGATCAGATCAACACTGATACATCTCTCGAGCAGATCAGATCAGATCTGATACATCTCTCGAGCAGATCAGATCAACACTGATACATCTCTCGAGCAGATCAGATCAACACTGATACATCTCTTGAGCAGATCAGATCAGATCTGATACATCTCTCGAGCAGATCAGCCCTGATACATCTCTTGAGCAGATCAGATCAGCCCTGATACATCTCTTGAGCAGTTCAGATCAGCCCTGATGCATCTCTTGAGCAGATCAGATCAGATCAGCCCTGACACATCTCTCGAGCAGATCAGATCAGATCTGATACATCTCTCGAGCAGATCAGATCAGATCAGCCCTGATACATCTAACGAGCAGATCAGATCAGATCTGATACATCTCTCGAGCAGATCAGATCAGCCCTAATACATCTCTCGAGCAGATCAGATCTGATCTAATACAACCCTCAAGCAGATCAGATCAGATCAGCACTGATACATCTCTCCAGCAGATCAGATCAGATCAGCCCTCATACATCTCTCAAGCAGATCAGATCAGATCAGATCAGATATGATACATCTCTAAAGCAGATCAGATCAGCCCTGATACATCTCTCTAGCAGATCAGATCTGATACATCTCTCGAGCAGATCAGATCAGCCCTGATACATCTCTCCAGCAGATCAAATCAGCACTGATACATCTCTCCAGCAGATCAGATCAGATCAGCCCTGATACATCTCTCAAGCAGATCAGATAAGCCCTGATACAACTCTCAAGCAGATCAGATCAGATCTGATACATCTCTCGAGCAGATCAGATCAACACTGATACATCTCTCGAGCAGATCAGATCAACACTGATACATCTCTTGAGCAGATCAGATCAGATCTGATACATCTCTCGAGCAGATCAGCCCTGATACATCTCTTGAGCAGATCAGATCAGCCCTGATACATCTCTTGAGCAGATCAGATCAGCCCTGATGCATCTCTTGAGCAGATCAGATCAGATCAGCCCTGACACATCTCTCGAGCAGATCAGATCAGATCTGATACATCTCTCGAGCAGATCAGATCAGATCAGCCCTGATACATCTAACGAGCAGATCAGATCAGATCTGATACATCTCTCGAGCAGATCAGATCAGCCCTAATACATCTCTCGAGCAGATCAGATCTGATCTAATACAACCCTCAAGCAGATCAGATCAGATCAGCACTGATACATCTCTCCAGCAGATCAGATCAGATCAGCCCTCATACATCTCTCAAGCAGATCAGATCAGATCAGATCAGATATGATACATCTCTAAAGCAGATCAGATCAGCCCTGATACATCTCTCTAGCAGATCAGATCTGATACATCTCTCGAGCAGATCAGATCAGCCCTGATACATCTCTCCAGCAGATCAAATCAGCACTGATACATCTCTCCAGCAGATCAGATCAGATCAGCCCTGATACATCTCTCAAGCAGATCAGATAAGCCCTGATACAACTCTCAAGCAGATCAGATCAGATCTGATACATCTCTCGAGCAGATCAGATCAGCACTGATACATCTCTATGAAGCGGACACTGTATCTTCACCGATATGCATCTAATTGCGTTATGTGGTCAATTTATACAATCTAGTGTAAGGCGATAGCGCTGTCTCGTTTGTCGTTTTCTGGTACAGAAAGTCAGCTAAGGTGAGTCAGCAACCGCAAAAAATATTTCTCTGAGCAACCATCTTTATCAAAAAAAAAGGAATTTTGGGTTTTCATGAGCTGTATGCCAAAATCATCAGTATTAAAACAATAAAAGACCTGAAATATTTCAGTTGGTGTGCAATGAATCTAAAATATATGAAAGATTAATTTATATCATTACATTATGGAAAATAATGAACTTTATCACAGTATACTAATTTTTTTGAGAATCTCATAAAAACACTGCACATGAAAGGGTTTTCAACACACAAACCATTAATTTTTGCAAAGTTATGGTAAAATAAAGGCCTACAAAAAAATCCTAAATTAAGAGCCGTTCAGGAGTCGAAAGAGCCGAACTTCCCATCATTACTTCACACAAACACCAGACGTGATGTCTGTTGCACATCTTGGTTGATGCCAAGAGCTCATATCCACGGACGCTCATAACGGAAACGGGCATGTCATGGAATAGCAGTACACTAAACTTATTTTGGCCCTCGACTAACTGAGGAATCTACCCACACACTCGCGCATGTTTTTTTTTTCACTGGTCAGCTGGTCTCCCGGTTCATTTCTCCGCAACACTCCACTTACATATCCGTGATGTTTTCCATGTCAGACTCCGGCATCAAGACAGGGAAATCCTCGATCCCTGGTTCTTGATCGATACACGAGATCCTCGAGGCATTGCAAAAGCACGACCCAGGACACGCCGAGCTGAGCCTCAGCAGCCCGAATAAAAGCCCACACAGCCCCAAGCGAGCCATTTCACTAACCCCTGCGGTCATGGCAGGTCTGGAGCGGTGCGTGCAGCGTTGTCTAATGTCTTGTAGTATTTTCAGCAATTCCAAGATGAGACTCGCTGCTGTGGGATGCGCAAAGACGTTGTGCGCGTCTTGAAACTGTCATGGAGTGGCCTTATCTGGTCTCCATAGAAAGGTGATAACGCAGCGGAGAAATGTTTGCGTGCCAGTGTGTTGCGTTATCCGGACTTCGCTTCTTCCAGACGCGGTGGAGAAACGCGTGGCCGCGAGCTGCGTGTGTCTACGGGCTGCGGCGAGACGGTGTGCGTGCGTTCGCGCGTGCATCAGCGCGCGAGTGAAGAGGCAGCAGCGCGTACCTGCTGCAAGCGCCTATTGATTACACACCGCATCTTCCTCAGACATCGCTTCTGTAATTACATGTGGAGGGGGACGTTAAATACGCTCTCGGCGATGCTATATCGGCAATAATTGATTACCTGTGTTGTCAATGGGGCGATCTTTGGGAGATTTATGTTGACAGGGATTGGGATAGTTTTTATGTCGAATCAGGAAATTACTTGATCATTTTCATTCGTTTTGTTTTTTTCATCTGTTTAACAATTCTGCCTGAGCTCGTTGTGTTGCTTTTCCATCGTGCTCGTTTCAACAATACCACAACTTCATGAATAGGCTAGCCATTACTGGAGCGTGACGTGCTGTTTGACGCACAAGATGGGCTGCATCTAGAAAAATAATTGCTAAACAAAAATGCCTGGATGTTTTTTTACTGGTTATGCCAGTTTCGCATTCCAATCGCGGTGTAGCCTATGTAGCCTAAAAGGTTATTAGTAATAATCTATCACTTTAGCGTGTTTACCGAATTATCGGTCTGTTTGAAGGGAACGGCGAGGCGCGGTGATGGATTCGGAAAATGCGCCTTTGAATCTCACATTTGACAGCAATGCTTGCATTTCTACGTCCTTGAGAGAGAAGTTAGAGCCCAGCTGCGCTAGATTTCATACGTTATATAAACATTTTGATTTTGTTTTTAGCAAGAGTACACACTGAAGGGCCTTGGTTTAGAAATCACTACAACGCAAGCCAAAAGATGAAGTGAATTGGAGAAATGTGACGAACTGTTATATTTTTACCAGGAGGGGACGACAAAGGCAACACATTTTTGTCATGGTCAATTTGAGCGGGATTGTCATTTTACACCAAAGATTATATTGCCATTAATAAACAAGCCTTTTGATCTTAAACCAAGGAGAAGTGTATAAGACAGGATTAGTCCGATCAGTTTTTTATAACAATACCCTGTGAACCAAACCGGTGCGATGTGAAAGACATGAGAGGGTGCACCATTATCGACTGTAAATCTGTCACTACAAACGGTAATAAAACAAAGTGTCATTTTATTTATGGTAGGCCTGTATGATGCCAAGCTGTTAAACACAAGACAAGTCGAGTGCTTCTCAGTTGCTATGACGATAGTCTAATGTAAGCGACTGTTAAGGGGCGGGGCAACAGTGCATAGCTGACAGCCCTTTACCCAATTAGATTCTTAGGTTTTATATTGACAGTCATTTCAACCAATACATCCGCGTGTTTAATTTCCGGTACAGCCAATCACGAAGCTAAAAATAGCACGTAAACCCTACAATGAAATCAAGGTAGAAGAATACATAGAAATTTCGGGTGAATATTGGTGTCACGGAAGGGCTGCCTGCAGGTTTGTTCAGTATTTTGAGTCGTATTTCTACACAGGCACCACCTTTTAAAACTGCACAGTTATTTCCGGGAGTAATAAATAACAGAAGCGTCGAACGTTAATTAGAACATTAAATACGTCGTCGTACTGTAAATTAGCCAGTTAGCTTGCTAAGGTAAGCAATTCTCAAAATGGAGTTTCCTGCTGATCATACGCAACAGTCGTCAGATAATCATTTCCCTATTATCTAACCAAAGTATAATCTTGCACACGACGCAAACTGTTTTTAAATAAGTATACTAAATGGACTAACTACACCATGTGTTGTCATTTTGCTCGCAATAGGAGTGAATCTAGAAAACAAGCCATTTTGTGCCCATACATCGCAGGCGCTTAAAGATTTCGTTTATATACATTTTTTTTGGACAGGTGTTCTTGTTATTGTCCACACAATGATATGGATGTCCTTCGCACAGTTCAGTTAATGCAGATGTGTTGTCAGTTAATGAAGACTTGTACTGTTATGGCAACTGTAACTGTAAGGCTAGCAGGCTAAATGCTACTTGCGCACCATTTTGAAACACTGGGCCTTGACACAGCCATAAACTGTGTGCTTCTAATATATAACCAATGCGAATATTTTGATATCGTTAGCTCTCATTTAATAATTAAAATACTGACCACTGGGTTTTTCGGGTAAAATACATGCACTTTGCATTTTAATGGTGTTGTAATTGTTGAAATAAATTGATTTAGAATGTTTTATATGTATATTGCGTTATTTTAATGTGCATCCTGTTCTTGTTCGTATTTTCAATTTTTTTTCTGTTAAGTACTACGTAAATACCGTAGTGCATGTAAATGGTCATATTTAGTAGCATAGTATTGTCTAATAATATCACTGTAACATTGTGCAGGCACAGACTTGTTTGACTTTAATATGACGTTTCAGAGTGAACTCTCTCTCTCTCTTAATGATGATATAAACAAATTAAAGTTATAATGAATCATGTATAGTTTGGTTGGAGGAATAAACAGACTTACAGTAGATAAGGAAACACTTCCTTTATTTTGTGGTGTCATGATGTCAAAGGCTGTTGGTCCATTCAGACTCTCCACTATTCTAGCACATTCTTCTCACTTAGTAATATGGCTAATAATAATATAAAGTTTGCCTTGGTTTCCTTTCTGTATCTACATTAGGTTAATCATTTTGCTTATTGTAGTATTTCTTTGTAAATGCAATACATGTCAGTCCTTGATTTTAATGATTTGTGTTTACATTTTGTAAAATTTTGTACCACCTGAATCAAAATCAATTAAGAAATAATGACAGGTGTTTGGAGGAGAAGACTCCATGTTTGCATCAGCTAAAAGTCAATTCTGATCCAGAACAGGCTATAACATTTTGATGAAAATTTATGAAATAATTTCTTTGCAATAACAAACTTTCTACATTAATTAAGATTTCAAGTTGACCTTAAAGATGGTGTAGTTTCTGCATTGTTTTAAAACTTAAGATAATATGTCTCTTAGAGTTACCCGTCGAGGACAGCCTATTCCAGTTTCACCGCTGGCTGAAGACAATGGAGACAGAAATTGAGCAGCAGGAAGAAGATACCACTTTCAGTAACACTGACACTAACGGTAAGGAATAGAGTTTAACTGTGTCTGTCCACGTTTTCTGTGACCTTGGTTTTGAAAGTAGTTCCCGTTATTTATTTATTTTTTTTCATGGGAATATTTTTTAATGTCCTTGTTAAAGAGTTATAAATAAAGGCTAAATGGCAACAGACATGTTCTGATGCATTCTGATGGCCTAATAGCTTAAGCTTTCAGCTCAACATATATTCCCACTGTAATGCATGTTTATATTAATGATTGTGTCAAATAAAAAAAAAAATCCTAAATAGAAGCATTTTCTCGAGTGATTGCCTTATATTCTAGCTAGGGATGCAAGATCATGATTTTTCATGGCCGATTCCGATACCGATGTTTTTACAACCTAACTGGCCGAATCCTATACTGATTTCCGATTTTTTTTTCTTTAAGCAACAAAAAAGAAAGAAGGAAAGTATGCATAAACGAGATGTTTATTTGGTATTTAATAGGCCAAACTGGCTTTTGGCTATTGAAAACAATAACCGTAACCATCTGAAATTAATGGCAGGAACTGCACAGTAAGTAGCCTACATTCAATACAAATATAGATACTTAAATCAGCATTTAGCTTTCGTTTTTGAATTGGTTTGAAACTACATAGAAGATGAAAAAGTGTTTCATTCATCCAATTAAAAAAAAAAAAATAGGGTAATGATTCACATCTATATTTTTTTTACTTGAGCCAATGAAAAATAAATAACTATTGACTCAAGTAAAAAATTATAGATGTGAATCATTACCCTATTTTTTTTTTTTAATTGGGTGAATGAAACACTTTTTCATTGTGCTACAGCGGGTGATTTTAAAATACAATTAAGTCGATGTAATTTTAAGGTAAAATAAAAATCATCCTATGCAGAACTGACGTTTACTTCTGGCTTTTCAAACATGTATGCAAGTTCTAATTAAAAAAAAAAAAAAAAAAACTCCGTTTTGTCACATGGAAAGGAAAGGTACAGTATGCAATTCCTGCTATCTGTGCCTCAGACGTGTAGCTCTGCACGTCCAGTGCTGAACGGCTGCCCTTGTTCTGCGCACAGATTTCGAAATACTTCCACACAAATGACATAGCGAATGATTACAATGTAGTCTGTGCACGCGGTCACACTTCCGGAAAAATCGGCCGAAAAAAGACCAAAAACCGGCCGATTGCGTATTTTAACCAAAAACCGTCCAGTTCCAATTTATGGCCGGTCAACTGGTGCATCCCTATTTCCAGCATGTATACATTTGGATTATAACATAATGTTTTTATGGTAGAAAGAGGATTATTTGTTAAACTGCTTTCTATTAGTCCTCGAATTTCATGAGAACTTCAGTCACTAGTGCTTGGTTATGTTTTGGATTCCATAATGGCATTCTCTCAGAACGAGCAGTTTGATAAACAGGAATGTCTTAATTGATGTTGAGGCTCATGTGCCAGATTTTTGTTCCCTAAGGCAAGCGCCCTGCTGAGGACACGGATGAGGAACAGGCATTCAAACGCTCCCGCAACACAGATGAAATGGTAGAGCTCAGGGTGCTGCTCCAAAGCAAAGTGAGTGAAGCCATACAAATGCACTTTTCGTCTCCATTTCTTTGATATAGATTAAATTTTTAGAAGTGTCGTTTTCTGTTTTCAGAATGCAGGGGCTGTGATTGGAAAGGCAGGCAAGAACATTAAAGCCTTACGCACAGATGTGAGTATTAAGACCATTATGAACCTTTAACCAGAGTTCTCTAATGGTCAAGTTTTAACGAGACTTCTGAGAGCATTTTCAAACCCAACATTTGTTTTCATGAGCATTTCAGCTTTGTCAGCAAAAACACAAATCAGTCGGATTTGAAGTCACCCAAATCAAAACTCTAGACACCAATCCGTCCATTACAATCCTGCGAAGATTTTTATGCATTTGATCTTGAGGGCAGATCTTCCGTTTTGTAGCTATAGGTTGGCTCATTTGGACAGACAAGCTCTCTGAAATGAGGCTATTTTGTGAGTCTTTGACATTGTGTACTAAAGGGGAAGCACTTCTCGACTTTGTTCTTGAAGGCATTCTCTTTCACTCTCCCCCCACTTTTGAAAACCCAATTACAGATGTCTTGACTCTTGAGCTGACCCATAGTCCTGTGTGAACCACTGTTGCCCAGTGGTTCTACATTAAAAACTGTCTTCAGATCTGTCCAGCCCTGTTTCATGTGCATTCATTGCATAGTCTCTTCAAAAAAGAAAAAAGACAATTGGACATTAGTTTAATAAGTATAGCCTTGTATTCAATTAAAAATGTATTCCTTCTCCCCCTCTTCCCTCTCCTTTACTTTTTTGTTTTTGGCCACCTTCCTCCGTTGCCCATGTACTGGATCGACTTGCCCCTCCTGCGTTGCCCACCTTGATGTTGGCCCAACCTCCGCCCCTGAACGCCCGCCCACCTGACACCCCGGTTGGCCCCGCCCATAATCGTGCCCCTCCTTAAATGGGCACCTTACTTGACATCATGTGATTGAATGCCCTTGCCCAATGCCAACCTCCACGACCAATGCAGTACAATGCCAGTGTATCAGTCCCAGACAGCAGTGGCCCAGAGCGGTATGTCCCACCAGTTATTGCCTCACTGCCTGATTAGAAAGAGAACACATGTCTTTGATAACCTGACTTCTGTTTCATTTTAACATTTTCATACATATAGTCCCCCTCCCCTTTTAAGAAACGTGTATTGTTCCATTTAACTTTTTTTTTTTCTTAATTTATTTTTGTATATATATTTAAATATATATGTTTTCTCTTCTCCCTCAACACCCCCATTAAGTCTCTGAATATAATTTGCGAACTTTTTGTTGCACAGAACTGTATCTAATCAGCCACTTCTCAGATGGGGAGAGACCTCACTCATAGTCTCTGCTGAATGAAGTGTGTGGATTAGGGGTGGGTGGTATGACAAAAAAAATATTTAGTTGCAAATTAAAATATATATAACCATGCCGCACTTATGAATGAAAGTTACTTTTACTTTTTATATTTCACTTTTAATGAAACCAAACTATCAGATTATCCATAACATATGAATAATTCTGAAAGCAAATGTAAAACCAATATTGTAAATACAAATATATGCACTGATACGCACACCTGTGACCACATATCAACTGGATTCAATATTAATGTGAAAAGTTGCATCATTCCTCAGTAACCACCAACAACTAAATGTTGCACCTATGCTAAAGCTGGTAATGTAAAATTTTCTTTACGAAGAACTACGTCTGGTTATTATTTATTAAAAAGTTCAATTACCCAAAGTTAATTACAGGAAGTTTATTTTCACTTATCTAAATCAAAACTTTAATTTCAGGTTTAATTTTATTTGACCAAATATTTAGGTGCATCGCTAGTATTTTTGCATTACTCCTTGCAGTAACTTAAAACAGTCTATATATGATGTAAAACGGCTAATTATCAATCAGTTTTTACATCCTATGCATCATACTGCCCAGTCCTAGTTTGGATGATTATTTTCATTTGGTGAAACTGACGGTGAATTGTGGAGAAGGCCATCTCTTTTCGCTCTGTCCTTGTTGACCCCCAACCCCTGAGCCCCTCTCCCTCACTGTTCCCAACATCACTGTCCATGATTCTGAGCTTGCGCCCTACCGCAGCCCTCTCTGTCACTCATCACTGTTGTCTTTGATTTTTCTCTGGTGCTGCATTTCCGTCCCCTTGGTTTTTTTTTAATTTATTTATTTATTTTTTTCTCTCTTAGCCCGCATACGTTCAGGCTCTTTATCTGCAAATAAATCTATCATTCTTCCCTTCCCCCCCTCTTCGCCTCATTCTTTTGCTTTTTATGTTAGTTTTTGGTTTGGTTTCTCTCATCATTGAGAGAATGTGATGTGCTGATGGCACCATAGAGTGATTTGAAGATACTTGTGAATTTTTTTTCTTTTTTTTCTTTCTCCCCCAAATGTTCTGGTGGTGGGATAGTGGTAAGCAGGCCTGTCTTGATCTCTCTCATTCTCTCTTGGCTCGTGTAGCCATACAGTGCCTTTTCAGTCTCAGCCCTCTCGCTGTCGCCCATCTCTTCAAGACCTGTATTAATTGAATGTGCGAGAACTGAGTGCATGTCAATGGCCCGTATCTCAGTCCAGTGTTGGAAAACTTAAAACATGTGTTCAGCAGTCCCCTTTTTGTAATTTATTTTCTTTTGATTCAAAGTCTTGTTTCCCCTTTCTTCATTGCTTTATGGTATGCAACAGGGCTCTGGAACTAAAGTCTTGTATCCTTTTGTTTTGCTTTTGTCTTACATTTGTCTTGCTGTGCTGCTACAGTATCCTGAGTGTGAGCGCAGATATAGAGACTATTGGTGAGATTCTGCTGAAGATCATCCCTACCCTGGAGGAGGTGAGCAAATCAAACCCATTATTGAAAACCTTAAAGACACCATTAAATTAACATTTTATTTACCGTACATATTTGTTTCAAATGCATATGATTTGAAGATTTTCAGTTTATAAATGACTTCAATTTTCTATAAGACTTTGTACACTGTTCTACTCAAAATATTGTTAAGCTATACTTTTTTGATTAATTGCTAAAAAAAAAGCTCCATTTTGTAACCAGGTGTTTAAATTGTAATAATGTGATATTTAATTATATAGCAAAGGTACATTAAATTGATCATAAGTGACAAAGACAAGAAAAAGTTTATATTTCAGATAAAAGCTGTTCTATTCATATTTTTTAAAATCCTGAAAAAAGTATAATAGTTTTCTAAAAAGCTATCGACTGTTTTCAACGTTTTAATGTTGATGTCAAGAAATGTTCCTTGAGCACCAAGTCAGCATAATAGAGTCATTTCTGAAGAATTTCTGTAGTAGTAGTGGCTGCTGAAAATTCAGCTTTGCCATCACATCTTGGCAAGCATAACATACCGTATTTTCCGGACTATAAGTCACACTTTTTGTTTGGCTGGTCCTGCGACTTATAGTCAGGTGCGACTTATTTCTCAAAATTAATTTGACATGAACCAAGAGAAATGAACCAGTAGAAAACATTACCATCTCCAGCCGCGAGAGGGCATGATGTATTTTTGGACTGATGCGACTTATACTCAGGTGCAACTTATAGTCCGAAAAATGCGGTGCTTTTAAAAACATTTAAAAAATTTAGAATGCTTAAAGGGTTAGTTCACAGTGCTTAATCCAAAAGAATTTAAATAAAAAGCTCCCATCCATAAAAAAGTGTCTCATACGGCTCCGGGGGGTGAACATAGGCCTCCTGTAGCGAATCGATGCATTTTTGTGAGAAAAATATCTATACTCAAAACGTAATAATCACTTTAATGTAGCTTGCGCCAACAGTTGTACAAAGAAGCAGCTCTGGGCGGACGCCGTATGAGGTCATTGTTGCGCATGCGCTGGTGAGTTTCGTGAAAACCAACGTTTGTATACAGGATCAAAGGAAGCAAAGTTTGCTTACTTTAGCTAGCAAATGAAAATCAGTGTCCTCTTGGCTTAATCGAAATCCTCTGACATTCTTCGTTACAAATCCTCGTTTTATATTTCTAATTAGTGACCGTTGTTTTGTTTTGATCTCTCTGCTGCGTTTCGGTGTGTGTCACTTCTGAGTGGCTCATGCGCAAAGCTGACCTCAAACATCATTCCCTTGGAACTGCTTCTATTTACAACAGTGAGCGCAAGCTAGATTAAAGTGATTATTACATTTTGAATATGGATATTTGTCTTACCAAAATGCATCGATTCACTTTGATTGGATGTGACAAAATGTCTGTTGGTTTCCATGTGTCCTTAAATGTTCCTTTACGCTGTATGTTTGGCAGTATCAGCACTACAGTGGGACTGACTTTGACTGTGAGCTGCGTCTGCTGATTCATCAGAGCTTGGCCGGAGGCATTATTGGAGTCAAAGGTGCCAAGATCAAGGAACTGAGGGAGGTAAGCCCAGTACTAAAAATACCACATATCGTAAAATAGAGTTAGTAACCAGGTGGCTTAATATTTAAATCGGCTTCACAAAAAAAAAAACATTTATCCCTGACAATGAGAAATTGGTTAATTCATTTTAAGAATACCCAGACTACAATCAAGCTCTTCCAGGAATGTTGCCCCCACTCCACTGACCGTGTAGTGCTAGTCGGGGGAAAACCTGAGCGTGTGGTTGAGTGCATCAAGGTCATTCTAGAGCTGATTTCAGAGGTGAGATGAAAACATACTGACTCATTAGACATTGTAGCAAAATCTGAAAGTTTCTTCTTTGTTGGTAAATAAAGCTTATATTTGTCCTGCATTATCTGTAGGCTCCCATTAAAGGTCGAGCCCAGCCCTATGACCCAAACTTTTATGATGAGACCTATGATTATGGCGGCTTCACCATGATGTATGAAGAAAGAGGGCGACGGCCTATGGGTGGGTTTCCAATGCGAGGCAGAGGAGGATTCGAACGCAAGCCTCCTGGCCGTGGAGGTCGTCCCATGCCTCCATCCAGACGGGATTATGATGATATGAGCCCTCGTCGTGGACCACCCCCACCCCCACCAGGCAGAGGAGGACGTGGGAGCAGTAGGGCCCGAAATCTGCCTCTGCCTCCACCACCACCACCTAGAGGAGGGTAAGAGAATGTAGCAGTGATTTCCTCAACCTGCAGGTACTTACAGTTTTTCAATAAGGGCATCAATAAATAATAACTGTAATAAAATAAAATTACATGTAAGTGTGTGTGTGTTTGTTTTTTAATAAGTGTTGCAATCAGGTGCCTTTTATGATCTTTTCCACATCTGTTTGTGTTTTAATTGATTACATTGGTATTGTTGAATGATGTGAGGGAATCAATGCAGTTCTTAGGAGTTCACTGGCCAATCTGTCATATCTTGTGTAATATGTGTGTTATACCAGCATAGAAGTACATTTGTGTAAGTGGGAAAGGAATAACTGATTACATTACTTTTTTTTTTTTCCTAGAGGTGATCGATTTTCCCACCAGAGCTATCACAGCAATATGGATGACAGACCAAAGTAAGTAATCAGAAAAGCTGTAGATTTAACTGACCTTCACACTTAGGAGCAAAACAAAAATGAGCAGCAAATCACAAAATGCTAAACTTCACAAAGAGTGTGAAATGAATACCAATTAACCTGAAACATTTACTGGCACACTACACATATCCAAACCAAGATAAAAGGTGAAAGAAAATGAATTTGACTTCTAACAGGACTCAAGATGGGTTTATGTGGGTCCTAAAAGCTGTTACATTTATTGGTCAAATAGAAAACAAAATTGACATATAGTACCTCATGTTGTTAAATCTTTCTGTAAAAATACATTTTCAATTAAAAAACTTTTCACCCACCGTGAATATGAATGACTATTTTATTTTTTTCCAAATTCCGTTTTATTTTTAAATTCGTTTTTCTTTTATGTTTCTAGACTCTGTTGTAATTGTTAAATGAAATTTTATTGACCAAAAAGCATGCCTTATTTATTTTAAATCAATATTAAACTGCAATTTACTAAAAGTTGAACAAAAATAGCATTTTAAGGCCCTGTGATTTTTATTTATTTTGAAATCATTTTATTTTTTTACCAAATTCTGCTTTCTATTAATTAAATAGTTGGCATATTAAATAATATATTTTGTAATCAGTTCAGTTAAAGTTTGAAATCAAATAATGGCCTTTTAAATGTAAATATTTTTCAATTTTATCTCTAGTTTATTTCTAGTTTGTCTGTTGGTAGGTTTTTATTTTATTTTTTAATTTTTTTTGGCCACTCGTGATGTTAGGTTTTTCAGAGCTTTCAGAAGCGTGCCCATTATGAGCACATAAAAGTATGCCTGTCTCTCTTCCTGTAAGCAGTGACCGAAGGGGGCGAGCTGGAGAACGCTACGAGAGCATGGTGAGCAATGAGCATAAATCAACATCCGAATATGAATTTGTAGTTTCGCAGCATATATTGAGATTCATCATTTGATGGTCATCTGTCATTGTGAAGGATGATAGAGATTTTTTTTTCATTAATGGGCAGTTTCAGAAAAAAAGTAGAATGGCTTGTTCTTCCTCTCTGAAGTGACACTGTAATCGATTCATACGTGGAGCTCTTGTGCCTAGCGCACTGGTTTGGCCTGCTGTTGCTTGGCAACAGATTTTTGAATCACTTGTTGCCTTGGTTACCAAGGAGCAGTTAAATACGTAGGTGAAGGCCATCACTCTCGCCAATGAACTTTGGGCTTTGCTTCTCTGAGTGAGCTGAGCGTTCTGGAAGATGCCAAACCTGACAGAATCCACATAGACAGAGTATCAGCACATGCATGTCCAGCTCAGTCTCATAATAACATATTCAGGCCACGTTTCTTACAATAGAAATAAAATAAAAAAAGATATGAATGATGCAGTTCATTTTAATAGAATAAATGTTAGCTTATTTCAAATATATATTTTGAATTTAAAAATGTAAAAAATTAAAATAAGAAGGCTGTTTCTGGCATTCTTGCAAATTCATGACAAATTAATCAATTTTCGTCTTCTGATTCCTGATACGATAATGTTTGTTCCTTCCACTTCCAATGAAAATGTAAAGTATTGTGAAATTTTATGAATGAGATTACAATAATAAAAATGGGCTAAATGTGTATAATTGACAAAATTGTCAATGCAATATATATATATATATATATATATATATATATATTACTGGTTTATTGCTTTCTTTTTAAATAGAAGTGTCAGATTGAAAACGTAAAGAATCAACGATCCATGTAGACTGTGCTTTGGTTTACGCTTGTGCTCTCTGAATTGACTCCATGTTTTTTTTCTTTTCTCTCTCTTTTCCCCCATCGTTGTACACAGAGTGGAGGTGGATATGGTGAGTGTTCTTCAGCTGCACACATACACACTAGCTCAAGGTTACCTCCAGTCAAACGGAGCACTGCACACCTCAATAGTGTAGCGTTTCCTGCTTTTCTCTCTCTCTTTATCTTTTACTGTCATAGCTCTGATATCTTGATCACTTTTTCCATCTTATTTTTCTTTTCTTGTTTCATCTGAAGACAATAATTCTTCTTGGGAGCCCTTCCAGTCTGGTGAGTGTCAGATATTGTGAAAATGGATTGTATATATTAATACTTGCTTGAATGAGAGGCCTACATGATAGGCATTGACTGAATCCCAGTAAGATGTTTGTTTCAACAGGTGGTCGAGGTTCTTACAGTGACATTGGTGGGCCTGTTATTACAACACAAGTGACTATCCCTAAAGATGTGAGTGCAAAAGTAGAAAAACACAAGGATTTTATAGTTGGTGTCAGTTTTTAAATGAATTTAATGTTCACTTCTGAATTTTATTTGGTGGTGCAGATAATGAGTGTTTGAAACAGTGGGATTGGGAAATTACCTGATTCAAACTGTTTGCCCACACCTAAGCAGCAGTGTTACTTTTGTATTAATCAAAGTGGACATTATAACTGAAATCTACTCAAATCAGTCTGAATCAAATCAAAATCAAATTGAGAGCTTCTGAAACCGAATTAATCTGAATTTGGAAATCTGTTTGGATAACTGATATTTACATAACTATGTATTTTTGTTGTTTGAGTTAGTATTTCAACCACTTTTTTAGTTTTAGTGGATTGGGAGACATTTACTTCATGTCTTGTTATAGCTGGCCGGCTCTATCATTGGAAAAGGTGGCCAGAGGATCAAGCAGATCCGTCATGAGTCGGGAGCATCTATTAAAATCGACGAGCCTCTGGAGGGCTCAGAGGACCGGATCATTACCATCACAGGCACACAAGACCAGATTCAGAATGCCCAGTATCTACTACAGAACAGGTGAGTCTATAGCGTATTCCAGAACTTTACCACAACCCCATCCTGACACATAACCATCATGTGTTTTAATCAGGTGCGACAGTGAGATTCAGTGTGGGCTCTGAATCCACTTAACAATTACGGTTCCTCAATAGTTTCATTTAACAATCCTTATAGAACCAATTTCGGAAAAAGAATCTCTATTCCCAATGCTAGACCGAGAAAAGATATTCACCTGCTTTGTTTTCATACCTGGTTTGGACACAAGGTTACAAATCACAGCTTCCTGAGTATATCAAGTCTTGTATTTTGTTATGGTGAAAATACAGGTGCTAAACTGCTAATTCCAACTGCCTGTCTTTCTTTGCTTACTATTTGGAACTAAAATGTATTTTCAGTAGTTCTTCACACTTTCTTTATGCTTCATATACATTTGACTGCCGATTCATGCACTTCTTTTTGCCTGATCTAACAGCTTCCAACTTCAGGGGAGTTTCATATATTTTCCTTTTTGTGAAATGTGTACAGAAGGGTTTGTTATATTAGTTCCATTTGGGATCAAATCCAAATATAGTTTACCAAGGGGCATATGAGTGGGACCCAGGAGAATGGAGTGAACGCTGGCTTGCTTCTGTGTGGAAGACTTGTGATTTTGTTGTTGTTAGTTAGATGAAGTGACAACAAAGCACGGTCTGCCCTACAGCACAGGCCCAGCATCATCTGCCCCCACCCTCAAACACATTTCACCCATCCTAACTGAAGAGGCCTACTCTGACTAACATCTGAACTCACATCTGGCCATATCAGTGCTGGCTTATACTTGATAGCATGGGTAAACCGATCATAAACCAGCTTTTCTACTGTAACATGCTAGTGTGACTGCTTTCTAATGCAAAATGCTAACCTGTCTCTTGTCTGTATCATGGTTTTATGTTTCAAATGAAGCACTCTTATTATTCACCTTATTGTTTGGGTATACAATTAAGTCATGTTATTAAATTTAAAGCAGATATGAAATCATAATTGACCCTATACTTTGTGAAGTGGTGGAAATGATTGGTCTTTTTGAGAACGATTCATTGTTGCACAGTGTAACTGATGATATGCATCACAATAGTTATTTGTGCTGGAAATAAGGTTGTTACAATACCACAATTTTATATATTATTGAAATTTCATAATTCTTATATCACAGTAACGTTCTTTAGCTTATTAAAGACGTAAACAATCAATAATAAATTAATTACAAACAAGCGTAAAAATAAATATATTAGAATAAATATGCAAATAAAGTGCTTTTTAAGTTTTTCTTGTAGGCCTGTGCTACAAAAATACTACAGTAATTTCATAAAGTAATCAAATATACAATAAAACTGCATATTCTTCACTGTATGCATTTAAAGGGGTCATATGATGCTTTTTTTTTAAAGATAATTATTTTGTGTATTTGGTGTAACAGAATGTTGACATGCTTTTAATGTTCAAAAAACACATTATTTATAAAATACTGTACATTATTGTAGGTCCTCTATGCCCCGCCTGTCTCAAACACATCATTTTTTACAAAGTCCCTCCTTCCAACAAGCACAGTCTGCTCTGATTCGCCAACTGACCCAGTGCATTTTTATTGGCCGAACACCAAGCACTCATCGGAAAGTTAACACCACTTTCCATAATCGCGAGCTTCATCTTTCAAAATAAATGTAAAGACATGTAATAATGTCCCTAGTTTTACCAACAGTTCAAAAAACACATTATTTATAAAATACTGTACATTATTGTAGGTCCTCTATGCCCCGCCTGTCTCAAACACATAATTTTTTACAAAGTTCCTCCTTCCAACAAGCACAGTCTGCTCTGATTGGCCAACTGACCCAGTGCATTTTTATTGGCCGAACACCTCAAGCACTCATCGGAAAGTTAACACCACTTTCCATAATCGCGAGCTTCATCTTTCAAAATAAATGTAAAGACATGTAATAATGTCCCTAGTTTTACCATCAGTTCAAAAAACACATTATTTATTTATAAAATACTGTACATTATTGTAGGTCCTCTATGCCCCGCCTGTCTCAAACACATCATTTTTTACAAAGTTCCTCCTTACAACAAGCACAGTCTGCTCTGATTGGCCAACTGACCCAGTGCATTTTTATTGGCCGAACACCTCAAGCACTCATCGGAAAGTTAACACCACTTTCCATAATCGCGAGCTTCATCTTTCAAAATAAATGTAAAGACATTTAATAATGTCCCTAGTTTTACCATCAGTTCAAGCTCGAAAGGGGAACAGAGTCGCGTGACAGACATAATACTTAAACTAATATAAAAACATACTTACAGTAGCTGTTTCAGAAGCACCAGATTGTCCTAGCAAATTTTGGGTGGCATTACGCAAATATTTCCACATCGTGACGTAGACGTGGGGGTGGGTTTGAATAAGCCTTTTTAGGGGGGCGTGGCAGAGTCTTAACTTTAATAAAGAATATCTCTTTGGTTTTGAGACTTTAGTCTTTACAACTTCAGGGAACACTCCAAAGAGAAAGGAAAACTTGAAATCGCATCAAATGACTCATTTAACGTGCATTGAAGCTTATAAACGTATTAGCATTACAGAAGTTATTCAGTGAGTGATTTCCTCTTTTAGTCGTTTGATTAATGTTAAGGATGTAAACAGCAGCAGATCTTGCTGCAATCATGTGAGTGTAATCGTGAGAGACAATAATCCAAAATGCTTACCAGCTGTCAAATTTCTGCCATTATTCATATAGGTGTACATATTTTTAAAACTGACTTAAGGAAGCTGGGGATAATGAAGTTAATTTTTAAATGGTTACATTTCTTATTGAGTATACAGTTTTAAATTAATGCAGCTTAAGTTAATGCATTGATGCTAAAATATCAAAACAGAAGATGTAGAAAATCTATTCAACTGTAATAATCAACTAGTAGGTTTTTGGACAACTAGTTGTCCCAAAGCTAATTTGAGCTTCTTAATTTTACTTAAATTAAAAATAAATAAATGCATGCTCATATGATTAAACCTAAAAGATGCAAATAGAGTTAGGTAAACATCATTAGGATGCTCTCATAAGTAAATCGGCTTGTTTAATTATCTTTTGTACACAGTGTATTATAAACTAGATGATGTGCTCATGCTTTGTCAGTACTGTATTAACTTTATTATAATACTTTATGTACAGTTTGTTTTGTATTGTTTATTGTAATGGCATATCCAGCGCATGTAACGAACTGTCCCAGCATGATGAGATTTTGTCTGTGGTCTCAAGTGTGTCATTTCCTCTTTCAGTGTGAAGCAGTACTCTGGTCGCTTCTTCTAGAGGGTGGAGATCCAAGCCAAACTGCCGTACCTGATCACTTCAGCTTGTTTTCAGAGCCTACATTCCTCTGCTTCTTGGGTAGATGTGCTCCCTGCCATTTCTCCATACAATGTTTTTTAGACAACATATTTGAAGGAAATGTTTTCTCCAAAGCAAGTGGATCCTCTTATTTCTTTAACATTAATTGTTTTTTTTTCGCGATTATTTTTTTTATTTTTTTTTTTTCCATTATTGATTGTACTGTTTCGTAAGTAGAGGGAGCCCATCTGTGATGTCCGCTGTTGGCCTTACCAGAGCTGCATGCTTAGTCTGTGCAACATGCAGAATGTAATCATAATTTTGTTTTTTGTTTTCGTTTTCTTGCCAATGAATTTGTCCAATTACCTTGTTGTCTTGATGATGAGACTTTTTGGGGAAAGTGTAAATATTGAGTTCAGTTCTTTAAAGTTTTAATATCAGTACAGTTTTATTTAAAGGATGAACGTCTATTTTGATTTGATAAATGGGGGTTTTCAGGGTGGGAAAAAGATTCATTCCTGAGGGATTTTTTTTGTGCTAGTTTTCGCAACCCGATTTTCAGATTCGTAAAACCTCAGAAGATGGATTGACCGTTTGTACTTCACTGACATTGGGATCCGTTAAATCTTGCTAGCGCTTGTTTTGTACGTGTTTGTAAGCATTTTTACCATTTTAGATGGATCTTTCTAGACACCGTTCTCTTCACAGTTGGGGGGAAATAAAAGCTTCTCTGTAAAAAAAAACAACAAAAAAAAAACACTTGTGGCAGGCATCTTCTATGTTCTTGTATTTTTCTTTCTCTCTGTCCCCTCTTGTGTCTTTGTAGAATGTGCTGCGAATCTAAAAAATTAAAGTCTGTGCCACCTTTTATTAAAACAGTGTCTGTGTTTTGGTTTTTAATTTCTAGTTAAAGGGATGTGTGCAATTAAATGGCTTGTTCTGTTAAGATGAGATGTGTATGCATAGAACATGTTTCTTAATAGTATTTTAGAGAACAATGTATGTCATGTTACTTTTTTACATCTTAAGCATCATTTGATAAATACTGTTTCTTGAGTATTGCATATTTGTCCCCTAAAAATGATCACAGAAGAATGTGGAATAAATTAGCTATTTGTTTTATGAGTTATAAGAAACTAAAATAAACATTTTCATTGCTTGAATTAAATATTAGTTGACATAAATGATAAAAAAATAAACTTATTTTAGTTCAGCTATGTTGCCATTTCTCATTTTCATTTGGAGTATAACTAAAAATAACTAAAGGTCACTAGAAATAAAAAAATAAATAGTAATCGATGATAATTTAAAAGCACTGGCACTAACCAAAGCTTAAATCGGATTATTTGATTAGAGCTGATTTTTTGTTTTCTCATTTAAGAGGTTTAAATAATTTCTTATACATTTATTTTATAGAACTGGCATACATAATAACTAAAAACAGGAATTATTTAAGTGAAAGAAAACTTTCATGTTCACATCTAATTTAGGTCATGAAAAAACACTTAAATTTTCTGTGTAATTTTCCAACACTAGAACAGGGATGCCAAGTCCTACCTTCCTGTAAGGTTCAGCTCCAACCATGTATGTAAAGGTTTATTTTTCTACAGATAATGTTTAGCTTTGGACTGTTGTCTCCTGAAAAAAAAAAACTATTATGTTAGTATCCGGCAAGAAAATTTTCATAAGGATCATTTAGGCTCGAGACTGGTCCAATGTCTGAACAATTTCATTATTTTTGACCAGCTGCTCCTCCTCAATTCTGCGCGTCACACACAGGGAGTGGAGGATGCTGCTGCCTTTAATGAACATTATTAGTAGACAGTTCCGAATCATTTGAGCGAGTCGGTTGGTTCGGACGTTTGCTTTGAGTCGATTTCAAACACCGATTCATTTGAATCTCACTGGTATAGTTCATCAGCTCATTTTACTCATTACTTCTGTAGCTAAATAGGTAACTAACATATAATTACATACAAAATGTACATATTTTGAAAGCACGAACTGTCCCCGTCCTGTAGTTAACTAACATAACATACTGATTCACAAACGCGTGTTAATCGGTTCTTCCAAATCGTTAAAAAGCAGGTTCAAAAGAACGATTCGTTCTCGAATCGGACATCCCTATTGCAAATGTAAGAACCGAGAGTCCAAAACGAGCCTATTAAAAACCGGGATTTAAATAAACAGGAGTGAAGACCTCAATGGACTAACTTATAAAATCTCGTCAGACGCGTGGACTCTTGACTGTCCGTGGTACGAGAGTGCTGTAGTGTTTGTTCACTATGTGGAAAAACGGTTTTCCAGGGAATTGTCGGCCATATGCAGCGAAACCACGCCCGGAGTGGAGACTTTAACACGGGGGCAACACCATTCATGCAAATATTCCCAACCACAAGTTCACGGACAGGAGACTTTCGTACGGTCTAAAGAGGAACTAACGTTACTGCGTCGTATTGACTTTCAGTATTGAACGTCAAATATAAAAACAGTCTGTAGTGGAGTTATTAAATACAAAGGATCTGCTGTTTTTCTCAGTGATTTAACAGATACACCGCATCAGGATTTCAGCCACTGTTACATTTTGAATACGGTTTCTGTAATATTTGACTTTCGTTTTCCATCCGCTGCAGAAATATTAGGGTTATAAATGACGATTTATGGTTTGGATTGTCTCCTCAGCGCGGCAGGGAATCTCTTTCTCTGGCTTTATCTAAACGATTGCATTAGAGTCGGGGCTGATGTTCTTTCGATGGAATTGCTGAAAAGCTCCAAACTGTAAATTGCCGCGGAGAATCATGACGCTGGACAACATCATGACGTGCTGCCTCAGTGAGGAGGCGAAAGAAGCGCGACGGATCAACGACGAGATCGAGCGGCAGCTCCGCCGCGACAAGAAAGAGGCTCGGCGCGAGCTCAAACTGCTTCTGCTAGGTACGAGGTGCTTTCGTGTCACTCTGCCAAACTTTCGTGCATGTGTCAAGGCGTAAAAAAAAATGCAAATAGTTTTAGTTTTACACATGTGGCATCTGAAAATAAAAATAATGAATTCATTCATAAAAATATAATGCGTAACGTTACGTAGGCATCTGATTCAGTGTCTCTCAGCACTACACGCCTGTTTTTCTGCAAATAAAAGATCAGCCCTCGTTATTTTGATTCATATAAGCTCGACAGGTGGGACAACTGTTGCAGTTGTGCTCACAAAATGTAATGTCTTTATTATATGGGACCCTGGACCAGTCAGAAGGTTCAATTTTTTAAAACTGAGATCCGACAGCTGAATAAATAAGATTTCCATTGAGATGTAGTATGTTAGGATAGGACAGTATTTGGCCGAGATGCAGCTATTTGAAAATCTGGAATCTGAGGGTGCAAAAAAAATAAAATAAAATCAGAATGTTTAGAAAATTGCTCTTGAAGTTGTCCAAATGAAGTTCTTAGCAGTGCATATTACTAATCAGAAATTAAGTTTTGATATATTTACGGTAGAAAATGTACTAAGTATCTTAATGGATCATGATCTTTACTTGATATCCTAATGTTTTTTGGCATAAAAGTAAAATTGATCATTTTGACCCATACAATGTATTGTTGGCTATTGCTTTAAATATACTATGGTGTATTGTACTATGGTATTTATGTTTTGTGGTCCAGGGTCACATGTGGTTCATTTTTGTTTATTTTGTCCATTCGCAAAAACATTTACGATTCACTCTTTTGATTAAAGATTAAATTGGTTGCCATCTGCATTCCGCCCATTAGAAATATAGCATACTATTAATATAATATAAAAGAAAAATATTTGTTTATACATACAATGTCTTAAGAGTCACCCAGTGTCAGAACAATAAAGATAGAGACATCTCTGTTGAAAAATTTTGTTCAAGTCTAACCGCTGAAACGTGGCCGTTTTTTGTGTGTGTTTTTTTAACTAGTCTAAACTCATCATTACCTGGTCGAAGCTGGGGCCAGTAGCATAAACATAGACACTATATTAGGACTGTGTCTAAAAACTAGTCTGACCAACATAGCACTTTGTCAAGGGGTAATCTTTGTTTTTTTGGGGGTTTTTTTTCACTCAAAGTAGACTCTATGAACACAAAATGCTGCATGTGTACTTAATGGGAACTCATCTGGAATAATGATTCAAGTGAATCTGTGAATCGCTGCCATTCAAGGATCTTCCAAACCAACCATTTAGTTCAACTGAACCAGATTTTCCACTGTTAACCCTTCACTATATACACATGCTTCTGTTTTCAGGAACTGGAGAGAGTGGGAAAAGCACCTTTATTAAACAGATGAGGATCATTCATGGCTCAGGCTACTCAGATGAAGACAGGAGAGGCTTTACCAAGCTGGTCTACCAAAACATCTTTACATCGTTGCAGGCCATGATATGGGCAATGGATGCTCTCCAGATCCACTACAAATATGAACATAATAAGGTACAGTAATTTTCTTACCCAATCACTCTTATTAATCTGATGTTTCTATTGATGTTTATGCATGTTTTATTAATGTTGTCAGTGCTACAAATGCTAGAGTGTGGCATGTTTGCAACTTCTGTAGAATCAGGGGAATGTTGCAAGTTAGACTCAGATTGCATTGTCTGCTTGAGAGTCATGGCTCAGTGTATCAGATCAAGTGTCACTCAGATAACTTTGCCATGAAGTAGGTCAAACATTGAGTCAAATACCCTGAGAGAGATACAATGAATTTGGCTAATCATGTTGCCTAGGCTGAAACACAATTACCCCTCCAAGCTATGAAATTAATTATACCATTTTACTGCCTTTCAGAAATGTGCCATTTTTCTAGTTTTCTTTTCCATTTGTAGATGCCCCCAAAGACAAACCTATTTTCCATTGTGCGTAGATGAAATACTTTGGAACTTAGCCTCAATCAAGTTCTGTCTTATTGGGTCAGGTGTAGTGAGATGGAGAACTTCAACAAATTTGAGTTTTAAGTAAAATGGGTCAATAAAGTTGTAACCAGGTTATGTATAAGTGGGCTAGGACATGACTCAACATTAACTTTTGACTGTGTCCCATTGGCTCAGGGTTGCCAGATCTGTGTAATAAAACTCATTCAACTGGTACTCAAAATTAGCTCAATCAAAATCACTCTAAATTCGCATTTCTACCAGTCAAAATCTCCTTTCAGTGTGTTCCACTCAGTCGAAAATGCTTTACCAAGGACAGAAGATTTCACTTCAACCTGCAGACTAAAAAGTCAACCTGTGACAGCTTTATAAAAGTAGCATAATTTCACTGGAAAACCATAGACTTGGCAACACTACATTGGCTGAAGCATCAGCTTTTAACACTCTTTTAATTGCACTACTTTTCTCCTCACAGGCCAATGCAAACATTGTCCGAGAAGTAGATGTAGAGAAGGTCTTTTTATTCGTCAATCCCTATGTAGATGCCATCAGGAGTTTATGGAATGACCCAGGAATTCAGGAGTGTTATGACCGGAGGAGAGAATACCAACTCTCCGATTCCACAAAATAGTGAGTGCATCTTAAGCCTGTCACCTTCCATAAGAAAGAAGAAACACAATGAAATTAAGCTCTAATGTGGCTTCTCTTAAACAGCAATGAAATTAAATGCAGAAGGAATGTGGCTTTTACTGAAGACTTCTGCTTTTCTGATTTTTCTCATTTGAAAAAGTCAAATAATCTAACATGTGTCTTCTTGAGTTTCAGAAAATATCTCAACAATGTCTCTCACACAGCGGTCAGATTTGCCAAAACACCAAAGTCTGCCATCTTAAATTTTCATCAAAACATTTTTCATCAATTCAGCCAGGATCAAATGATCTGAGCCGTGATATTCAAATAAATATTAGTAGCTCTATACTATTGCTATGTCAAGTTAATACTTTCTGAGCAATATATTTCCTCATAATTTATGTCTGACAAACAAACAACAATAAATGCTAAACCAACATGTCAAAATACACAGTAACTATTAGCTTCCATATGAAATGTTTAGATTATTTTATATTATTTTATTATCTACATAATCTGTTACCTTAGGATTTATATTTGTTGTCATTTATATATCAGTCAGCTGAATATATATATTAGTGCTATAAATTGATTAATCACATTTTGTTTACATAAAGTTTTGTATGTGTACTGTGTATATTTATGTAAATATATACACACACACATACAGTATATATCTAGAAAATATTTACATGTAAAATATAAACATAACTTATTTTTCTTAAATACATACATGTGTATACATATACATAATAAACATACACAGAACACACACATATATATTATGTAAACAAAAACGTTTATTTTGGATGCGGTTAATCGTAATTAATTGTTGCTAGCACTAATATAAATATTTCCAGCACTGATAATAAATCAGCATATTAGAATGATTGATGAAGGATGATGTGACACTGAAAAATGGAGTAATGATGCTGAAAATTCGGCTTTGCATCACAGGAATAAATGAATTTTAATGTATATTAAAAAAGAAAAACACTATTTTAGATCATAATATTTCACAATTTCGCATTTTTCATCAAATAAATGCAGCTTTGATGAGCATTAAAAAACTCCTTTAAAAAACATTCAAAATAGTTCTGATTGCAGTTCTTTGAATAGTACTGTTTATATATCTATATATATATAAGAGTGAAAATATTATCTCAATGCAAAAAAACTAATGTTACAAAAATATGCTTCCTGTACACAGAAGTACATTTGTTAATTTTTGTTTTGAGGTAAAATGCAACTCTGGTTTCACCCAACGAATCATAGAGATGCTTCGGAACTGTGAAATGTTCACTGTTTGTCCACAGTTATCTAAACTCACTGGATCGCATTGCCGAACCTTCCTATGTTCCAACCCAGCAAGATGTGCTCAGGGTTAGAGTGCCCACAACAGGGATCATTGAATACCCCTTTGACCTACAGAGTGTCATATTCAGGTAAATCGTCTCTTTATAGTTACTCTTGTAGTTCATCTAGTACCACATTGATACGAAATGCTCAGTTCATACAGTTCAACCCAGTGTTCAGATGCCAGATTGTAAGTGTATGACCTTTCCTGCTCCATCAGGATGGTAGATGTAGGAGGGCAGCGGTCAGAAAGGAGGAAGTGGATCCACTGCTTTGAAAACGTCACCTCCATCATGTTCCTGGTAGCACTCAGTGAATATGACCAAGTTCTGGTTGAGTCTGACAATGAGGTAAATGAACTACCAGCAGAGGGAGCCAAAGTCGTTACTAATCACTTTAAACGTTTGCAGAATTTCTTTTTTGCGTGATGCCTTGATGCATATGCTTTTTAACACAGACACATTTATTTTCTCGAATTGACATTTTATTTATTTATTTGTTTACTTATTTATCTGGGTATTCAATCCTGCAATCAAGATTTTAGCAAAGTAAAAGTCTTGTTAAAAGTGTAAATTTCTTGGGGAAATACTTTTAACTTTGTGGCATAATCTTATCAAATTATTTTTGGATAAAAACTACTGAAGCAGTATTAAAATATATCCTCAGAAGTCATTGCGAATTAAACGACATGCAAGAGACCTTTTTGACGTGATGAAACAAAGCCAGAAATATTATAATTTTGTGTTTTAAATAACACATTTTGGATAATACATTTAATATTATCTTACTTAATGGCTATACCGTTTGACATTTTAATAGTCTTTAAATGACCCCATAAAAACTGTCTCTGACTGTCTTTTTCATTCTTAACTTCAAATGGCAAGCTGTGCTGACTTTGGCAGTGTTTGAATGAAATGACTATTTATTGTATTTAATTTTTTCTGAAATAGTCAGAAGCAGGGAATTGAATGTTAGTGTTGATTGCTGTAGTAAAGCAGTACTCAAATAACCACTGAAATGGCCCTGTTTTGTTATTTTCCCCCACAGAATCGAATGGAGGAAAGCAAAGCATTGTTTAGGACGATAATAACATACCCCTGGTTCCAGAATTCATCAGTTATTCTTTTTCTGAACAAAAAAGACCTTTTGGAAGAGAAAATATTGTTTTCACACCTTGTAGATTACTTTCCTGAATATGATGGTACGTTTAAAAATATTGTGATTTCCAGATTATTCTGTGAGATTTGAAAAAGATGATCAGTCATGATGTGTTTATTGGACTGTTGGTCTTTCAAGCATCGCTGTATTGTGGTTCATACTTCAGGTTCTAAGTTATTTTAAGTAAAAGCACTGATTAGTTTCAGGACGACCGAGCTAATCAAAATCGATCTATTTTTTCTCTCGTAGGACCCCAGAGAGACGCTCAAGCAGCACGGGAGTTCATCCTGAAGATGTTTGTCGACCTGAATCCAGACTCCGAAAAGATCATTTACTCTCATTTCACCTGCGCCACTGACACAGAAAACATCCGATTTGTGTTCGCTGCTGTCAAAGATACCATCTTGCAGCTCACACTGAAGGAATACAATCTAGTCTGAACAACAGCCGGTGACGGTTTTGTCATTGTCTAGCCCAGTTAAAAGACTCGTCAGTCTGCAGCTAAAGTCTGCCGTAATGCTGTGATCTGCTTTAACTGTTTGAGCAGTCCGCTGATTCTGCTCTGAAATTGGACATACAAGTTTTTTTTTATCTGTAACACAAGCTGCTCACTGCTTCGTCATTATTTATTTGCACCCTCGGAGCTACTTCACAGGGTTCAACTCGAATGTTATGATTCCATTTTAATGAAAACCATTGTTATTGATATTTCTATTAAGGTTTATTCTGTAATAGGTTATTTCTGGTTTCAAGTTGTATTCATTAAACTGTTTGCTATAAATGTTATGTAGATTTCTGCAACTTGGACATATTAGTTATTCTGTGTGGTGAGGTCTTTAGAAAGCAATGAAAGTACTTATATGGTATTGTAATGTGGTATTTCTTTTTATAAGAGTCAGGGCAAGCTTAGTATATAAGGGTCTTTTCTCATTTCCAAGCCACATGCATTGATGAAGAATATATAGCAGCTAGTTTACATGAACATTTACATTACAAGTGCCAAAGTTCTTCTAATGTGATTGTTTTATATATTGCCAAACTAATAATCATACCACAGGCAATAAGTTGCCCTTGCCAGTATCGTTAGTTTTTATACCATACCAGCTCTTCGCATGTATTTCTTGTGTTCTTGGAACAGATTATTGTACATCTGCTGTTCATGACCTGATCTGTTAAGATGACCAGTGTTCTGTTACATCAAGCCTGAATGATGTGCCAAGAGAGCCTATTCCTGTGCATCCTTATCTTAAACTACAAATGTACCATTCAGAGATTTTCTGTAACACTTGCATACATTTAGATTTTTTTCGCAATAAATTACCCAACCGATGTTCTCTGTGAGGCAATGATGCTCTTACTGGTGTTGTACTGAATTGACAGTGTGGTAAGTGTGGTGTAATCAAGCTTTGGTCAATATTTGCAGTTGTTTTTAAAGACAATACAGATACAGTTAACAGTTTCTGTACAGTTACAATACTTGTAAAGTGTTAGACACGTGTGAAACAAATGAATGTTTTGTGTTGAGCCAAGAGTAAAGGACAAAATTTCTGTTGTGATCCTCTGAAACTTTTTTTGGAGGGTGAAGCTGACATGGTTCAGATAGTTTGGACAGTGCTGAATTTGGGTTATCACAGGAAAAGGGTTTTTTTTTTTTTGGCAATAAAATCTGCTATTTTAGAGAAGTGTATAATATTTGTTGTCCTAATTAAAAAAAAAAAACACAGTGGGCCAAAAAGTACTTAAAATTGCTTGAAATGTCATTGCAATAAACTACATATGAAACCAAGTGGCATTTGTTTTTAAGAAAGGTTTTAAGCAAAACATTTTATTAAAGTAAAATAAAATAGTACATTGTATTGTTGAAAATTAAGAAAAAGTTTTATTTTTTTAAAAAACAATAAAATATCTGAAAAGTCTGTAAGTTAAAAAAGTCTAACTTTTTATCTTAATTGCATCTACCTGATCTGTGTGTTGGTTCATTAAGTTAATAAATGTGGCTAAAGATTTAGTTGTTCAGTGTTTAGAACAGGTTTGCATAAGCATGGCTTATGTCTGCTTACAGCAGTAAAATAATCCTTGAAACTTTTGTACATTACCTCTGACCTATGACCTCAATGGCATAAGGCCTTCACACATGGCAGATATACAGTCCAGACCAAAAGTTTGGAAACATTACTATTTTTAATGTTTTTGAAAGAAGTTTCTCCTGCTCATCAAGCCTGCATTTATTTGATAAAAAATACAGAAAAAACAGTAATATTGTGCAATATTATTACAACTTAAAATTATAGTTATCTATTTGAATATACTTTTAAAAAATCATTTATTCCTGTGATGCAAAGCTGAATTTTCAGCATCATTACTCCAGCCTTCAGTGTCACATGTAACATCCAGTCTATCACATGATCATTTAGAAATCATTCTAATATTCTGATTTATTATGAGTGTTGGAAACAGTTCTGCTGTCTAATATATTTGATCAATAAAAGGTTAAAAAGAACTGCATTTATTCAAAATATTAAAAAAAATTCTAATAATATATATTCTAATAATATATTTTCTTTACTATCACTTTTTATCAATTTAACACATCCTTGCTGAATAAATGTATTGATTTTATTTAAAAAGAAGAAAGAAAAAAAATTACTGACCCCAAATTACTGACCAGTAGTGTATATTATTACAAAATATTTATATTTTAAAAACATAGCTTCTTTTTTTTTTTTTTTTTTTTTTACTTTTTATTCATCAAAGTATACTAAAAAAGTATCACATGTTCTTAAAAAATATTAAGCAGCAGAACTGTTTCCAACTTTGATAATGAATCATCATATTAGAATGATTTCTAAAGGATCATGTCATAATGATCCAAAAAATTCAGCTTTGCATCACAGAAATAAATGATAATTTAAAGTATAATACATTTAAAAACAATTTGCTTTAAATTGTAATAATATATCAAAATATTACATTTTTTTTCTGTATTTTTGATCAAATAAATGCAGGCTTTATGAGCAGAAGAAACTTCTTTCAAAAACATTAAAAATAGTAATGTTTCCAAATTTTTGGTCTGTACTGTATGTTCACTGAATATAAGCAGACCATTCACATCATCAGTACTAAGTCACCTTTATTTATTTATATAGCGCTTTAAACAAAACAGATTGTGTCAAAGCAACTGAACTACATTAATTAGGAAAGCAGTGTCAATAATGCAAAATAAGAGTTAAAGGCAGTTCATCATTGAATTGAGTGATGTCATCATGCAGCTCAGTTCAGTTTAAATAGTATCGGTGCAATATTTTGCAATCAAGTCAACAATATCACTATAAATGAAGTATTCCCAACTAAGCAAGCCAGAGGCAACAGCGGCAAGGAACCAGAACTCCATCGGTGACAGAATGGAGAAAAAAACCTTGGGAGAAACCACGCTCAGTCAGCGGGCCAGTTCTCCTCTGACCAAACGAAGTCAGATTGTGCAGTGGTCTTATGTCATATTTACATAAGATTTTACAATATCTGCACTTTTGCAGAGGTGTTAATAGATGGTTATGGTTACGGTTACACTCATGGTAATTTGTTATCATATTTTTCACGGTTAAACTTAATGTACTGAATGTTCCTAAAGGAAACAGCGTTATATAATAAAGACTAGCATAATTATTTTGAGGCTGTTGACATGGTAATTGTTAAAAGTATGTTTTACATGTAATATTTCAGACTTGTTGAGCTCGTGACTTCATTGTCCTGGCGCCTGGAGTTAAAGACACAGAAGTCTGCTTGTGTGAGGAGGAGACAGTGTTCTCAGCTTCTTCAGAAGAGAGGCAAAGACGGGTTTAAGGTGAATAACGTTAAACTTCAGAATTCCATCATGTTATCATTTTTTATTTATTTACTTAGACTAAAAGAATGTTTGTTTGTGTAGATGCTGAAAGCCAGAGACAAGATAACTTCATTCTTTTGAGACTGGTGTGAGTTATTTTTAGAAAATAAATGTTTCTGTTGTTTCCTGCCAGTTTACTTCACATTTTGTTGCAACAACAGTGTGATTACATTTTAATTTTTAACTATTGATGTCCCTTTTTTCTTTTTTTTGTTTTTGTAGATGTTAAAAACCAGAGACATAGGAGAGCATCATTCTTTTGAGATTTATGTAAGTTATTATTTAGAAAATAAATGTTTCTGTTGTCTCCTGCCTGTTTACTGCACATTTTGATGCAACAACAGTGTGATGCTCATATTTCATGAAAATCATTGATATCTGTGTTTTTCATTGCAGAACTCAAACCGACTTTGGAGTTGTCTGATTTAGAGAGTCATCGTTTTTGGATTTCCCTCTTAAAGGAAAAGTTCACACAAAAAAATCATTTACTTGCCCTCCTGTCATTCCAAACCTATACGACTTTTGTCTGTCTTTACAACACAAATGAATATATTTAAAATTTTCGCATAATTTTGTTAATCCATTGAGAGTCTAGATAATATTTTCAAGCCTCATAAATACAGAGTTATTGTAGAAGTAATTCATTCCTATATTTATATATGATTAAATCTTAAATTATATGATAGCGCACATGTATGTTCAAAAGAAAATATTGGTTTCCCAGACTAGCAATGGAGGACAAAAATTAAGAGAATATTAAATATATTTATTTGTGTTCAAAAATTAGCAGAGTTCGTATGGGTCTGGAACAACATGGGGGAGAGTAAATTATGACCATTTAATTTTTTTGGGGTGAACTAACCCTTTGATGAGCAGCCTTCCACGTACATGAACATTTGTGAGGTATGTGAATGTCATGTCTGTTTTAATGTTTCAGGAAAATAGCTTTCTGAAAGCAATATATTTATTCAAACAATATAACACTCACATGCTGCCATTATAGCCTTCTGGAGCGCTGTGGTGGACCGAGACATTAAACAACCACACAAAGTGTTGAAATTATAAAACAGATTATTTACCTACTTACGGATGTTAACACCTCTATCTGAAAATGGATAGTTTAATTAAATGTTTTCTTTTTTCAATTGTTTTTCTCTTTTTAGGTCACTGATGAAGAACAGGCGGTGACTGGGATGAATTCTGGTCAGAGAAGAGAACATCCTGATGATCCATAAACTGATGAACCAGTGGTTTTAAAGGAGGACGCTGCCCTGGATGATGTAGAAGATATCACATGTGCTAATGGGGCTTCTTCATGACTAGATCAGTTATGACGAAGAGATCATAAAAATTGACAGTGATGCATGATCTGTATTCATAGATATGAAACAAATTGTAAGTGTATAATTTGTAAAAACTTATTGTTAAATGCTTGTTCTGTGTTGTTTAGTAGAGTTTACACACTGTCATTTATACACATGCTCACATCCTTTCACACACACACATGCGTCTTTCAAATGTTATAATATCAGCGTTAATGTTATGGTTATGGTGTACTGTCATGCCAGAATAGTTTGTAAAGTACTTAACTAGTTGTACAATTATTATATAATAGTGTTTTTATATATTATTATATATTATTATTATTATATATTATACAATATAAAAAATTTACCAAAAATATCAAATTTGATCTTAAAAGTTATATTCAACCAATGTTCAATGCTTTCTTTATCACCTTTGTAACTGTTAATGCCATACTTTTCTGCATTCCTTCTTACATGCATATTACTTTTTGACTGTTTTTAATAAATATTTACCTTTTGATAGTTATTATTTGTGTGTAAAAGTGATTTTTAAAATGAACAAGATTTGCAGGTTTAATGCCTAGCTTAATTTGGGTTCATTTTAGCCTAGCAATGTAGTAATTTTAAATTAAATTAAATTAAAATAACCCAGCATTGCGTTGGTCCCTCTTTGACCCAGCGCTGGGTTGCCAAAATAACCCAAGCTGGCGAGGTAATACTTTTTCAAAGTTCTGGAACTTTCGGGAGCGGGACTTGGGTACTAAGAATGCTGATTGGTTCAGTTCACGCAGCATTGTGATTTCAACCACCATTTATTCGGATAATTTTCAAAATATTACTGTTATTGTGTCATGAAATGTAATTTTAAAAGTATTTCAGGCGAGAATGTAGTTGTTTAAAACTCAGATCTGTGGTTTACTTATAAAGACAGTGCCTATTTAAAAATGTGTTTCGCCGATTTTGGGGATGGTCAGCTCCAGGTGATCAGCATGAGCTCAGTGCTGCTCATGTATCTGCCTAAAGCAGTCTCAACTCGGCTAGTCCTTCTGACATTTACAGCTGACTCTGATGTATCTTTAGTGGTTAAACATAAAATATAATTCGTTTTGGGTACATCTAACAGGTAATCTTTGGTCTGTATTCAATTTATCTATATGTTCAAATGAAAATAAAAAGAGGCAACTGATAGAATATTTAGTTTCATTGTAATGGCTGTATATATACACATTTCCCTGAATTAAGTACATTTCTGTGGCTATTATTATGCTTAAATGAAAATGAAAGGAAGCAGTGGTATTTCATTTCCTATTTCATTTTATTGTAAAAATACAGTGAGGAAAATTGCAGTAGCCAAGGTGAGCTGACTGATGATATCAAGTTTGCTGCTGTTTGCAGAATAACCGGACTTGCGGCATCACGGACATCACATTCCCGAGTCGAATAAGCAAAGTCCGAACTACCGAGGACACAAGTCCAAAATCAGCGTACTTTGTATTGAGAAACGCGTGCAGACCTACGTCACCAGACTATTTGCCTAATCTTCACGATACTTTAGACCACGGTGGAAACACAGAGAGCAACAGATATTGGGGGAAAATATAGTTCCTGGGGAAAAAAGTTCCTAGTACAATTGTTCCGTGTAATTTAGTTGGAAATGCTGCATTTCTGCATTTATTTAGATCCTGGTTCCTGCGGTGGAAACACACAGAGTACCAGCCCAAAGTCCTTAGTTCCTGGGTAAAGTTCCAGCTGTGGAAACACGGCTATAGTTCCTGGGGAAAAAAGTTCCTGGTACAATTGTTCCGGGTAATTTTGGTGGAAACGCGGCATTACAAATGTCTTTTGTGGTAGAAGTGATGGTTCTACCATACTGTACATGTAACAAGAAGTAGACTTTACAGTTTTAGCTATAAGTTTGCACAAAACTTAATAATGATCTAAGATATCATCACTTGGCTGCATAATTTCAACATCATCAACATCAATTCCATGTGACAGTATTAAATCTAGAGTATGATTTTGACAATAAGTAGGTCCTGAGACGTGTTGTCTAACCCCAATATAGTTCACAATGTCTATAAATGCTGATCCCAATGCATCTTTTTCATTATCAACATGGATATTAAAATCACACCATTAAAACTTTGTCTGCAGCCAGCACTAACTCAGATATAAAATCAGCAAAATCTTTAATAAAGTATGTATGGTGCTCTGGTGGGCTGTATACAGTAGCCAGGACAAACATAATAGGGGATTTATCATTACATTTACAACCCGAATTCCGGAAAAGTTGAGACGTTTTTTAAATTTTAATAAAATGAAAACTAAAGGAATTTCAAATCACATGAGCCAATATTTTATTCACAATAGAACATAGATAACGTAGCAAATGTTTAAACTGAGAAATTTTACACTTTTATCCACTTAATTAGCTCATTTAAAATTTAATGCCTGCTACAGGTCTCAAAAAAGTTGGCACGGGGGGCAACAAATGGCTAAAAAAGCAAGCAGTTTTGAAAAGATTCAGCTGGGAGAACATCTAGTGATTAATTAAGTTAATTGATATCAGGTCTGTAACATGATTAGCTATAAACGCTTTGTCTTAGAGAAGCAGAGTCTCTCAGAAGTAAAGATGGGCAGAGGCTCTCCAATCTGTGAAAGACTGCGTAAAAAAATTGTGGAAAACTTTAAAAACAATGTTCCTCAACGTCAAATTGCAAAGGCTTTGCAAATCTCATCATCTACAGTGCATAACATCATCAAAAGATTCAGAGAAACTGGAGAAATCTTTGTGCGTAAGGGACAAGGCCGGAGACCTTTATTGGATGCCCGTGGTCTTCGGGCTCTCAGACGACACTGCATCACTCATCGGCATGATTGTGTCAATCACATTACTAAATGGGCCCAGGAATACTTTCAGAAACCACTGTCGGTAAACACAATCCGCCGTGCCATCAGCAGATGCCAACTAAAACTCTATCATGCAAAAAGGAAGCCATAGGTGAACATGGTCCAGAAGCGCCGTCGTGTCCTGTGGGCCAAGGCTCATTTAAAATGGACTATTTCAAAGTGGAATAGTGTTTTATGGTCAGACGAGTCCAAATTTGACATTCTTGTTGGAAATCACGGACGCCGTGTCCTCCGGGCTAAAGAGGAGGGAGACCTTCCAGCATGTTATCAGCGTTCAGTTCAAAAGCCAGCATCTCTGATGGTATGGGGGTGCATAAGTGCATACGGTATGGGCAGCTTGCATGTTTTGGAAGGCTCTGTGAATGCTGAAAGGTATATAAAGGTTTTAGAGCAACATATGCTTCCCTCCAAACAACGTCTATTTCAGGGAAGGCCTTGTTTATTTCAGCAGGACAATGCAAAACCACATACTGCAGCTATAACAACAGCATGGCTTCGTCGTAGAAGAGTCCGGGTGCTAACCTGGCCTGCCTGCAGTCCAGATCTTTCACCTATAGAGAATATTTGGCGCATCATTAAACTAAAAATACGTCAAAGACGACCACGAACTCTTCAGCAGCTGGAAATCTATATAAGGCAAGAATGGGACCAAATTCCAACAACAAAACTCCAGCAACTCATAGCCTCGATGCCCAGACGTCTTCAAACTGTTTTGAAAAGAAAAGGAGATGCTACACCATGGTAAACATGCCCCGTCCCAACTATTTTGAGACCTGTAGCAGAAATCAAAATTGAAATGAGCTCATTTTGTGCATAAAATTGTAAACTTTCTCAGTTTAAACATTTGCTATGTTATCTATGTTCTATTGTGAATAAAATATCGGCTCATGTGATTTGAAAGTCTTTTAGTTTTCATTTTATTAAAATTTAAAAAACGTCCCAACTTTTCCGGAATTCGGGTTGTACATAACATTTATTCATTTAGCAGACGCTTTTATCCAAAGTAACTTACAGATGAGGACAGTGGAAGCAATCAAAAACAACAAAAAGAGCAATGATATATAAGTGCAATAACAAGTCTCAGTTAGGTTAACACAGTACACACAGCATGGGATTTTAAATAATATAATGAATAAAAAGAAAACAGATAGAATAAAAAAAGAATAGAGCAAGCTAGTGTTAGAGGTCTTTACACACACACACACACACACACACACACACACACACACACACACACACAAACACACACACACACACACACACACATACAATTGCATAATAAATGGAAAGAAAATAGAATACAAAAAGATTAGAAAGGTAGTTAGATTTTTTTAAATTTAGATCAATTAGAATAGTGAGTGTAAGTTAGAGGGTCAAATAACGATGGAAGAGATGTGTTTTAAGCCGATTCTTGAAGATGGCTAAGGACTCAGCTGTCCGGATTGAGTTGGGGAGGTCATTCCACCAGGAGGGAACATTTCATTTAAGTCAAAGTCAAAGTCAAAGTCACCTTCATTTATATAGCGCTTTAAACAAAATACATTGCGTCAAAGCAACTGAACAACATTCATTAGGAAAACAGTGTCAATAATGCAAAAATGATAGTTAAAGGCAGTTCATCATTGGATTCAGTTATGTCATCTCTGTTCAGTTAAATAGTGTCTGTGCATTTATTTGCAATCAAGTCAACGATATCGCTGTAGATGAAGTGTCCCCAACTAAGCAAGCCAGAGGTGACAGCGGCAAGGAACCGAAACTCCATCGGTGACAGAATGGAGAAAAAAACCTTGGGAGAAACCAGGCTCAGTTGGGGGGCCAGTTCTCCTCTGACCAGACGAAACCAGTAGTTCAATTCCAGGCTGCAGCAAAGTCAGATTGTGCAGAAGAATCATCTGTTTCCTGTGGTCTTGTCCTGGTGCTCCTCTGAGACAAGGTCTTTACAGGGGATCTGTATCTGGTGGCTCTAGTTGTCCTGGGGCCCGTTCTACGTACGTCGCTAACTCAGTTAGCTGGATTTGATTGTTGACGATTTGGCATGATCTTGGATCATTTGGTTCTTCGAAGCTCATCCCGGAGCTGCTGTCATAGCAACAGGTCCGTAAGCTTAAACCTGCTCGGGAGCAGGTTTATTTCATGTAAACAGGATTAGATCGCTTCTTTTCAACCAGAACTGATACTCTAATAGGTAAATGGGTGCAGAGCCAGTGGTAGTTTTGTAGGCAAACATCAATGCCTTAAATTTTATGCGAGCAGCTATTGGAAGCCAGTGCAAATTGATAAACAGAGGTGTGACATGTATTCTTTTTGGCTCATTAAAAATTAATCTTGCTGCCGCGTTCTGAATTAATTGTAAAGGTTTGATAGAATTGGCTGGAAGACCTGCCAAGAGGGCATTGCAATAGTCCAGCCTGGACAGAACAAGAGCTAATTATCATTAACACTTGTTTCTCTGCATAATGTTATATGAAGCACCATTATTTCAAATGAGTTATGCTTAAAGCCCACCCACTGAGAAATATTGAAAACATTGTTATAAATTAAAGCAGTACCTCACCCTTTACCTTTTGGACGTGGCTCATGTTTATAACAGTAATCTCGGGGGGTAGACTCATTTAAAATAATGTAATCTTCAGGTTTTAGCCAGATTTCTGTCAAACAGAGCACATCACATCAGTGATCATATCATTAACAAAAAGTGCTTTCATAGAAAGGGACCTGATATTCAATAAGCTAAGCTTTATCATTTGTTTATCCGTATTGCATCTGTTTTTTTATTTGTTGAACCTCAATTAAATTGTTGCTCTTAAATTGGGTCAGACATTTTTTTGTATTTTCTAGTTAAAAGAGCCAGATCTCCATGAGTGACGCGGCATCTATTAAAGATGGCCTTCCACTCATGTGTTTCTGAATGTGGACAATTGGTTCCTTGGGTGCCACACAGTGATCCTCGGTGTCCACCTCTGGTTCCTTGCCGGAGGTGCATGAAAAGATTACTAAGTCTTGGAGGTACCTTTTTCTGCAGGAAATATAGCTAGTGCCTCTCTGTCCTCACTACCTTTTCACAGCGGGGTGGCTAAGGGGTATGTGGAGATCCCCTCAGTCAAGCGTGCTATTGCGATGCAGCTTTGCCCGTAGAGCACAACCACCTGATGGGGTAATCCACGCCTCCTGTCCAGAGCTTGTAAGATCTCATCCGCTCTAACAACCAAGGCTTACAGAGCTGCTGTACAGACCACCTCCACCCTGCATACCATAGCCCTCCTGCAAGTCTGCCAGGCCAAAGTGTTGATGCAGCTGCTTGAGGGTAGTTCTGACCCGGGTGTGATGCATGGACCTCGCCCTATGAGCAAAGAAAGTCACCACACAGTCCCTGGGTCAGATGATGTCCTCCTTGGTGGTCCAGGAATGCCACCTTTGGATAAACCTGGCAGATATGAGGGAGTCCGACAAACACAGTGACCATAGCTTATATACCACTGACCAAATTCCTTACAAGGTACGGAAACATGTTGGTTTGTTTATATATCTAAATATATATATATCTATATCTAAATATATCTAAATTACGGCATATGCTCTCAATTTCAAATGCAGAAATGTTAATCCATGCATTTATGACCTCAAGGTTAGATTATTGTAATGTTTTATTGGGTGGTTGTTCTACACGCTTAGTAAACAAACTACAGCTAGTCCGAAATGCAGCAGCAAGAGTTCTTACTAGAACCAGGAAGTATGACCATATTAGCCCGGTCCTGTAAACACTGCACTGGCTCCCTATCAAACATCGTATAGATTTTAAAATATTGCTCATTACTTATAGAGCCCTGAATGGTTTAGCACCTCAGTATTTGAATGAGCTCCTTTTTCATTATAATCCTCTACGTCCGCTACGTTCTCAAAACTCAGGCAATTTGATAATACCTAGAATATCAAAATCAACTGCGGGCGGCAGATCCTTTTCCTATTTGGCGCCTAAACTCTGGAACAACCTACCTAACATTGTTCGGGAGGCAGACACACTCTTGCAGTTTAAATCTAGACTAAAGACCCATCTCTTTAACCTGGCATACACATAACATACTAATATGCTTTTAATATCCAAATCCGTTAAAGGATTTTTAGGCTGCATTAATTAGGTAAACCGGAACCGGAAACACTTCCCATAACACCCTATGTACTTGCTACATCATTAGAAGAATGGCATCTACGCTAATATTTGTCTGTTTCTCTCTTATTCCGAGGTCACCGTAGCCACCAGATCCAGTCTGTGTCCAGATCAGAGGGTCACTGCAGTCACTCGGATCCAGTACGTATCCAGACCAGATGGTGGATCAGCACCTAGAAAGGACCTCTACATCCCTGAAAGACAGCGGAGACCAGGACAACTAGAGCCCCAGATACAGATCCCCTGTAAAGACCTTGTCTCAGAGGAGCACCAGGACAAGACCACAGGAAACAGATGATTCTTCTGCACAATCTGACTTTGCTGCAGCCTGGAATTGAACTACTGGTTTCGTCTGGTCAGCGGAGAACTGGGCCCCCAACTGAGCCTGGTTTCTCCCAAGGTTTTTTTTCTCCATTCTGTCACCGATGGAGTTTCGGTTCCTTGCCGCTGTCGCCTCTGGCTTGCTAGTTGGGGACACTTCATCTACAGCGATATCGTTGACTTGATTGCAAATAAATGCACAGACACTATTTAACTGAACAGAGATGACATAACTGAATCCAATGATGAACTGCCTTTAACTATCATTTTTGCATTATTGACACTGTTTTCCTAATGAATGTTGTTCAGTTGCTTTGACGCAATGTATTTTGTTTAAAGCGCTATATAAATAAAGGTGACTTGACTTGACTTGACACATACCTTGCAATTTTACAAATAAGCCTGAACGGCTTGAGTAGACATGTCAAGCTTTCTATAGATATCTCTCTCATGTCTCTTCATTGAGTATTCACGGAGTTACAGTACATTTTAATGACGTGTTTGTAAATAAAGATCAGCGCAGACAAAGGCTTGTTTGTTATCTTTATTTTATAAGTGCACAAAGTTTTGTTGTTATTATGTCCGTATCCAAAAAAAAGTAGACCCTTTACAGATTCGATTGATGTATTGCTCTTATCTGTACGATTAAAACTGAAAGTGTAATTTAAGTTCTTTTCAGCGTTATCAGGAGAAAATGATTCAAAACGCGTATCTGCGTTAATCGACTTCAGAGGGTTAAAGTGCTATATAAATATAGGTGACTTTGACTTTGACTTTGTTTAAAATAGAATGTATACTTCATGCTTACATCGGTTGGTATATTTATACATACATACATTGGTGGAAAGAACAAACCACCCTAGGCATCAGTGGAACACGTTACATGTACACACTTCTGCATGTACACATTCTGGTATGGTCAAAATTAGCTCTTCTCCCTGTGTCTGTCATATGATCCTCCATGTTCATGCAGACTTTAACTCATGCAGTAAAACTTCACAAATACATATAAATAATATTAAAATAAGAAATTTTTGGTCTAGCTGGCAAATCCTCCAAGGTCAGAAAAAAAATTCTCACTTTGGGTATGTGAGAAGTGGCCTGTTGCATAATCAGATTGAGTTGATGTGCATTGCAGTGGATGTAATGGGCATTTGGGTACACATCTTGCATCTTCCTTTGAACACCTGCAGTGGCACCCCTCATTACGCTGGCTCCATCATATGCTTGGGAGATGAGTTTATTCTTCTCATCCTCTGTAAGGATGACAGCAAGATGCTCTTTTAGTGCTGTAGTTGAACGCAAAGGAATAAACTCAAAAAACCTCTCCTGTACGTTTCTTTTAGCATCAATGTACCGCAGCACAAGCACAAATTGACACTGTGTGGCAATATCGGTGGTCTCATCGGCCTGGATTGAGAGAAAGTCGCTGCTCTGTGCTTCTTGGAATGCTGCACCCCAAGGACAATTTGAAACAAACCTATCAGAGCTTAGCCTCAAATCACATGCTTTTCAAAAGTTTTTGTACCTACATAGACACTCATTAGCCCTAACGCCCCTATTGACCAGCCCCCACTGCTCCTGGGGCATATGGTATCCGCTGCCATGGTCACGCCACTCGGACTGTTTCAAATGAGACCGCTTCATCATTGGCTTCATGACCGAGTCCCGAGATGGACATGGCAACGTGGCACTCGACGGGTCTCATTCACAACGTCCTGTCGCCAGACTTTCAGGCCGTGTTTGGACCTTGCCTTTCTTCGGGTGGGAGTTCCCCTAGTGCAAGTGTCCAGGCATGTTTTTTTCTCAACAGATGCCTCTGCCATAGGCTGGGGGGCCATGTGCAATGGGCAGGCAGCATCGTGCACCTGGACAGGGTCTCGACTGCAGTGGCACATCAATTGCCTCGAGTTGCTAGCTGTATTGCTTACACTGCACCACTTCAACTGCAACCACCAGGGCGGTCACAGCTCACCCGCCATCTCCTCCTTTGGTCTCAGATGCATCTGAGGTTGCTTCGTGCCCTTCACATTCCAGGTGAGCTCAGCTGAGCAGCCGACGAGCTTTAACACCAGCCTGCCCTTCCGGGAGAATGGCGACTCCACCCCTAGACAGTCCAGCTGATTTGGAGACACTTCAGGGATGTTCAGGTAGACCAGGTAGACCTTTATTTGACTCTCCAGACACGCCCCACTGCCAGCTGTTCTACTCCCTGTCTAAGGGGTAGTAAACACCATCACTTCAGCTAGAGCGCTCTCTAAAAGACACGCTTATGTACTGAAGTGAAACCTGTTCACTGATTGTTGTTCTTCCTGGCAGGAAGACCCTTGTAGATGCCCGATCCTGGTTGTGCTCTCCTTTCTGCAAGAAGGGTTGGAGCGAAGGCTGTCTCCCTCCTCCCTCAAAGTGTATGTCACTGCGATTGTCGTGCATCACGATGCAATGAACAGCAAGCCTGTAGGGAAGCACAACCTGGTCATCGGGTTCCTAAGGGTTGCGAGGAGGCTGAATCCTCTGCACCCCCACCTGGTACCCTATTGGGATCTCCCCTCAGTCCTGATGTGTTTGAAGGAGGAGCCCTTCGAACCCCTGCAGTCAGTAGAGCATAAGTTTCTGTCGCTAAAGACAGTGCTCCTCACTGCACTGGCTTCAGTCTAGTTACAGTTACTATCTAGTTACATATGGATGTGCAAGCTGTTTGTCTGCGTGACATTTGCACATCCTTGGCCAAGCAAGTGGTTTAAGCTCATTGAATAAAATGATTGAATGAGGACATTTACTCTATTCACATTCAAGGACAACCATCTGCTATAGTATCTTCTCTGCCTCTGGTAGTTTCAAATTTGATAAAAGTTATTAAAATTATAATTTTGCCTGATTTTGCCCTGCTAAAAAAAAACCCCTCTTAAACCAGTCTAGGTTGCTAATCTTAGTTGGTTTAAGCTTGTTTAAGCTGGTCTCCCAGCCTGGCGAAGCCGGCGTTTACTTGGGATCAGTCTGACCATCTGAAAAGTGCCCAAAATACCTATAAAATCAGTCAACAAACCAGTTTTGTTTAGTGTCATTTTGAGCAAGAAGTGTAATGCTACAACAAGTTCCTTGTATGCAACATGATCTCCAGACTTGGACAAGGTGCACAGGAAGAAAATAAAATTAAAGGTTAAATAAGTTACCCTCTTGGCATGCCAAACCTGTACAACATTCTTTCTTCTGTGGAACATAAAAAAGAGAGATTTTAAAAGATTGGTTCTTTCTTTCTTATTTATATGTCGATACAATGGAAGTCAATGGGTACCAAAACTGTTGGATTAAATTTTTTTTTTTAAACGTTGTGTTCCACAGGAGAATGTTACAAAATGTACAATTTTAAAAGGGCATTCTTCACCTCCCATGTTCATGATTTTTCCTGTTTGTTTTAATAGAGAGCAATTGAGACTGGTTTAGAGGAAAAAGGAAACTAATGCCATATGTGACACAACCCACCTCATCCATTGAACAAGGAAGAAACTGTACCTGTAAATTACAGTACATCAGGTTAGTCCTGAGGTAGGTGTGTTTCAATAGCCTTTATTTAAGACAAGTTTTTAACACTGGTGAGTGTTTGTTGAATGTGTTAACTGCAAAGTACTGGAGAAGTTTTAACCTGTTCAGGATGGGGGACTGCTGCTTGTCGGGTGAAGACAGAGAAAGGATCAGGATTCACAAAGAAATTGAGAGACAGCTTAAGATGGACAAACGGGATTCATCTCGACAACTGAAACTTTTGCTTTTAGGTATGTACTTTTCTTTTCTTTTTTCTTTTTTTATGTATGTAGAATTATTTTAGAAAATTTGTAGTGGTTAGTGTAATTAAGTTGTTCAGCATATAAAACAATTCAATTGCCAGATGATATGTACTAAAGCTTTTATACATTAATTATAAGGCTCACAGAATTCACACTTCAAATGTTTAGATGACATGTTTCCTCTGACTGTAAGTGGTCACATGCAAATATATGCAAAAGTATATCAATGGAAAGCCTTTCATTCTCACACAGCACAGCATTATGTTCTGTTTTTAATGAAATGAAATGCAAGTAAGCATATCGAGATATTTGCAAATATAATGCAAAAAGGAACAATGTGTGAATTCCTAGCGTAGGATCTACTGATAGGATCAACTCCATCATGTCCTATACGTGTACTTGCATCATATCAAACATAAGCAGTTGTTTATGTGTTTAAGTTCATTTAAGTTTTCCTCGATATGTACTTATGCATTTCACATTATATTTTTGGTTAAGTTTGTTTCTAATCGGCTGAGTCAATGCCAGTTTAATAGAAGATTTTAATACTGTAAAGCTGCTTTGACACAATCTGTATTGTTAAAAGAGCTATATAAATAAAGTTGACTTGACCACAAAGAGAGACACAAAAATAAAACATTAGCCAGTAATAACCAATACTTATCTAACTTATCTAAAATCTAAGTTATTAAACAACTTATTGTATAGACTGTTTTGTTAAATTATAGTTTCTAAATATAGTTGTTTAACTATGGTTTCATATTAAAACAAATCATATTCAAACCATTTACACCTTACTGGCAGACCATTCTGATCACACAATCACAATGTTCATATTCTAAAGCAAACATGCAAATTAGAAAATCCATATGAGGTTTCTATGTCAGGTCTCTGTGCGTTTCTAAAAATAAACACGAGTGTATAGATACTTTCCCGACATATTCTTGTATGAAAATTTCAGTTGATGAAGGACTGTCTGCAGTCTACCAGTTTGAACACTTACATTATTAGTTAGAAGGAAATAGTTCACCCAAAAAAAGACAATTGTGTCATGTATTCATCCTTATGTTTGTTAAAGACTTTGTTCTGTGTAACAAAAAAGTAAGATGTTTTGAGGAATGACCAAGCTGTATTTCATGCCATACCAAATTTGAATATGTAATCTGAATCTGAATCAATAATGCAAACTTCGGGATTTTTGAGACAAATTCAAACGTAGCTCTAGTAGGCCTATGATTTTTCAGCTCAAGAACATATACAGTACAACACCTTCAGATTCCACCAGAACAGTAATATTGTCTACATGAAGGACGTATGAAAAAATGTCAGATCAATGTAATCATTCCTAATAAGGCCAAGTTAAGAATTGAGATGGAAAAAAGCTGCAGCAATACAGTGGTCTTTGGAGCTTTACCTTTGGTATTAAAGTGAATATTCATCCAAAAAAGAAGAATCTGTCATTATTTAATCACCTAATCTGTTTAGAACACATACAAATGCAAAGAAACTCAAAAAGAGTCACTTAGCCCATGGCTGTTCTTTTGAATACAATGAAATTGGATTGTAAAAAGATAAAGCTGTAAAAGAAGGTTTAAGTGTGTAAGGTTTAAGTAAGGTACTTACAAGAGTGCAAGTAAATGATAGATTTTAATTTTTGGTCATGGTAAAGGAAAGACCTCTCAAATGAAACTTTTCATATAGTAATGCATGATATCTCACAGAAAAAACGTTCCATATCCTTCGACAGGCACAGGGGAGAGTGGGAAGAGTACTTTCATCAAGCAGATGAGAATCATTCATGGAAGTGGCTATACAGAGGAGGACAGGAGGGCCTATGCCAAACTGGTGTTCCAGAATATCTTTTCTTCCATTCACAGCCTTCTTCTAGCCATGGAGCACCTAAACATTTCTTTTGTTGATGGAAAAAACAAAGTATGCACCAGGAATTCTGAGACAAAGTATATGTTTTATTAGACATGTTAAATATTTTAGCTCTCTCCTCATAACTAAAATCTTATCTATGTGTGTTGTAGACACATGCTGCAATGCTTAACAGTGTGATGCCTGAAACATTACAGTCACTGGAGCCTAAACATGCTGAAGCCATCAAGAGTGTGTGGAAAGATCAAGGTCTGCAGAAATGCTTTGAACGCAGGAGAGAGTTCCAGTTATCAGACTCGACCAAATAGTAAGTGCACTAAAGATTTAATTTTTCACACTGACAAAAGCTGATTCCAACTGCAGGCAGCATAATTACTAAAAGCAGATTCCACTTGTTTTGTGTTAGGCCTTGGTATTTCTAACTGACTCGATCCTAATCATCTGAGTGGTCTGCAATGTGTTTTGGTTCTAGGTCATTGAGTGATTTATAAATGAGTAAAAGTACTTTAAAATCAATCCTAAATGTGACTGGAAGCCAATGTAAGGACCTGAGGACTGGTGTGGTATGCTCAGATTTTCTGGTTCTAGTCAGAATTCTGACAGCTGTGTTCTGGTTGAGCTGCAGCTGTCAAATGGTCTTCTTGGGAAGGCCGGTGAGGGGCCCATTACAATAATCCACCCTGCTGGTGATAAAGGCATAAACAAGTTTTTCTAAGTCTTGACTGGAAACAAAACATCTAATTCTTGCAATGTCTTTTAGATGATAGTATGCTGATTTAGTTACTGCTTTGACATGACTACTGAAACTAAGGTCTGTCTCCAGAATCACACCAAGATTCCTGACTTGATTTTAGTTGTTTGACGCCTAAAGTCAAGGTATGCATTAACCTTAAGAACTTTAACTTTGTTTCCAAATGCAATGACTTCAGTTTTTTCCTTGTTTAACTGAAGAAAGTTCTGGCACATCCAAATGTTAATTTCATCAATGCATTGGCAGAAGGAGTCAATGGGGATGTAGTCATTTGGAGATAAGGCTAGGTAAATCTGGGTATCATCAGCATAGCTTATTATTATTGCATGTGAATGTGCTGTACCTGTTTAAATCATGCATTCACCCAAAAATATTTAGTAAAAGGAACAGACAAATTCCTTAAGAACTGGCCTATAACATCCCTCTCGGCTATTGCCGTCATTACAACCTTCTGATTTGAGTGATTCATCTGTATCAAGTTATAGCTAAATAGGTTTAATAATTCATTGTTGCTAAATATGCAGTTATATTACAGGCCGTTGGCATGAATTGTACTCGTGGTGGAGCAAATGAAAACCACAGCGCTCCAACTTTTAAAAAATCCCTTCCTGGCTCCAGCCAAAATCACACCACTCCACTCTGCGCTCCGCTCCCACTTCGCTCTGCTCATATACTCTGTTTCAGTCTCAGGCTCTGACTGGGCCACTGAAGGACATTCACAGAGTTGTCTATAACCTACTTTTGCTGTGTGCTTAGTCATTGTCCTGTTGGAAGGTGAACCTTCTACCCAGTATAAGGTTCTGAATGCTCTGGACTGGGTTTTCTCTGACAAATCTTTTATTTTTAATACATTTGCAAAGATGTTAAATACATGCAAGTGTTTGCGTTTATATATGTCAGAGAGCCTCAGTCACCAGTCACCAGCTCTGGACTCCATGTCCCAGAATCCTCCCCAGCTCAGACCTCAGTCTCAGTTCTCAATCACAGTCACAATCACCATCACCTGGAGTTCTAATCTCCCGCACCTGCTGCAGCTCGTCAAGCTCCGCTTTATCTGCTCGCTCGCTCTGGTCTACTGTTCACATTACTGAACTATACCAGACTCATAAATACTGCTTACCTCTGTGTCCCTAGCCTGTGTTGTAAAATATTGTGAAACTTTATTGCAATTTCTAATATCACTTTCCTTTTTCATTTACTTTAGTTTCTATTTCTGTGATGCAGCACTGAATTTTCATCAGCCGTTGCTCCAGTCTTCAGTGTCACATAATTCTTCATAAATCATTCTAATATGCTGATTTATTATCAGTGTTGAAACTGTTGTGCTAATAATTTTTTGGAACGTGATACTTTTTTCTTTGATAAATAAAAAGTTAAAAAGAACAGCATTTATTCAAAATATATATATATATAATTTTTATTTTATTTAATTTTTTTCTTACCAACTTATACTGTCACTGTGCAATAGTAATCTACATGGTTTCTCAAAGTGTGTTTTATTTATTTATTATTATTATTATAATTATTCTTTTTCTTCTTATTTTTTTGTTTTGTTTACTAGTTACCTTGATGATTTTGACAGAATATCTGCATCCTGTTACTTGCCAACTGTTCAGGATATTTTGAGAGTCCGAATTCCAACCACAGGCATCATTGAGTACATCTTTGACCTCCAGACAGTCATATTCAGGTAACTCTATAATTATATGGTGGTGTGAAGATGGATAACTGACTGTGACCCATTTTATAATTCAAAACCTCTTGTTTTTGTAGAATGGTTGATGTTGGAGGCCAAAAGTCAGAAAGACGGAAGTGGATCCATTGTTTTGAAAATGTTACTTCCATCATTTTTCTGGTGGCTCTGAGTGAGTACGACCAGGTCCTGTATGAGTGTGCAAATGAGGTTAGTCACTTCCCTGCATTGTCTTAGTAGCTTTTCTGGGTTATTGAGATTTTGCATCATTACATCATAGATGATTAAGTTGTCCATTCTGTTGATGTGATTTAATACCTCCCCAGAACCGAATGGAGGAGAGTAAGGTACTTTTAAGACCATCATCTCCTACCCCTGGTTCCAGGAGTCCTCTATCATCCTCTTCCTCAATGAAACAGATATCCTGAAGGAGAAGATCTCAAAGTCACACATTGTAGAATATTTTCCACAATACAGAGGTTGAGTTCCAAAATCACAGCTTACGCATTTTTATCTTGTTTTTCATTGAAACAACAAACATTTACATGAGACGCAGCACAGCATAAGGCTTTCATAGATATCTTGTTTTCAAGGATAATTTGTCTTACCAAACTGGCAGATTTATCTCGGTTTAGGTATAAAAATTTTAAAAATTAAAACAATTAGTACAGTGAGACAGTGATAATGTATGAAAAAGACACACTCTCAGACTGAGTTTATTTTATGCTGTTTATTGATTAACAAATATTAATACATGTCATTTATTGCACTAAAGATAAGTGCTGTGTTGGGGAAACTGTTTTAAAGCCATGAATAAATTTGAGATATTATAATGAATCGTCTCTAGGTTACGTATGTAGTATGTAAGTTCCTCGAGGGAATGAGACGCTGCGTCGAAAACGCTTTGGGGAAAGCGTTTAGCGTGAGCGACTCTGAATATCATATCTAATCCGTCTTCTAGATGAGCGTGACGTCACAGGCGGGGTGATGTAACCGCCCAGGAAGCTATAAAGGCACGAGCCTTTCCCTCGAGGAACTAGGGTTACATACGTAACCTAGAAACGTTCCTCTTCAGGAACTGAATCAAGATAGGTTGGGGCCACTGCAAGTGTCCTACTCTCCTCAGAGAGGTAATGGCCAACAGAAAGGCGGTTTTAAGAGTCAGATGTCTGTCTGAAATATCTTGAATGGACTCAAACGGAGGTTTGCACAAAGCCTCTAACACCACAACCAAGTCCCATGGGGGAATACGGGACCATACTCTGGAGGTCTCAGCCTCAGCCCAACGCGGAGGAAACGTGTAACTAAGGGGTGTCTTCCCAAAGACTGACCATCGAGAAGGGCATGGTAGGCCGCAATGGCCGCCATGTAAACCTTCAGCGTGGAGTGGGTCAACCCTGCAGAGAGCCTGGCCTGTAGGAACTCCAGAACTGTACCAACTGGGCAGTTTGCTGGGTCTAGCTGGCGGTCTCTGCACTATAAGGTGAAGAGTTTCCACCTCAGGGCGTACAGTTTCCTCGTTGTGGGAGCTCTGGATGGGAGGAGGGTCTCAACAACCTCTGTTGAGAGACCGGATGCTATTAGTTGTGCCGCCTCAAGGGCCACACCCACAGCTTCCACAACTCCAGGCAAGGGTGAATTATCGTGCCCTTTGCCTGTGAGAGTAGGACTGTCCTGATCGGTATCTCCCATGGAGAGCCATCGAGGAGCGAGGCCAGATCTGCAAACCACACTCGGCCCGGCCAGAATGGGGCTGCTAATAACAGATGGACCGCGTCCCGGCGTACTCTTGCCAGAACTCCCAGGAGCAGAGCAATAGGGGGAAAGGCGTACAGACAAAGCCTCGGCCAGGTCTGTACCATAGAGTCCAGTCCCAGAGGAGCTGGATGAACTAGAGAAAACCAAAGGGAACATTGTGATGTCTCTTGAGTCGCAAAGAGGTCTGCTTGAGCTCTGCCAAAAACTCTCCATGTGTGCTTCACCACCTCGGGGTGAAGCTTCCATTCCCCCGGCCTCGGCCCCTGCCTCAACAGTATGTCTGCTCCCATATTTAGTTTCCCAGGAATATATACTGCTCTTAATGAGAGGAGTTTGCTCTGGGACCACACAAGGATCTGGTGCGCCAGCTTGTGCAAGGGACACGAACGCAGACCTCCCTGGTGGTTGATGTAAGAGACCACTGATGTGTTGTCGGTGCGCACCAACACATGGTGGCCCCTTAGGTCTGGGAGGAAGTGCTTCAGTGCACGATAAACTGCTAGCCTTTCTAGAAAATCGATATGCCATGTCAGATGGCGACTGCTCCACAGACCACGGGCAGGGTGGCCACTCATGACCGCACCCCAAACAGTGAGGGATGCATCCGTTGCTAGTATTACACGGAGAAAAGGAGCTCCGAGCACCGGGCCCTGATTCAAGAACCAAGGTTTCTTCCACATGTCAAAGGCACAGAGGAAGCGCCGCGTGACCTTGATAGTTCGAAGTTGATTGCCCCTTCGGGGAAAATCCCTTGGTCTTGAGCCACCACTGTAGGGGTCTCATGTACAGCAGGCCAAGAGGTATCACGTTGGACAGAGCTGCCATCAGACCCAACAATCTCTGAAATTGTTTGACAGTGAGTGACTGGCCTTCTTTGACTCTCTCGACTGAGATGAGGATCGACTCAATACGAACGGGACAATCGTGCCTGCATCGCGGTTGAATCCCATACTACGCCTAGATAGGGGGTTCTCTGAACTTGAGAAAGTACACTCTTCTTGGCGTTCAGTCTCAAACCCAGCAACGACATCTCGATGCTGAGCTGCAATCTGCTCTGACTGAGCTAAAATCAACCAATCGACGATATAGTTGAAAATGCGGATGCCCTGCATGCGCAGGGGGACCAGAGCCGCATCTACACATTTTGTGAACATGCAGTGTGAGAGTGCAAGGCCGAAGGGAAGTACTTGATATTGGTAAGCTTCGCCCCCGAAAGCGAACCTCAGAAACTTCCTGTGTTGTGGAAGGATGGATATGTGGAAATATGCAGCTTTGAGGTCTATTTTGACAAACCAGTCCGCGGTCCTGATCTACAACATCGTGAGCATTTTGAATCGTGAGCATTTTGAATCGTGAGCATTTTGAGCATTTTGAACTTCAGTCTCATAACTGACCGATTTAAGACCCGCAGATCTATGATCGGATACAACCCCCCATCCTTCTTTGGAACTATGAAATACCGGCTGAAAAACCCGGACTCCCTGTCTTGAGGGAGTAGAGGGCGCTTTCAAACCTCGAGAACGAACTCTAGATCTAGGGAACACGGGTGGAGATAGGCAGAGCCTAGATATGCGAGAAGCACAGTCAGCCCCCTTATTTTTCCCAAGAGCTGACTGCGTGGGCTGCGCTCCTCATTAATGCTGCTCGTTACAAAGTTAGGCATAATATGCTTGTGAAACTGATGCTTGTGAAACTGTTTTCTGTGCAACTGATGTTTATGCAGCTTATGTTTGTGCAACTGCGAGCTCATCGACACCCTCCATTTCAATCTCCTCTGAGAAAGAAAGGCGGTGCGTCACGGCCGTCACTCGGGGGGAAGGACTGCAACAGTTGGACTTCCAAACGCGGAGATCGGGCAGATCTTGCGGGTGAGGTAGGAGATAGGGACGCGCCAGTCTCCATACCCTCCAGCTGATCTTATCTGCGAACCCAGCGAGTGCAGGCGTCGCTCCGCCTCGGAAAAAGCGGGACCAACACCGCGAGGAACGCTGGCGAAGACTCCCTCTCGAGAAGAGTCCTCCGGGATCGAAGCATCCACACTGGCTTGTACCAGTGCAGGCAGTCGGAGAGTCGGCTCAAGAGCCGAAACAGCGTGCCTCAATCTCAGGCAGACAGCCCACAGACCGTGTATCCCCACTCATGTTGAACACTCAATCTGAAACGCCTTTCAGATGTCTCGTCTTAGCTTTGCTCTTCGACTATTGCTTACTCTTTGAGGAGCTAATAGTGACAAACAACAATGAATAAAACTGACAAGACAGAATGACATGCACGCACAGAGCGCTTGCTGAAATACGTGAAGCTGACGCCAGCTGCGCAGCTCATGCCTTTATAGCTTCCTGGTCGCTTACGTCACCCCGCCCGTGACGTCACTCTCTTCTATAAAACAGATTAGATATGATATTCAGAGTCGCTCATGCTAAACGCGTTCCCCAAAGCTTTTTCGACGCAGTTCGAGTTCCTGAAAAGGAAATACATTTTACTTCACCACACAGTGAAAATCATGTCATAATTTCCTCACCCACATGTCATCGCAAATCCATAGGTTTTAAAACATTTCATATTCTTTCATCATTTTTGTCCATGCATTAAAAGTCCACCCAACCAAAAGATTCACAAAAAAATAAATGTGAGTTAGCCCAACACTGCTAAAGTATTTTTTGCTTACTACGGAACTATATTGTAATTATGTAATCTATGTTATCTGCTCACTCCACAGGCCCTAAAAAGAATGCAGACGCAGCAATGAACTTCATCTTGACTATGTATGAGGAGCAGAACTCGGACACACATAAAAGCATCTATTCACATTTCACCTGTGCAACCGACACTAAAAATATCCGCTATGTTTTTGATGCAGTGAAGAAGACCATTGTGAGGAACCACCTCGTTGACTTTAACTTGATTTAAATGACAAAAAATATTTTCCATGCAGTATATGGCTACATTGACCTCTGATTCAGTGAAAATATTAATGTGATCTGTATGTGAGTACTGGGATTATGGCAAACTATATTCTGTGAATTTAGTGTGTAGCCTACCGTACCTGCATTGGCCGATATTAAAAGGATTGTCCACCCAAAAAGAAATGTCTAATTTTGCATTTTGCCAAAGAGAGAAAGTCATACAGGTATGGAAAAATACGAGGGTGAGTAAATCATAAAATAATTTTCATTTTGGGGTGAATTGTCCATTTAACTTTATTAGTAGGGACAATATTTATCCGTTGGAATGTATTTTCAGGGGCTTTTTTTCCTTCATAAGGGCATTTTTACAACCATAGGCTATTAAAACCCAAATCATGCTTTATAGGCCCACAGTAGAATATAATAAAATTGATCAAATATTCTATATCAACACAAGAAACAGTTTAATAATTATTATTAAATTACGTTTTTCAGCCCTGACTACTTCCCATCCATATCCTATAGCTAAACTTCCCAGTAAGCAACATCTACCCAAAGTCAAACCTTAAATATTTGGTATCAGGTAAATTACTATTTTTTATCACTGACACTTCATGTGGCCATCTTAGTTAGTATCTGCTATTACATTCTATTTCCACACGAGATTTGAATGAAATATGAATTAAGACAGGCTGGCATAAAAGACAGACTTGGAATCCATGCAAATAAATTGTAGCCACTGTCTTTGCTATTCAAATAGTCTCTCCAACGCTGACATGGATACAAGAAATATACTTCAGTACATATAGTTTCAAGTCTTTACACTCTCAAAATAACATGTTTGTAGATATTTACTGTATGTACAGTTACAATTTCTAGTGTGACTACTGTATGGAAAGTCACAATTCTAATGTGATTCTTTAGGTAGATGCAATTGATGTGTGACACTTTAGCATGTCAATCAAACGTTATTTATTTGTGCAAAACATGCAATATTGTGTTTAGTGAGCCAAAATAAAACAGACTGCATGTCAATTAACACTTAATTCTGTCAAGCAATGATTTATTTTTTCATATACGTATTTCATATATTTGCTACTTTTACGTACTTGCAAAAGAAAACCTTACAGTAATCTTTTTTGTTTGTTTGTTTAATTACATTTTTATTTGTTACAATTGCTCTGGTCTTCTGTGATCACATGACAACTCAGCTGGTGTTAATGCAGAATTTCTTGTATTATTTATGCATTGTTAGTATTAAAAGTGGACAAAATAAATAATGTAGGAAATAGAATGGGTAAACAAGATATGGAGACCAGAAGTCTGTTCATGTGTATAATGTTAATGTTTTCTATATTAAGACCTAAAATATTTGTATGCAATTATGATTATATGATTTTAACTGAAAAATGTGTGTATCTGTGTGTTTTTGAGCACTGAGATTGTTTGACAGAGCTAAATAGTGAATCTATAACTCCAGTTATAGTGATTTATTACTTTACACTTAGTTATAACAGGTGTGGCAAAGTTGCTGTAGCAATGAACATTGGACCAAACACTTTCTGAGTAAGAGGTCATAGAGCACCTCCCATTGCTTCCTTTAACACAAGATACTTGCAACAGAAAGCTGGTGAGTAGCGGAACACACAACACTGTTTTTGGTTCTCTCAACATTGTGGAGATCTTAAATCACAGAACATGATAAATCGTAATAGAACAGGAAACAGTTTTGAGTACATTTTATCTTGTGGTTGAGGTGTAATCTCTTTTATGCACACATTGACAGAGCAGTTTAAAGCAGTGAATTTTTATGGGTGATCAGGAGAATGAACACCTTCCAGCACAAAGCTTTGTTTACAGTATAAAGCATAGTGACCACACAATGCAATCCACTATGCAATTTGAGTATGATTGGTCATGACCTTATTTTAACTTAGTGACTTCATGGAATATCTTTTTTTAAATGATTACCCCATAGTACTGTAGAACTACAGAAAAGCAGTAGTGGAAAACATGAAATGGAAAGCATCATAAAATACATTTTCCCTTATATTTCTTGATTAACATTAACCTTAACATACAACGTCATTCAAACTACTGTTTGATTTATCCTGTCCAAAGATAATGGTTAATTTACTACCAATACTAGCATGAAAAAGAAACAACAATAATAAAGGTATTTATAATACAATGTTTTTTCTCTCTTCACAGTACAGTAACAAGAATGGCATTTTTTCATATATTATTTGAATGAGAATTTTTATGTAAATGTGAAAATTGTCATGAAAAGAATGTCATAATACATTTTACATTTCATAATGTATTTTTTATGCTTCAATTTCCTTATGTATTTTTCCTCTTTTTAACTTAGGGGTGAAATATGAAACTGAAATGGCAGGATTTGTGACACACACACACACACACACACACACACACACACACACACACACACACACACACACACACACACACACACACACACACACACACACACACACACACACACACACACACACACACACACACACTCCACAGTTACAATATTTGTACCCTTTATGAAAAAAAGTGAATCTAATTGTAGTAAATGTAGTTAATGTGGACTTGAACTTTAAACATTAAAATTATTTAAAAAACTGTACTTGCAGATAATATAATATATAATACACTTACTCTATGTGTATGCTTTAATAATCTCTTACCTTGCTTTAAAAAACACTAATTTGTATGTTGACTAAGAAACTAAAGCATATGCAAAATACTGGATTTTCATTTGAAATGTAGAGTTCAGAGTTCATTAATATATTTTAAATTAACTAAATTGCAACATATTTCAACACAATATGAAAAGTTTCAATAGAAGTGACATTAAGTATATTAGTTTACCATAAATACTTGTCAGTACACTTTAACCATATTTCAAAGACAATAAAATTGTCATAAAGATACTTACATTAGTCCTTTTAAAGTTGTTCAAAATAAAAAAAAACTATTTGCATTAAATATAAAATGTATCTATAACATATTGGCCTGGTTTCATAGACAGGGCTTAGCCTAAACCAGGATTAGGCCATAGTTCAATTAGGACATTTAAGTAATTTTTATAAACATGCCTTAGAAAAAAACATTACTGGTGTGCATCTTGAGACAAAACGAAGGCACTGATATATTTTAAGATCCATTAGTACAAGTTTCTTTCATTTGAAACAACTCAGACTTGCATTTTAGTCTAGGACTAGGCTTAAGCCTTGTCTGTGAAACCGGGGGATTGTCTTTTTGCTGCAGTTTACATTCATGCACCTACGTATATTCTTTTAAAGTATATTATTTTAAGCCCTCTTTTTAAAAGTATGTTAAAAGTGTACTTGTTTTTTTCACAAAGGACATTCCGGATTCTGGGAAAACCTCTGGCTTTTACAGACAGACTCATTCATGTCTCTTTACTCATCTGCACAGCCAGACTCACTCACAGTTCACCTGTGCAGTCAGACCCATCAGTTTCATTGATCCTCACAGCAGTCCTGCTGCTGAGTCTCCCTCATTTGTATCTCAAGCTCAGGGCGGAGAGAACAGCCTCACAGCCTTATTTGTTGCTAGACAGGGTCACATGACCACAAAATGGTGGAGGCTCTCGGCAGTGGGTGAGCTGAGCATCTCTGACGCTGAGAGACACAGGCACACATCCATGATCTGAAACCCAGGGCAGGAAACAGAACTGTGCCTCAGCCGTGTGGTGAGTGCACTAGGGGTAATTTTAGCAGGGGATGAAGGAAGCTTGTTGTTATTGGAAAACCTAAGCATTGAGATGGGAGGGAAAGAAGGAGGGATAGGAATTTTTTTTTGTGATGTTTCTTTGGTAGCGGAAGAGGTTTAGCATCAGCATCCTTTATGATGCAAGACAGGGACAGCTGCTTTTGTTTGCGTTTGGATCATAAATGAGTGTTTGTCATGTTGAATACAGGCACATTGTATTGTAATAAGTCTATGTACAGCTGACCTGCTTTGGCCATTATTCAAATTCATGGCTCTGCATGCATTTGCCTATGTGTATGTGCGATTGCATGTTTATAAATGCCAGAGTGAGTGGACACTAAGCGGAAGAGTGATTCATAAAGAAGAGGGGAGAGAGAGCAGAAAAGATGAGGTGATGATGATGACATAATGCCCGCCCACTTTTCCTGTTTCCTGCTATGGAGGATGGATGAATGGATGGATGAATTAATCCAACGTCTTGATAGAGGGAGAGAGCAACAGACCTTTCCACTTTCACCCTCACCCACTCTCTTTCTCTCCATCAACACCCATTCTCTGTTTGAGAGCTAGCAACCATCTGGCAGCTTATTGTAGACACTCCCGCGAGACAGGCTTCCCTTCTCACATGGCTCTCTCTCTGTCTCTGTGTGTGTGTGTATGTATGCATAAATTCACACATGAATTCACACTGCTTCTAAAATCCAAATAGGGATGTTAAAGCAATGGTATGGGTAGATTTTTAGAGCAGATTAGATTATACAGACAATTTTTTTCTGTTGACAGTCAGTTTGCTGCGTATTGCAGCTGAAGCAAATGCAAGACTGATATTACAACATACTAAAGAGCTGCAAAAATTCTGAATTTACAATGTTAAGTGCATCTACTCTGCTTGAATTTGAAAAAGGCTTTCGTCTGTGAGTTCTTGTTTTGTAGCTCTAATTTTAAATCTGTAAAATTTATAAGGTTCAACTGGATAATTTATTCTTATTCTTATCTATAATTATTTTATCCATAATTTTTTTATCCATAATTTATTATTATTGTTATTTTTAATTATTTGTTTGTAAAGCACATTTAACTAAAGTGAAAGTAATGAAAATACTACATAACAACAACAATAACAACAACAACAACAAAAGTAATAAGACAAAAAATAATAAGAATTTTATTCTTCCCTTACAAAAAGATTTGAATGCAGTGATGATGATGATGATGATGATGATGGTGGTGGCTATACATTTGTTTTTGATAGTTCCCTTTCTGGCGATGAGGGGATGGACCAGACTCATGAACAAAAGATGAGTTTTGAGGGGGCAGAAGGTAGACCAGGTGAGACTGAGAAACACTGACACTCTAGAATATGCCTCAAAATATCACAAGAAGATTGAATACCTTTACAAAGACTACTTCAAACTGACAGAACAGTGAAAATGTTATGAATCTGAGGTATAAAGTAACATTCTTCTACACATTCTTATTAGGCTTAAAGGAACATTGCGTAGATTCTGAAATTTCTCACCGTTACTGACACCAGTGGCCGTTAGAGGAACTGAAGCCAGTCTCATGCTCGTTCTCAGTGCGCATGCTCTTTTTTTTTTTTTTACTTATGAGGAGTGTCCGTGGGTGTCTGAATTGTGCTGGAGGCTGGTCGCTTCTTTCCATCCGCAGAGTCCATTTGAAAACACTATTGCTGCTGCTTACTATAATGGCTGGCGCGCCGTACGGTTGTAAGCCCAAGTAGACGAGAACGCGCATGACGTCACATTTTGTGAATTTTCGTGCCGATTCGGGCCCGACTCCTCCACACACAATTGAGCCTACAGGCTGATAGAGGCAACCGTGGTGGACAGTCGAGGTGTCATTCTTTTTTTTACATCATGGTTGGCTCATACATGTACAAATGAAAACTCTATCTTAAAGATTTTTTTTAAGTAAAAACCTCCACATAGCTCCTTTAACATGATTTAGTCAAGTAGGGAACGTTCCTGAAATTTTGTCAATCCAGGAACAATATTCAAATAAACCAATCTGAAATAGCATGATAAACAGATGCATTTTTTTCTAAATCCACTAGCTCCACCCACCTCCCTGCCCCTGCAGGGCCAAGGGGGCATGGCCTCTCAGAGAAAGAAGCTATCGGCTCCTCGTATAAGTCTATCATTGGACCAAAGTGAGGATGACCTGTTTGAAACACCAGATGACCTCGACATCAATGTGGATGATCTGGACACACCTGATGAAGCAGATTATACTGACCATGAAATAGACTGGGAAGGTAGGACATAAAAACTTTATGACGATTGTTTAATATTTAATCCTTTAACTGTCACCCCGTCCCGTATACGGGACGCCTACGTTTACTTCACTATATTACAATCAAATCTAATCTAATCTTGACAAACTTTATATTGTTAGAAAGGTCTAAGACTCCCGAATATATATTTTACCAATGTCTTTTGTTAAAAATTATGTAGGAAAAGTAATAGATTAATTTATGACAAGAGTGCACCCTCAAAAATCTAAATTATAACAGGAGTTTTGACCTTTGTTTAAAAAAAAGACTTCTTCGTTGCCTTTTTCTCTATTACATTTTAGAAATCATCAGAAATTATATATCGACTGAAAACTTAAAATCTCAAAATCCATCCTTTAAAACCCATTTTAAAATCAGACATTGCATTTCCAGGTAAATAGTACATCAATATCATGTTACAAAATGTTTTCAGTCATGAATTATTTGTATCATGCACATTCAAGTCTATCAGTTATTAAAAGAGATTAATAATATCTTGACATACAATTTTTTTTTCAGAGCCTCAAGCATCTCAGAGGGATTCTGTTAAAGAAACAGTTGAGCCCATTCCCACATACAGTGCTCAGGAGGAGCGGCAGGATTCCAAACTCTGGAGAACCGTCGTCATTGGAGAGCAAGAGCACCGCATCAGCATGAAGAGCATTGAACCTTACCAAAAAGTCATATCCCATGGAGGTACGTTAAAGGAATATTTCAAAGAAAATGTAAAATAATGTTTTGGGTTAAATGTAGAGTAAAGAGACTGGTTCACACAGAGACTGTTTTCTTAGTGTGCAAAGACATGCAGAGAAATGCATGTATCTTCCTACAATGGAAGTTTATGGGGCAACTACAATAGAGTATTTGTGAAGCTCCTATGTTTGAGACCGTGTTGATGTTGTTGAGGGACTTACATGGACCTTTTAATAAAATGTTTGATATTTGAGCTGTAATGCCTTAATCATCCACTTGTGGATTGTTTGCACAGAAAAGATTGGTAGGCAATTTGGTTAAACTTTATTTTACAGTATGTGTACTTACAGTGGACTTATCCAAGAAAGTACTGGCTAGTACAAAGTACCTACAGTATATGGGTTAAGTATAGGTTTAGGGGTAGGTTCATGGTTAGTTATTACTTAGTCGGGGTACTAATTATTACAGTTATTGCAATTGTTACATAGTATCTACACGCAGAACAAGACTGATAAATAAAGTGCTTCCGGCGATTCTATCAAATCAGTATTACTTTAAAGTGTAATGTTTAAAGGTTATGGTAAAGGGCTTATACTTTGAGCATTTGCATTTATTTGTGGTCCTTGTACACATTCCCGAAATGTTTTCATTGGAAGCATTATTGTGGTTGTGTGGTTTTAGCACTTTCAGCATACTTCAAAAAAGAGTACTTATTACATAAATACTACATTCTTAAGTTATTACATTCTTAGAACAACTAATAATATACTTAAGTGTGAACTGAACAATGTTTTCAGCCATTTACATGCCATTATTTACAATTGAATTAAACTATATTAAAATTTCAAATTATATTAAATGCAATAAGTTGAACTTAAAGGGTTAGTTCACCCAAAAATCTAAATTATTAGATTTTTGTCGTTCCTAACCTGTGAGACCTCCGTTCATCTTCAGAGCACAGTTTAAGATATTTTAGATTTAGTCCGAGAGCTCTCAGTCCCTCCATTGAAAATGTATGTACAGTATACTGTCCATGTCCAGAAAGGTAAGAAAAACATCATCAAAGTAGTCCATGTGACATCAGAGGGTCAGTTAGAATTTTTTGAAGCATCGAAAATACATTTTGATCCAAAAATAGCACAGATTACGACTTTATTCAGCATTGTCTTCTATTCCGGGTCTGTTGTGAGAGTGTTCACTGCAGTGTATGATATCCGGTTCGCGAACGAATCATTCCATGTAACCGGATCTTTTTTAACCAGTTCACCAAATCGAACTGAATCATTTGAAATGGTTTGTGTCTCCAATACGCATTAATCCACAAATGACTTAAGCTGTTAACTTTTTTAATGTGGCTGACACTCCCTCCGAGTTAAAACAAACCAATATCCCGGAGTAATTCATTTACTCAAACAGTACACTGACTGAACTGATGTGAAGAGAGAACTGAAGATGAACACCAAGCCAAGCCAGATAACAAACAAAAGATTGACTCGTTCACGAGTCAAGAACCGGTTGCATCGTTTTTTTGGATCACCAGTAGTTCTTTCGGACAGTTCGATTCAATAAACCGGTTGAAGAAAACGGTTCACCGGTTCTTTTGCGCTCGATGTAATGGCGTCATTTGCAATGATTGCCCTTGATTCAAGCCTTCGCTTTACCCGCGCTCATAACATTAGCACAGAATCAGTTCAGAATCATTCACCAAAACAATCAGTTCGGTTCAGACGCCCTGTGTGTCATTCTGCTTCACACTGAATCAAACATGCGCAGTATCATCAGATCCTCGATTCTCGAATCGGAAGAGTCTGACAGAAACGGTTCTTGACTCGAGAACGAGTCAATCTTTTGTTCGTTATCTGGTTCGGCTCGGTGTTCATCTTCAGTTCTCTCTTCACAGCAGTTCAGTCAGTGTACTGTTTGATATTGGTTTGTTTGAACTCAGAGGGAGTGTCAGCCATATTAAAAAGTTAACAGCTTAAGTCATTTGAGGATTAATGCTTATTGGAGACACGAACCGTTTCAAATGATTCAGTTCAATTTGGTGAAATGGTTCAAGAAGATTCGTTTGTGAACCGGATATCATACACTGCAGTGAACGCGCTCACAACAGACACGGAAGAGAAGACAATGCTGAATAAAGTAATAGTTTTTGCTATTTTTGGACCAAAATGTATTTTCGATGATTCAAAAAATTCTAACTGAGCCTCTGATGTCACATGGACTACTTTGATGATGTTTTTATTACCTTTCTGGACATGGACAGTATACCGTACACACAGTTTCAATGGAGGGGCTGAGAGCTCTCGGACTAAATCTAAAATATCTTAAACTGTGTTCCGAAGATGAACGGAGGTCTTACGGGTTTGGAACGACATGAGGGTGAGTCAATAATAACCCTTTAAGAGTGCTTTTGACCTACTTAACTCTTTCCCCGCCATTAACAAGTTATCTTGTCATTTAGAAGACAATGCTTCCCTGCCATTGACAAGTTTTTACAGCTTTTAGTGTTTTCACTGTTATACGCTCGTTTTTTTAACACAATGTACAAGAACAGTAACAGTATATACAATGCCCTAAAATATATGTTAATTAATTCAAAGAAAGGTTTTTTGATGAATTCATTAGAGAAGAGTCCCTTTTTATGTGCATTATGTGTCTGCTTTTTAGAGACTTAAGTTGAGAGTTGCCTAGTCACATAAACCTAGTGTTATCAGATAGTGGGCCTTTGGTTGCTAGGGAACCAGCGGCCTGGTCAGTCCATTTTGAGGTAATAGCTTCCTTTTTGGGGGAAGGGTCCATAGACCCTTTGGTTAGATGAGGAGGCGTTACATATTATTTGTTAAATGTAACAAATAGTTGTGTCTGATTGGTCCAAATGCTACACTGGAGTCCATCAAATTTGAGTGGAGATCGTGAAAATCGCTAGCGGTGACTGGCAACTTTTATAAAAAATGATGACAGGGAAAGAGTTAAGTAGGTCTTATGATATTTTGTATTTCTAAAACATATTGTTCCCTTACGCTACAGTAAGTTGATGTTGTATTTCTCATTTGTAAGTTGCTTTGGATAAAAGTAATAATAAATGTGAATATTTCATAATTTTGTAATTTCTGTTGTCTTTGAAATATGGTGAAAGTGTACTCTTTATCATTTATTACTTGAATGTCTATTAAAACACATTACAGAATTATAATGGTAATTTAGTTAATTTTAAAGTAAACTTTTTTTTTAAATTATAATACTTGTGCTTTTATGTGTTTTAGTCATCACATCAAAATAATTGTGTTAATGAACGCACGTCCTGATTTTGCTGAGTTAGATGTGTTCCTAGGTCAACATATTTTGTTGACCCTGGAACAACATTTTACTCCAAAAATATATTCTTGACCATTTCCCTACACCTAAACCTAACCCTAACCATGAGTGATCCTTAAAATCAGAGGAAATGATAGATGAATGACACTGATGTACAAGCAACAAACAGTGATTTTAAGCGTAAACTTCACAAAATCTATAAACTGGTTCTTCAAATCTGATTGGTTAATCACAATGTTGTTCCAGGGACAACAAAGATGTTGTCCCAGGAGCATGTCTCACTTTGTAAAATCAGGTTCTGCTTAATGAACAGTCATGAAAGTATACTCACTTTAAATAAAGTGGCATTTCATTCCATTATAATTTACGTGTTCCGTTAAATCTGTTTTTTTTTTCTTTACCCACAGGGAACTATGGCAATGGCACAAATGCCATCATTGTATTTGCTGCATGCTTCCTCCCTGACAGTGACAGAGAGGACTATCACGAGATCATGGAGAACCTCTTCTTGTGAGTTCAGTCAAACTATTACATGAGGCTTGTTCATCCTGAACTAAAATATAATAAAATTAGCTATACTGAGAACAAATCACTAAGTAAATGTGAATTATTCCTCAGATATGTTATCAGTACACTAGAGCTCATGGTAGCAGAAGATTACATGATTGTGTACTTGAATGGAGCCACTCCACACCGGAGGACGCCTGGCTTCAACTGGCTCAAGAGATGCTACCAGATGATTGATAGGAGGTGGATATTATATACCTGCTGAACATGAACATTATACAGTATATACATATATATATATGTGTGTATATATATATATATATATATATATATATATATATAAACATTTTTTTTTTTTCTTCAAGAAGAAGACTAATGTTGTTGTTTACACTTTTTCAGGCTCAGAAAGAACTTAAAATCTTTCATCATTGTTCACCCATCATGGTTCATTAAGGCAATTTTAGCCATCACGAAACCGTTTATCAGGTATAGTGAAAGGATTGATTGATTGATGTACTTATTATTATTTATTTTTTACATTTATAGATTTTATACAGTAAATCACAGTTTAAATAAATAAATGGCTGCTTTGCGTTTTCATATATTAAAATGGGAAAATAGTTATTTTTATTTGTAATACTGTTTCAAAGTCTTTTTAAGCAAAAAAAAAAACTTTTATAAAATAAATAAAAAATGATGGTATTGTAAATGGTAAGTTCATTCTATAATTCTAATAATAACAAACTAAAAAAAAATTATTTATAAATGTTTTCCAGCTCAAAGTTCAGCAGTAAGATCAAGTATGTGAACAGCTTAGCAGAACTGGAGCAGCACATCCCAATGGAGTACGTCCACATACCTGAGTGCATCATCAGGTGAGCCACACTTTTATCTGACTTACGTATAAATGTATGGCAAACTATTTTAGTCACTGCTCTGTGCTGTACAAGTGTAAACAGAGAAAGCATCGAAGCACTGATCAGCTGCACACATAATGTGAGATCGAGACGATCGCAGACAGCTGTAGCTGATGAAGAGGTGCTTATGAGAATCTGTACAGGAGCTGTGACTCAATCATTTAAAACCTGTGAAGTCACGTTTTATGGGAACAGACATTTAAAACACTGGGACAACGTTAAATAGTTTATATTCTTTAGCAGGAGTCCTCAACCTTTTTTTGTCTACCAAACCCCTATAATCTAAAATATGTAAGTGAAGTATAGGTAAACATAATTTTTGAATTGCAGGATTTTTACATATATAATCAGAGAAAAATATTTGATAATATTTATAGTAAAATATTTTATATGATATTCTACATTTATTTTTTTATTAAATTTAAAGAATGTTTTATCTTTGACTTTTTAAAGAAAGTTTATCTTTGCCTCTCTAGACTGGATGAGGAGTTACGGGAAGCAGCAGAGAGCTCTAGGTGAGTATTAAAGAAGATGTTTGAGACCTTTTACTCTTTTTTTATGTCATACTACAATACAGTGCTCTGGCTATATGAACATGATTGTCATTTTCATTTCTTTATAAAGAATCAGCAGCTTTCTCCAAGGAAGTGAGAATCCACAAGAATCGATGTAAGATTTCTTCATCATGCATAGTGAATAGCCATTTCAAGTCAAGCATTGTGTTTAAAGTCAACATGAAATCACAACATACCCTTTTCACATGTTCCTCATGCTATATGATTCATCATTTTATTCCTATTTAAAATTCGTTAAACTCGAATGCTTTCCTGACATCACCAAGAAGTAATGTTGACAATGAAAATGAATTGTTGACAACAATGCAATAATGTGAGATGCTCTAAATGATGAAAAAATGTGATGTGATTCAATGTGATTCATGTAGACTTTAAAGTATATTCAAATAATTTTCAGATTTGTAAAAAAAAAATTCTACATAATGATGGAAATATTTTATTAATAGTGATTAACTGTTTAAAATTTTGTTTCAGAGCTCAACCCAATGCAAGCAGTTCATAAGAGCCATCGGCTATGGGTGCAAGAACAAAATGTCTGTAAAGGTGTTGAGTATTTCAAATTGTAATGATTGCACACTGATATGGATGCAATAATTGCATAATATAAGAGAAAGTGTATTTTTGTGCTTTGGTATATCACAGTGCTGGGATGAAAAGTGCAGCACCACATGTTCTTTAAGTCAAATCACCTCAAATGTAATAATTCTTCTCACAGAACGGTAGCTTAAACCAGCGCAATGCTAGGATCATTCTTTGTCTCTTATCGTCTTGCAAAAGTTTCTCGCATTACTTGAATTATGCATGAGAAGGATTTTAGCAATAATATAATGTACTTTAATGTTTCCCCTTTAGACTCATAATTTTCACCATCAGGATTTTTTTCTAATTGGAGCATGCATAAAGGGTAAATCCTGTCACTTCAGCTGCTCTGTATTGATATTAGTGCATGCAAAGTTATTCTCAATGCACAGCACCCTGTATGCACTAATGCCAATTATCTACCCTCTCATGCTAAAACATAGAAACAATATGAGTCAGGTTTAAATTTAAACAACATCTCATATCACTTTATATGTATCAGTTCAAAATCAGCAAGGAGAAATAATTTGTAGTTCTTAAATGTCAAGTGTGTTATGCTAAAATGCTTCCTCTGGAACTTTTTAGCCCAGGTTGACTTCCTGAAGAAAGTTACATAAGGACTTTTGTGGCTCTTTTAAAACATTTTTGCAGTTAAACATGTTGCTCAGCCAATCCCTCTCAAACATTAGTGGATATTGCCTCAACAGGTGGCTTGAGAACATTTGTGAAATCCAGTGCTTGCTACTGTAAATGTATGTAGTGTGCAACAGTGCCTGCTCAATTTGTTTTAGCTACCTTGGTTGTGGAAGTAATTCATCCACTTGTTTTTCCTGTAGGGATTAAAAAAAAGAGTCTTATTAAAGAGACATAAGCTATGAACAAAACCAACAATCTACAAGGTTAATTACTACATTACAAAATTCGATTTGAAGCTAAAAACCTCATGAAGTATTTATTGCAAATGACAGAATCTAATCTATACAGAGAGACAAAAAAAAACAAAAAAAAAAAACAAAGATGTTGGAGATGTTGATATAATATATATAATCACAGATAATGTAGTTACACTAGGAGTTTCACTGTAAAAAATAATCTAAAAAAAAATTGAGAAAAAAGTCGACACAAAGAATGGCTTTAACAAAGGCATATATTGATCAACAACCTTGTGCCTCACAGAAGGTCTATTTTCAATGGTTTATATGTTCTTAAGGTATTTTACAAGTTATTTTAAATCAATTCTGTAATGGAGATTTATTCCGAAATCACGATGTTGCATATATATATTTTCAAGTTTAAAGAGGGTTTCAAAACCACTAACTAAATATTTTCAGCGGTTTTGAATAATACCTCAAATCGTGTGACTTTTGTGGAGTGGTGTGCTTTTACTTTTCCAAGCAATTAGACTTGTATCAACCCCCCCCCCCCCCCCCCCCATCATTCACATGAACAATTCTCTTTAGAGCCAATAGGGGCGCTGGAATGACACACTTCACCTTTAAGAATCAAGCCATAGTGACGCATCAGTTGTTCTTGGCTCACAAAACTCAAATCAGTCCTAGATGTTCCAGAACTTTGATGTCTTTTTGAGTGTTTGCCATGTGTACAGGTAAAAATAGTTGCCACAATCAAAAATCTGTCAAATCCTAAGAGCATGCTGTTTCAGAGGTTTTCACATTCAGTGTGACTTGCTTTGTCTACTTTTGAACTCTTGTCAGTGTGTGAGGGTGTGTGTATGTGAATAGGTTTGTATGTGTGTGTGTGTGATTATCTGTTTATGTGTTTACATGCTGTTAGGTATCCCAAGTTCTTCCTGTTAACAGGTTTGGGAACTAAAATACAGGGATTCAAAAGATTGCTATAAAGCATAATATTACGTGTGTGTGTGTGTGTGTGTGTGTGTGTGTATGAATATATGAGAGACATTATGTGTGTGATTGTATCACTGCATGTGTCCCTGGTTTCTTGATATATGATCCTTTTAGACTGAAATTCTACTGAATAATATGAATAGATGAAATTTGTTCCAGAGGCCTTCTCCAGCAGAGCATATTGAGATTGAGATGTATGTAATATTGCAGAGTAAATCAATAAATTTAAATAATATCTGCGCAGTTGTGTTATTGGTGCTGTTTATGTAATATTCTCATACATATGACATTTCTTTTTAAAATTATATTGGAATTGATTATTCAGAGTTATTTTACCCATATTTTTAATTACATTTGAATTGTATTTTAGGGTTAAAGGAAATGTCTGTAAAATTAATGCATAATGTTCTGTTAGTTAATGGATAAGAGATAATGTTTTTAATCATATTCAAATATTATATTTTCCTTTGATATTCTTTTATTATCTGATAATAAAAAAATGCAAACGGTCATAAAATTAGGTTCAATACCATTTTAAATACCATTTTAAAATTGATGCATAAAATAATAAATTAACACATTGTTATGCTTTTATTAAAATTCATAGCTGACACACTTTCACAACAAAAAATGACCAAGGCCAAAATCATAATTAGGGAATTTGTACTCGTTTGTAATTCTGCTACTATCATGTAAAGACAAGTACTGCACAGGGACTGTTGATATAATGTACATATTCCAAAAAAATCACTCACGCATGTAGAACAAAACAAGAAGCCTTCATAACAGCTGAAAGATAAAATGATCAGAAAAGATGAGCAGCTGAGATAACTATGGAATGAATTCTTTAGCTACAATTTGTCATTGTCATTATATCATCACAAGCAATAATTATTCACATTTCAGATCAAAACTTTGCTGAACTGTCCAGACATTTAGTTTTAATTATACATGTTTTTTTTCTAAGGGACAATTTCAGTAAGCCTGCAGAATATATTTTCATTTAAACAGCTGAAGAAGTTATCGGTAGTTGTAACTCTCATCATCATATTCTAACTCATCCTCCTGCTCATCTCCCAGCTGCCCATATCTGAATTTGCGATACACAGTCCCGTCCTGTCCCATGTACACAATATCTTCATCTTCATCATCTTCATCGTCATCATCCTGATTCCCCTTCCGATCGCCAAGGTCCACCAGCTGCGACTCACGGAACTGTCCAGAAGTAGAGCTTGCTTGACCACTGTAGGCAGAGGTGGATGATGATGTGCCTCTGTAGAAGCTATCTCTGCCACCACCGTTGCCCAGTTTTTCATATCCACGTGGGACAGGAGGCTCAGGCATGGGTCGTTTGGAAAGAGAACGCTTAATAAGGATGATTACAGCAATCGAGGCCAAAACAAGCAGGATGGAGGTGGTGATGAAGAGGGGCAGGTTTCCTGTATATTCCTCTTCTTCATGATTACGGAAGGCAAAGTTAGTGCTGAGCACACACTCACCTTTAATAGAAATAAAAGTTTATTTTAAAGCCTCTCACAAAAAAAAAAATAAAGACAGGACACCCACACATAAAAATCCAAGCCAGGCTCATTAAAAATATTAAAAATATTTCTGCAAAATACATTACTATGCTTTTAGCAAGTTTTGCAACACTTTTAAAGTGAAATGTCCAGTGAGTGAGTGAGTGAGTTATATGTTTATTCTAAACATATAAGCATCAGTCTGGTAAAATTGTATTACTTTGTTTGCTGTATGTCACGAGAGTCTGGTTAGTGGTGCTAAAAGTTTATGGCCACACAAACTGTTTGCAAAGGCTTTGAAGCTTCACAAAGCAGTGTTATGAATCACTAGGTAGAGGCATGTTTTTCCACCGAGCCTATGTTGTCAATTATGTCACTGATCAACCTGTTAGTGCAGGTAATATTTTGAAGAAGAATTGTCACTTAGTCAGAATACCTCTGGTTTCAGTACAGTTACAGCACTCCTGCTGAACTTCAGCTTTGTCTTCCTGTTCGTTGGTGCAGCAGGGCAGACAGCGCCCCTCGGCGGTCAGAATGAACTGTGCCGAGCAGATTGTGCAGTTATGAGGCCCAGGACCTTTGCATTCTAAACAGGACTTATCACATGACACACACTTAAAGTCCTGTTCCTGTAGAGAGATCACAACAGATATCATGTGACAACATTCATATATATATATATATATATATATATATATATATATATATATATATATAAAGGTAAAAGTTGATCAGGAAGTAAACATGTTTGAATAGACTGCACATGAACTGAAGTTTACCTCAGGCTCAGCGTATTCTCCAATGATACAGGGTGACTCGCAAACACCCTGTGTGAGTGTATAACCTGGGTGACATGAGTCACAATCCTCAACACTCTTCCCTGTAAATTGAAATGACATTCCAGCATTTTAGGCTTAAATTATTGAATGGTTCAAAATAAAATTTTAAAGTGTTATATAAAATAGTCATTTCCATAAACCATTTAAAAGTTGATTTAATTCCTGAAGAAAATGGCAGGTCAACCTGTAATCACCCCTTGTAAAAAAACAACAACTTTAGCATACTTTTAAAACTGCTTTTTATGGAAATAATATACTTGAATGGTTAGAACATGGTTGTGTGAAAACTGAATGTAATGTTTTCTGAAACTTAACTGCATGTTATTTATTAAATGCAATTAGTTTCAATTATGTCTTGCGGTTAACCCCAATTATCATGTTGGATACAATGTGACTTTATTAACAGTAAATTTCTTTTTTTTTCTATCTAAAATAAAACTATGTTGCATTTAGAAAAAACAAACCACTGTATCGTACAATTATGATAAAATATACAGCAATTCAATTTTTAGCAATTTAAAGAAAAAACACACCCAATGCACATCCTTTATTTATTATTTTTTAGAAATAGATGTTAAGTCAATCGCCCTCTTACTTTAACCAAAGTAATTTGAATGCACCTGATGTCATAATTACAACTTAAGTTACTTCTTTTGTCTTTGAAATATGGTTAAAATGTACCTACAAATGTTCTGACAAACATATATGGTAAACTGTAATTTCATGGATGTGATGTATTTAAATATATTTGTTATTTGTAAGTTTCACATTTGTAATGACAAAGTTAGCATTCAAAATACATTTACTTGACAAATATTGTAAATATCGAATAGCACACTACAGCTAAAATTAATTAAAGCATTATTATTTTATTATCTGCAAGTACAAAATATTCTTTTAAGATCTGAAATACACAAGTGTATATTCAGTACAATTAGGCTCACTTCTGTTTCACAAGAGCCTGTTTAGTGAATAAAAAAAAAAAAAAAATTGTCTGAAATATTTAATCACATGCATAATTTCTTCCATACTGTACCTGTGCATGTTCTGCAGCTGAGGTGACAGGCTTCACATGTTTTGTGGTGTGTGTCATGGTAGTACGCTTCAGGACAATAAGACACACAGCGCCCCTGTTTCCTGATAAACAGCAAGCCCTCTCTGCAGCTCACACACCCTTCGGCACTGGCCTGAAGACACTCTCCACAGCTCTCATGACAACCCTCACACATCCTAGAGACAGCTGAGGCATAGTGACTGGAAAAGATTCAGTCAAAAATATTGAAAACAGAAAATGCAATGCAATATATATTAGAAATTAAAAAGGCCAGTCCAGTATGACCTAATACTAATCGGCCTCGGTGATACAAGGCAATACCTGCATTAAAGTGTTGTAGTTACATTTACATTTTACATTTAATCGTTTAGCAGACACTTTTATTCAAAACGACTTACAAATGAGAACAACAGAAGCAATCAGATCAACAAGAGAACAACAACAGTATACAAGTGCCATGACAAGTCTCAGTTAGTCTAGTTCAGAACACATAGCCAGGTTGTTGTTTTATTTTTAAGAATATGAAAGACAAAAAAAGAAAAGGTAAGTGCTAGTATTAGTTGGTTAAGTGCTGGCAAAAAAAAAGAGTCTTTAGATGTTTTTAGTTACCCAGAGCGGCATGTGTCCACACATTCCTTGCCGTCTCTGTAGAGGTGAGCTCTGCAGCTCAGGCACTCATGGCTGTGCCGCCCCATGCAGGTGAGGCAGTTAGGATGACAGGCCTCACAGCGCTGTGTTTCCCCTCTGAAGTATTCATCTGGACACTGATTCACACAGCTGCCATCTGTGGATCAAGTGGAACCTTTGTTTACACTAAAGCCTATGAAATATTATTTGAGTCTCAGGAATTATCAGTATATTTGAACATGTGGAATTACTGTACACATAAGGCTAAAATAGGTGTTCTTTAGAGAATTAAGTTCAATTTAATGTCAGTATTATAACATTACCATACCATTAATGCAATTATATAGACATCATAAAACAGTGCCAACTGAAGTTGATATATTTGGGGTTAAAAAAGCAATTCTGTATTTTGATACTTTGTGTCTTTTTATTATTGTGGCCAAAATGTCATGTGAACTTTTTTGAACTTTAAAAAAAAAATGATTGTTAATTTATATTATCTAATATATATTATCTAATATCAAGATGCAATTAAATGTATTTCCATCAATGTTTTGGTTATAATAAGTTCTGAACAATTACCCTATGTTCAAAAGTTTAGGTTCAGTAAGATTTAAAAGTCTCTTATGCTCACTGCATTTGTTTGATCAAAAATACAGGGGGACATTATTACACATTTTGTATTTTTATTTTTAGATATATTTAAAATTGAATTTATTCCCTTAATGGCAATTTTCAGCAGCCGGTATTCCAGTCTTTGGTGACACACAATCCTTCAGAAATTATTCCAAAATGCTGATTTGGTGCTCAACAACAATTTTTATTATTATAAATGTAAACAGATGTGCTGCTTTTTATATTTGTGGAAACTGTGAAACTTTTTCTTTTCTTTTCATAATTCTCTGATGAATGGAAAGCTCAAAAAAGGAATTTTAAACATTATAGTATAAATCATTATTAATACTGTGTCCCTGCTGAATAAAAGAATTGACCACTTTACAATATTTATGGCCAATATACTGTTGCTAATTTTTAATAGCTATCACTGGAATAAGCTTAGGACTTTACAATGACCTGAAAAATCTATAAAAAGAATTAGTTTTTGTTTCCTTTGCACCCAAGTCATCTTCCACTTATGAATCAAGAGCATATCATGCCTCAATGGCTTGAACTCACTGAGTAGATAGTGGTTCTGGTTGCAGCTGAGGCACTGGTCCTGATGTGGGCCAGAGCACTCGTGGCAATACTTCTGACACAAGTGACATTCTCCATCCTGGTTGCTGTAGTGGTGTGAGGGACATGTGGTGGGTGTAGCACAACGCCCGTGGGCATCTATCGCCAGGCCCTCAGAACAGCTGGAGCAGGATGTGTCGTGAGGACCAGAACAGGTTAAACAGGAACTGTCACAGGCTGCAGAACACCAGCAGAACAAAAAAGACTTTTCATTAACATTATGTCATCTAGTGACGATATGAAAATTTGAAACCTGTCATTAATATGCATCACCATGCATCATGTCAGTCATTACCAAAAAGTAGTCTTGTCCCTATACCAAAATAATAATTAATTAATTACTAAAAAAATTACAAATTATTAATTAATAGCAGATTAAACTTTTTTTTCACTTTCACTAAACAAGTACCATAAGAATATATACAACCTTAACCAAGATACATACAGTGTACTCACATAAACCAATAAAATATAGCTAATCTCAGCTGTGTTCTTGTTTTAATAATTGTAAAATGTAAACTTTATTATCGCAACTCTTTGTAAATTTGGATGAACAGTATATTCCTTCCAACTTTATGTAAAGTGATATACAGCAGGTAAAATAAGTATTGAACACATCACCATTTGTCTCAGTAAATATATTTCTAAAGTTGGTATTGATTTATTGAATTTCCACCAGATGCCGGTAACAACCTAAGTAATCCATTCATACAAAGAAAACAAAACAAACAAGTTCAGAAATGAAGTTATGTGTAATAAAATGGAATGACCAAGGGAAAAAGAACAAAGGAAGGTGCAAAAAGGCATGGAAAGCCAAGACACCAGTTGAAATCTATCAGTAATTAAAGCTGCAAGCAGCGATGACAGGCCCTCGCACCCAGGCTCACCGGCAGCGAGTGGCTTTAGTAAAAAGGTGAACGGTGAGAAATATGGACACTGACACTGTAATATGGTCTGGTCCCCTCCCTGCTTACCGTGGTGATGAGATGCTTAGCAGATTGTCATCACTCAATGGCTGGATGTCTAAGTGGTGCCCACAGAATAACATAGGTTTCATAGACAATTGGACGAGCTTTTGGGGGAGACCTGACCTGTTTAACCCTCTGGGCTTCTTCGTAAATGGGTTACACTTAGCTTCCTCCGGGTCAAAAAAGACCGAAGCCTTAAAAATGTAACTTTTTTTTTCCCAGGAAAACCAATCAAATATATTTTTGTTCAATAATATTTTTTGTATATTATTTAGAATTTTTAAAGATTTTTATGATACTTTGCATTAATTATATATTTTTTATGAGCAATTTTTTCCATTAGAATTAATATATATATTTTTATTTTATTTTAATTTTAATTTTTTTTCAATAAATGCACCATTGCACATCAAAATAGAGTGCAGGCCTAAAATAAAAAAAAATTCAAGTGAGAAGAGCGCCATCCAGTGGCTTTAAAATATAATAAATGTGTGTAATGTCCTGTAACCGCCTATAGGCTGCCATAGCTTTTTTTTTTTTATTTTTTTTATTCCCATTTGGAAAGAAAAAAAATCGAATTACTAAGCAACCACTGAATGGAACAACACAATCTATATATCATTTTAAAGCTTAGGATCTCAGCTTTTTAATGCATCTAATCACATTTATTAACTCTTAACGAGTGCTGAGTAATCCCTCTAAAACCGAGTGTACCGCCAGCAGGCGCCACCTAGCTGCGAAAATATTCATTACCATATTTTTCAAAAATATTGCCTTGATTAACACAAAGTTGATGTCATTTGAAAGCTTAGGGTATGACCTTTACAGTGAATGTATCCACTTTGAAAAAATCTTAAGTATTGCTGAGTTATTTGGTGATAAATACAATTTCTTTTTTTTTCATAATCTATAAAATAATGTACTGCAATGTGTCAAAAACATCATACAGCTCATGAAACATTCACAGATCATTGAAAATGGCACTTCATTTTTTACAGCATATTATTACAATTACAATGAGCCTAAAATTAACATAATCTATTGCTTTTATGACTAGATATTCTTCATGGAGAAACAATTGCCCATGAGGGGGCGTCAAAGACTGTACAAAAAGGCTATCTCTGTTCCAAATGCTGTAACTTTTGATTCCTTTATCCAAATTATTATTATTTTTTATCCAGATGCAGCTAACATGTAGGGGGACTTCACTAAAAAAGAATTTTCCTCCTACCTTATTTCCTTCCTGAGTTATTCCATGACAAATAAGAAAGATATGCAAAATCATAATACAAATTATATATATATTTTGTCTTTTATCCGCAATTTCTCTGCAGGACAATGTCTAAATGTAATCTAATTTATATTTTTGAAAAATTTAAAAAGAGTTCTTTCAAACGATACCTACCTTTTGACTCTCCTTGCTATAGTTTTGGAGTTATTATGATTATATAGTAAAATATAGCAAAATTTGCTGTTTCAGTCTTACCAGTTAATTTCTCTGTGTGTGTGTGTGTTTGTGTGTGTGGGTGTGTGTGTGTGGGGGGGAGGGTGTCTTATTTGCACTCTTGATGTTTTAGAGTGTCACCCCTTCATTGCTGTACACTTTTTTTCTGCACAGTGGCTGATCTGTAGTTTGTACCACCAAAGTTTCTCTGAGTTTTCGGATTTTCTTGTATTTCCCATTCATTTCCTATGTGGGTCGTTTTTGACCCGTAGGAAGCTAAGTGTGCAATTTTTTTTTACGACCCTTTAACATATCAGAATCATCTCCTTGATTTTTTTGTGTGTTCACATAGGTAATACAACAAAAGTCACCAAGTTTCATCCCCCTCCGATGAAGCAAAAAAATTTAAAAATTTAAAACGTACATGGTTTCGGTCTTTTTTGACCCGAAGAAGCCCAGAGGGTTAAAAGAGATGGTCTTCATCCCTCCTGGGGTGGCGCCACTCTTCTCTCTAGAAATATGGCAAATAGTCTTAGAGTTTATACTTGACTAACTGGGGCCCAGGTCAGGAAGCAGACAGACTGGCTAAACCTACCGTCTGCTAGCTGCCTCCCGTCACAGAGGTCAGTTAATTCTCAGCACATAGAGACTTTTTCACCTAGATATCACACTATAGAGACTGTGTCTGTTCCCCGAACTAGAAAATACAAAAAACGTCCAAACCAAGTTAAGATTAACAATTTAATTGAGGTTCAACAAATAAAAAACATAAGCAATATGGATAAACAAATGATAAAGCTTGGCTTATTGAATATCAGATCCCTTTCTACGAAAACACTTTTTGTGAATAATATGATCACTGATCATAATATAGATGTACTCTGTTTGACAGAAACCTGGCTAAAACTTGATGATTACATTATTTTAAATGATTCCACCCTCCAAGATCACTGATATAAACATGAGCCGCGTCTAAAAGGCAAAGGGGGAGGTGTTGCTTCAATTTATAACAACGTTTTCAGGATTTCTCAGAGGGCAGGCTTCAAGTATAAATCGTTTGAAGTAATGGTGCTTCATATAACATTATCCAGAGAAACAAATGTTAATGATAAATCCCCTGTTATGTTTGTACTGGCTACTGTATACAGGCCACCAGGGCACCATACAGACTTTATTAAAGAGTTTGGTGATTTTACATCCGAGTTAGTTCTGGCTGCAGATAAAGTTTTAATAGTTGGTGATTTTAATATCCATGTTGATAATGAAAAAGATGCATTGGGATCAGCATTTATAGACATTCTGAACTCTATTGGTGTTAAGACAACACGTTTCAGGACCTACTCATTGTCGAAATCATACTCTAGATTTAATACTGTCACATGGAATTGATGTTGATGGTGTTGAAATTATTCAGCCAAGTCATGATATCTCAGATCATTATTTAGTTTTGTGCAAACTTCATATAGCCAAAATTGTAAATTCTACTTCTTGTTACAAGTATGGAAGAACCATCACTTCTACCACAAAAGACTGCTTTTTAAGTTATCTTCCTGATGTAACCAAATTCCTGAGCATATCCAAAACCTCAGAACAACTTGATGATGTAACAGAAACTATGGACTCTCTCTTTTCTAGCACTTTAAATAAAGTTGCTCCTTTACGCTTAAGGAAGGTTAAGGAAAACAGTTTGACACCATGGTATAATGAGCATACTCGCACCCTAAAGAGAGCAGCCCAAAAAATGGAGCGCAGCTGGAGGAAAACAAAACTAGAGGTATTTCGTATTGCTTGGTGGGAAAGTAACATATCCTACAGAAAAGCATTAAAAACTGCTAGATCCGATTACTTTTCTTCTCTTTTAGAAGAAAACAAACATAACCCCAGGTATTTATTCAATACAGTGGCTAAATTAACGAAAAATAAAGCCTCAACAAGTGTTGACATTTCCCAACACCACAGCAGTAATGACTTTATGAACTACTTTACTTCTAAAATCGATACTATTAGAGATAAAATTGCAACCATTCAGCCCTCAGCTACAGTATCACATCAGACAGTGCACTATAGACCCCCTGAGGAACAGTTCCACTCATTCTCTACCATAGGAGAGGAAGAATTGTATAAACTTGTTAAATCATCTAAACCAACAACATGTATGTTAGACCGTATACCATCTAAGCTCCTAAAAGAGGTGCTTCCAGAAATCATAGATTCTCTTCTGACTATTATTAATTCCTCATTGTCATTAGGATATGTCCCCAAAACCTTCAAACTGGCTGTTATTAAGCCTCTCATCAAAAAACCACAACTTGACCCCAAAGAACTAGTTAATTATATACCAATCTCGAATCTCCCTTTTCTGTCCAAGATACTAGAAAAGGTGGTATCCTCACAATAATATTCCTTCTTAGAGAAAAATGGTATATGTGAGGATTTCCAGTCAGGATTTAGACCGTATCATAGTACTGAGACTGCTCTCCTTAGAGTTACAAATGATCTGCTCTTATCATCTGATCGTGGGTGTATCTCTCTATTAGTTTTATTGGATCTTAGTGCTGCGTTTGACACAATTGACCACAACATTCTTTTGCATAGACTTGAACACTTTGTTGGCATCAGTGGAAGTGCATTAGCATGGTTTAAATCGTACTTATATGACCGCCATCAGTTCGTAGCAGTGAATGAAGATGTATCCTATCGATCACAAGTGCAGTATGGAGTACCTCAAGGCTCAGTACTAGGGCCGCTATTCTTTACGCTTTATATGTTACCCTTGGGAGATATCATCAGGAAACATGGTGTTAGCTTTCACTGTTATGCTGATGATACTCAGCTCTATATTTCTTCGCGGCCTGGTGAAACACACCAATTTGAAAAACGAATGGATTGCATAGTCGATATAAAAAACTGTAATTTCTTACTGCTAAATTCTGAAAAAACAGAGGTGTTAATTATAGGACCTAAAAACTCCGCTTGTAATAACCTAGAACACTGTCTAAGACTTGATGGTTGCTCTGTCAATTCTTCGTCATCAGTTAGTAACCTAGGTGTGCTATTTGATCGCAATCTTTCCTTAGAAAGCCACGTTTCTAGCATTTGTAAAACTGCATTTTTCCATCTCAAAAATATATCTAAATTACGGCCTATGCTCTCAATGTCAAATGCAGAAATGTTAATCCATGCATTTATGACCTCAAGGTTAGATTATTGTAATGCTTTATTGGGTGGTTGTTCTGCACGCTTAGTAAACAAACTACAGCTAGTCCAAAATGCAGCAGCAAGAGTTCTTACTAGAACCAGGAAGTATGACCATATTAGCCCAGTCCTGTCAACACTGCACTGGCTCCCTATCAAACATCGTATAGATTTTAAAATATTGCTTATTACTTATAAAGCCCTGAATGGTTTAGCACCTCAGTATTTGAATGAGCTCCTTTTACATTATAATCCTCTACGTCCGCTACGTTCTCAAAACTCAGGCGATTTGATAATACCTAGAATATCAAAATCCACTGCGGGCGGCAGATACTTTTCCTATTTGGCGCCTAAACTCTGGAATAACCTACCTAACATTGTTCGGGAGGCAGACACACTCTTGCAGTTTAAATCTAGATTAAAGACACATCTCTTTAACCTGGCATACACATAACATACTAATATGCTTTTAATATCCAAATCCGTTAAAGGATTTTTAGGCTGCATTAATTAGGTAAACCGGAACCGGAAACACTTCCCATAACACCCTATGTACTTGCTACATCATTAGAAGAATGGCATCTACGCTAATATTTGTCTGTTTCTCTCTTGTTCCGAGGTCACCGTGGCCACCAGATCCAGTCTGTGTCCAGATCAGAGGGTCACTACAGTCACCCGGATCCAGTACGTATCCAGACCAGATGGTGGATCAGCACCTAGAAAGGACCTCTACATCCCTGAAAGACAGCGGAGACCAGGACAACTAGAGCCCCAGATACAGATCCCCTGTAAAGACCTTGTCTCAGAGGAGTACCAGGACAAGACCACAGGAAACAGATGATTCTTCTGCACAATCTGACTTTGCTGCAGCCTGGAATTGAACTACTGGTTTCGTCTGGTCAGAGGAGAACTGGCCCCCCAACTGAGCCTGGTTTCTCCCAAGGTTTTTTTCTCCATTCTGTCACCGATGGAGTTTCGGATCCTTGCCGCTGTCGCCTCTGGCTTGCTTAGTTGGGGACACTTCATCTACAGCGATATCGTTGACTTGATTGCAAATAAATGCACAGACACTATTTAACTGAACAGAGATGACATAACTGAATCCAATGATGAACTGCCTTTAACTATCATTTTGTATTATTGACACTGTTTTCCTAATGAATGTTGTTCAGTTGCTTTGACGCAATGTATTTTGTTTAAAAGCTATATAAATAAAGGTGACTTTGACTTTGACATGTGAAGTTTGGCGAAGATCGGACATTTTATGCCTGAGTTGTAACATTTTTTATTCCCATGGCAAGACATCGAACTTTGTCACGGCGCCATGGACACGCCTTTGAACGAAAACTCAAGATCTTCACAACTGTACATCGCACAGGCCTTTAGATTAGACTGACCACAAAAAAGACATTAATGTCATAAAAATTCTAGGAGTAGTTCATCGCAGTGTAAAATATGTCACTTCCTGTTGCCAATAGGTGGCGCTATGACTATAGCTGAATATGGGCATGTCAATCTGTTCAGGTCAGGAGTCTTATCAAACATGTGAAGTTTGGGGCAGATTGGACATTGTATGTCTGAGTTATAGCAACTTAATTTTTCATGGCGAATCATCGAAATTCGCCCTTCACGCCCTTCAACGAAAACTGAAGATCTAGGTTAGGCAGGCCAAATTTGGTGTTGATCTGATTAAATCTCTAGGAGGAGTTCGTTAAAATACAACGCATGGAAATGACAAAAATTGCACAAAATTTCCTCATAATATTAAAAATAACCGACTTCCTGTTGGGTTTAGAATCTTGCTCCAAGAGTCTTTTTTGTAGGTATTGGTGTGTTACATGTGTGTGCCAATTTTCATGCATGTACGTGAAACATAGCTGGAAGGCTGTTGATTTTTTTAGTATAGGTGGTGCTATCGAGCCATTTTGCAACACCCTCTTCTGAATCCTATATCAGACGAAAATTTGCACCAGGTTTGACATGTGTGCAAAGTTTCATGACTTTTTGAGCATGTTTAAGCCCTCAAAAATGCGATTCATTCGGGAGAAGAACAAGAAGAAGAAGAAGCGGAATAATAATAATAGACAAAGCAGATACAAGAGGGTCCTCACACCATCGGTGCTTGGGCCCTAATTAGAAACCAATCTTGCCTCTTGTCAGTGGAAATAATATTAGCTGATTCAGTCCCAACACCTACAAGTACCAGGATGATGAAGATGAAAGAAGGGTGGACATTTCAGCAAGACAATGATCCCAAACTCAGCCAAGGAAACTCTCAATTGGTTTCAGAAAAAGAAAATTCAGAAAAGCAAAAGCTACTAGAATGGCCCAGCCAATCACCTTGAATCCAATAGAAAACAAGAACTAAAGATCAGAGTTCATAGAAGAGGCCCACAGAAACCTCAAGATTTGAAGACTCTGTAGAAGAATGGTCCGAAATCCCACCTGAGCAATGCATGCCACTAGTTTCTCCATACAGGAGGCGTCTTGAAGCTGTCATTAACAACAAAGGCTTTTGAACAAAGTATTAAATACATTTTATTAATCCGATACTTTTTTCCCTGTGTCATTGCATTTTATAACACACAACTTAAATTCTAAAATAATTTTTGTTTCATTTGTATGTATGGATTACTTGGCTTGTTACTGATATCTGCAGAAAATTTCATGTCAACAGCACCTTTATAAATATATTTACTGGGAAAAATGGTGTATACTATATAACAAATCTCAACCTTCATGCACCCTTATGTAAAACAAAACTTATGTTTGTGTTTATTATTTTAATATATTTGTTGGAAGTCCTATTCCTTTATTTAGGTGTAATAAAAAATAATTCAGTGGAAAACCATGACTAAGTGAACTTTTAATAGTCACAGTAAGGAATGTCATGTAGTCTCACCCATGCATTCTTCGGACCTGCTTTCCCTGTAAGTATGTGCAGGGCAGGGGGCTAGACATGCTCCATTGTGCAATGTGCGGTCAGTGTCGGAACAGGAATCACAGTTGTTTTGTTCGGGCCCGTCACATAACTCACAATCGGCATGGCAACGCTCGCAAATGCCTTGATCCGTGTCCTCAAAAAACCCATCAGGACACACCACTGTACACTGACCCACATGCAGAAAGAAGTCTTCTTTACACTCTAAAGTTAAATGTACAGAAGAAAATGAAATAGGTAATATATTTAACAATGAATGTGAAAATGCTAAGATTGACAAAGTTCGAACTTCTAAATTACTTCAATATATGTAAAAGCATGTATTTTGTTTATTTTTCTTTCAGTTTATGAATAAATAAACATTTATATATTTACTAATTGGACATTCCAACGGATTCATTTAGTTTGATTTCTAAAGATTAGTTATAGTTTAACCAGCACATGTGTTTGTGTTCATCACACGTTTATTACAAAATGATGGAGAATGACAAAAGCAACGTCAATATACATTTTATCAAGTCAGGTATTTCTGGGGAATTGAACCCATGAACCGCCATGCTTTACTGTTTGTCCTAGAAGAAAGTTTAATTATCAACATGTATGAAAAAAAAAAGTATGAAACACTTGGTATTAATGCAAATGAGAAAGCCACTACATTCTAAGAAAAATAGTTGATAAAATTAAATTTTAAGGCATTAATATGCAGATAAGGTACAAAGGTGTACATTTTGACAGTGACAGCTGTTGTAGAAGTAGAAGAGTGTAGAAGACTGTTGATAAAAATAAAAAATTGTCACATCAATAAAAACATCTTTGTAACTAGTTATTTTCTTAACGTAAAATAATTATTTTTCTCTCTCTCTCTGCTCTTATTGTATAGCTTTTACTTGTCTTATTTTTAAATTGCTTATCTCGTTGTTCTATTATTTATTCTTGTTTTTCTTTTGTCTTTGTCAAGCACCAATTTAACAAGACAAATTCATGCAAACATGAAAACATGCAAAATTGTGATGAATTTCAGTCTCACCTGTACAGAGTTCGTCCTCAGAGCAGATAACACAGCTCTCTGGACACTGCGCACACTCCCTGTTCCTCACTGTGTGTTCAGGTGGACATCTCTCCACACACTCATGTTTGTGGAGCAGTAGGGTCTCCTCACAGCTCAGACAGTGTGTTGCATTCTTCTCACAGGACGAACAACCAGATGCACAGCTCTTACACACCTGACCCACTGGATACCCTCTGAACACACATAAACATGCACATCATTTAATACAGTATACATGTACAAAATATACAATTGCCTTGCAGTGTTATTTATTTATTTTATTTTATTTTACAAAATCCATACTGGGATTGAGACAAACTTTTGCTACACAAATGACCAAATCCTCTATATTATCAACATAATCAACACTTTGTTAAAAAAGCTGTTGCACATGTAATATATGAATGATAAATTGATAGTTTATGCTTTTTATCAAGTAAAAATCCTTGAACAACTGTTTTATTTTTTTAAATCAGGGATGCCCAAACTTAGTCCTGGAGTGCCGGTGTCCGAGTTTGACTGAGTTTGGGCAGCCCTGGTTTAAATAAAGATTTGCTCAGTTTGGGCTTTTTTTAGGGCCTAAAAGTCTGATGTATCAAATATGCAATACTGCATAAATTTGCTTATGTAACCCCTCTCTCCCAGGTCCTCACTGCCACACCTCACACTCGTTCCGAGCAGGCCTTGAACATGGGTCTCCGGCATGGGAGGCAGACGCACTAACAAGGAAGCTAAATGACTGCAGCCACTAGCATCTGTCGCTTGTGCATCTCTTGAGATCGGGGAGTCAGGTTTACCGCCACAGCACCTACTTGCTGGTCTCTGGTACACTCACCCCCCTAAACCTCACTCCAATCCGGGTCTCGGTACCAATGTAACCCCTCTCTCCCAAGTCCTCACTGCCACACCTCGCACTCGTTCCGAGCGGGCCTCGAACCCGGGTCTCCGGCATGGGAGGCAGCTAAATGACTGGAGGCACTAGCGTCTGTCACTAGGTTTAACTGCACAGCACCTAGTCGCTGGCCTCTGTTACACTTACTAAAAATGTAATAACACTGTTTGTAAATGATTTTTGCTTAAGTTGAGTTCATGCGAGGCTAAACTAAATGTGTGCAAGAAACCTGAAAAAGTTAACCTGAGGGAGAACAGTATATCATTAGTTTTTCATTCTTCTACATCAATGTCTGTAAATGGCTTACCTTGTGCACGTGCGCACACACTGGCCGGCCTGCAAATAAAGAGGGTTTTTACGTGCTGCCTGGCAGCGTGTGCAGAGCTGCTCATCCTGGCACTGGGCACAACCTTGAGGGCAAGTCTCACAGTGCCCGCTCTCCTTACTGCCAAAGCTGCCCATCGGGCATCGTACCACACACATCTGATCTGCATTCAGATATCGACCTAGAAGACAGAGTGGTTAAAACACACATAAATATTGTATAATTATCCATTCAACTAACCCTTTATACCACCAACCAAAGATTTTTCCATCCATCATATTCTTCTTTGAGTTGTATTACCTTTTACACAGGTGTTGCATTGATTCTTCGTTTTCCCCCAGCAGGATTCACACGACGAGTGACAGTCCTCACATTCCCCATCATCTAAGAGATGAGAGCAGGAGCATAACTTTCATGACTATGTTTCTTAACACACTTAAGTAAACTTCATGTACTTTGTAATAATAAAAAATTACAAATATCAAAGTACATTTTATATCTCTATGTCATTGATGTGCTGACTAACTAATGCATGTAAAGTTCTTTGCTTTATTTGATAAAACATTTATATTTAATATGTGAGATGAATGTAATGAATGAACCAAAAGACTCCAATGGTCTAAAGAACCAATAAAGTAAAATGACAGTCAATTAATATATGAATAAACAGATAAATAAATAAAAGCTCAGGATTTATTGCAGTCATTTTATATTCAGTGTTTTTACTTTATATTCCTAATAAGTTAATTATAACTGATAAAGGTTGCCAAACTAAAACATTCTTATATGATATTACAAACATTTCCTGCTAAATCATCAGTAGGCCTTTCCAAAGCTAAGCACTTGAAAAAGCCCATTATATAACAGTGGAATTTAATTCTGAAGCATTGTGGTTAAAAACTCTGTTTTGATTTCAGCAGGATCCTAAAATTAGTGAAGTCATGCAAATGACTTCAAATGCTCTCCAAATTTCTCCTGAGAAAAGCCTTTGGTAATCTGTGAACTCTTCTTCCTGGAGCGGCAATGCACTGCAGGGTTTAGCTCCAAATCTAATCAAACACACCTAAACCAACTAATTAAGGTCTTCAGCATCCATTTTTCCACAGGCAGGTGTATTAAAGCACGTTGGAAATAAACTTGCCAAGGAGAGTGGGTCTCTAAGAGCAGTTTTGAAGACCTCTGCAATGCATCCAGTTTCAATGTCAAAGGTTGTTGATACACAGCAACTGTTTCAGCAATTTTGCAGAGCTACTTTTTTAAACAATGTTGCTTAGGCACTTTTCAATTGAGAATGGGTAACAAATTTATATCTGGATATTTTAGATTGGTCTTGTGCCCTGTGTTTCACCTGGTGACAACATTGCTAAAAAAGTTGCCCTGTGTATCATCAGCCTGTGCTCAAATATAAGTCTGCAATCAAAAATTACATTTAAAAAAGAAAATATCAATATGACTGTGATCCTACATAGAACCAGCAGTTTTGAAAAACTGATTGATTGATGGATTGATTTTAATATGAGGTCGTATCAAATCTAATTCTTCCAAGACCACTTTATCTGGACTATGACGTGAGACAAAGGTAACATCACTAGAACTACAAACAAGCAATCTCTAAATTATACATTTTCCTCTCTGAACTTTTGCTCTTACCACTGAGGTATGTCTGGGCAGGGCAGACATCTTGTTCAGGCACACATGCTCCATTATCAAGCGTAAATCCATCGCTGCAGCTGTCACAGTCACTGTCCTCCGGCCCACTGCATGTCCTGCAGTCTGAATGACATTCCTCACACTCCTGAGAATCTTCATCACCATAGAAGCCACCGGGACATTCCCGCACACACTTCCCATCTGCAGGGTACAGTATAATAAACACGTGAAGAATCTTGCCAGTTGTATTAGAAAAAAGTTGTAAACCATTACAGTGGAGCATGGCACTAGCAATGACAAGGCCATGGATTTCCTCGGGAATGCATGAACTGATAAAAAAAAATAGCCTATCATGAACGCTATGCAAGTCATTTTTATAAAAGCATCTTCAGAATGCATCAATTTAGATGGTAATGTCCAACCTGACAGGAAGAGGTCAGATTCACACCAGTAGCACTCATCTTCATCACAGCTGACACAGTCATGCTCACAGGAGACACAGCTCATGGTCTCCTCCACTGTGTATGTCTTAGCAGGACAGTGCTTATAGCAACCCTCTTCTAACCTATGCAGAAAGAACATTTCGGTCAACTTCTCAGAATGGCGAACATGTGTAAATTAACTTTCTAAAATGTTTATTCTGTCTTTCCAGCAGATTCTTTTACATCATTTAAATGTTCCTTACTTGTAATATCCACCAATGCAGGACAGACAGTGTTTGGGATTATCTGCAAAGTGAAAGAACTATAAATTATGTAGAAATATCTGTCTGGTTAACTCTGTACAGTTCATGGTGGAATGTGAAGTCAAAATATATTGTCACATCCATTAGCGATATTCTAAAACTTCTTATTTAGTTTTACTAAAGAAATTTAGATGGAAATCCGAAGAGCACAAGTGAAACAAACACAAACATCAACCATGTGCTCTAATACAAAACTAACCCCATGCATGTACTGTATAAGCAATAGTAATAGTATTATTTACCTTAAACTGAACAGAACAGAACAGATAGAATGTTGAACTTACAAAGAACACACTTATTACATCCCTCTTCACATGACATGCAGTCATCATATTCTGGGTCTTCTACCTCTCCTAACACATACACGCACACACAAATCAGTTATATACATTGAAGTTTGTCCTGGAAGTGCAAAATAATCCCAAAGCCCAGCATCATTAATATCAGACACTGTGCTAAATATAAGGAACAAAACAAGTGACACTTGAACTGCACAGGAAGGTAAAGTCAGACCTTCACCACACTCCAGTTTGTTACAGACTCCGTCGTTGATGTAGAAGGAGTCCTCACATCTGATGCAGTGTGTGGCTGAAGAACAGAGTTTGCAGTGTGAAGAACATGGCTCACATGCTTTCAGCACAGTGTGGAAATGAGCCTGAGGACACACTTCCAAACACTCGCCACGGTAGAGGTACCGGTCCACCCCAAACTTGTCTACACCACACACAAACAACACACATGATACACACAAAATGACCACAACATACACACAGGGACATATACTGTTAGATTGTGAGACCATTGTGATGTTGTTACTCGTATTTTCATTTTGGTGACTTGAAGCCAGGAATGAAATTGTGGAAATTCAAAAAACCAAAAGGTAAATTAAAATACAAGCTAAGGTCATATTTGCTTTCGCTATTAAATGTGAGGTAGTACCATTGGATTGGATTGTAATTTTTAAATAAACTATAAACTTTACGGTTTCATTTGATTGCCATTAAACAGCAAATGTAGGACTATTGTATTAAGAAGCCCATTTTACTAACATTTGGTGCTTTCCAAGTTTTCATTCTGGACACTGGATGGAACTCTTATAAATTAGATTAACAGGATTGTGGCACATGCTCATTTAGTTGAGTTACTCGGACAGCAGCCATTTGGACTATGAGAGAAATTAATCCTGACCTGTATCACAGCTGGTACAGTTAGCAGAGCCAGCCTCCACGCATTGAGCACAAGTGTGATCACAGAGGTGACACTGTCCACTGGAAGGGTACTTCCCATCTGAGCAGCTGACCACACATCGGCCCTCATCCAGCCAACTACAAGAGCAGGACAAAGGAAATGCATATTAGTGGCAAATAACTATATAATAAAATGCAATGAAATAATTAAGCAAAAATATAATTACAGTAATTAAGAATCTTTATGTTTTTGAAAGTAGTCTCTTTATTTGATCAAAAACACAGTAAAACTAATATTATAGTCATAAAAAATAGTATTAATATATATATATATATATATATATATATATATATATATATATATATATATATATATATATAAATATATTTATTATTATTTTTTTTAATTGCTATATTATAAAATGTGATTTATTCCTGTGATCCACTGTCACGTGATCCTTCAGAAATCTTTTTAATATGCTGATTTGGTGCTCAGTTGTTATTAATTATTTTTGGTACTCAATTATTATATAATATATTGATTACCAAAAATTATTATTAAAAAATGTTGCATAAGTCACTGTTTAAATAGTTTCTTACTGTGTGTTGGAGCAGCTGAGACACTCCACACTCGTTGGACCTTTACATTTATGACAGGACTCATCACATGGCTGACACTCTCCACTCTCATCCTGATATTCCCCTTTAAACACAAACATAAATCAGTATATGAAATGGGAAACACTTTATTTTAAGGTGTCCTTGTTACCAGGAGCGCTGCACAAGATCCCGGGCCCTATGCATAGGCAGTCCTAATGGCAGGCCTATGAAAATATATATTCCAGATTTTTTATGGGCACTCTCTTCCTTTGGGGCCCTGGTAATCAGTACTGGTTTTACCCCCAGTCCGACGCCCCTGCTTGTTAGACATTACATGTAATTACTATAATAATAACAATGAATTATGCATAATTACATGCAAGTAACCCTAAACCAAACCCTAATCCTAACCCCAACCTTATAGTAAGTACATGTAGTTATTTAATATTACTCAGTACTTAAATGTACTCTATAATTCCATTGTAAAAGGACACCTTAAAATAAACTGTTACCCTGAAAAGTTACAACAACTCTACTTTGTTTCAATATTCTGGTCGGAAAAAACTGATCTTACCATCAACACAGTTGTGGCTGAGAACACACACACCGTCCAGTAGTGTGTGTCCATCTACACACTCACTGCAGTTTTCTTTACCTGGCCCGACACAAGCCAGACAGCTTGCATCACACCTGCACATATATACACACACTTAAGAACCAAAATACAGGTATAGGAAATTATGAAAAATACTGAAAGGATGAGAGGTTGTAGAACACACACCTTTTACAGATGCTTTGAGTGTCTGTGCTGTCAGAGTTCGGTTGTACAGCGTAGAAACCTTGACTGCAGGAGGACACACATCTCCAGTTCTCCATCAAGTATCCTTCAGCACAGCGATTACATGACTCTAGACCTGCAGCTGTAGAAAAGCCATGATCCTATCACATCTACACAAATGCAAACTCAGCTGAAGACACAAAATCTCATAGTCACAAGATCATGCACGGGATTCCTATTGGAATTTGATCACAATTCTCAACCAAATCTTAATTATATTTATGCATTTAAAGTGACTCACATTGCATTCAGTCTAACAATCATTCATAACATGTGTTCCCTGGGATTCGAACCCCCAACGTTGTGCTTGCTAAAGCAATGTGTTACCACTTGAGCTACAGGAGCTACACTAAACAATTAGAAGCAAATAAAAGAAAGTCTGTAGTTGGAACACAGTATTGGGGAGTAACTATACATATAGCCTAACATAACTATGTAATTTAATTAAAAAAATAATAATAATAATAATAAATTACAGTTATGAAAATGTTAACCATTACAAAGGGAGTTACATCTGAATATTTTCACACACATACAGATTTGACTGATTTCCTTACAAAACTACACTGACTTCTGTAAAACATGACGGATTTAGGACACAGAAGAGGACACGTGCTTATTTGATAACTTTTTATTTCCTTTTTGTTTATTTGTATGCGTTAATTTATTATTATTATTATTTTATTTAAAAGGCATTGTTAGATGACAGTGTAGCTATTCAAAGATTTGATTTCAAAAATAGTGTCATTTAAATTATATCTTATGATTTTAAAGCAGTATTTAACCTCAGAATGATCTCAAAGCAAACAAAGTGCTAAGGTCTTCTTTTGTGGTTCCTGTGCTTTCAAAAAAAAAAAAAAAAAAAAAAAAAAAAAAAATATATATATATATATATATATATATATATATATATATATATATATATATATATATATATATATATATATATATATTAAACCTAGATATATTATATGAGGAAGCGGCAGACAAATTTAAAAAGTATGATTTGTAGACTTGGAAAAGTCTTTTAAGTAAATAAAATCTTTAAACAAAAATATATGTCCTTATCCATTAAATCACAAACAACTGGAAAAGACATGTTAATGAATTAGTTAAAAAAGTGGGAACCCTAAAGAACATAAAAACTTCTAAAACTTCTGGAATCTTGGAATGTAAATAATGACCAAGAAGTAGATTTAAATAATATATTAAAATAAGTTTGGAAAACAAAACCAAGTCTGTGAAGCCTTTGAATATTGTTGTGGAGAATGTTGCGGGGCCTTAGAGCCAAAAAGGTTGAGAACCACTGTTCTAGAGTTGGACCCAGGCATTTTGATGTCATTGACAGTGTATTGTATTTTTGTGGATTGTACCAGCACATGTAGCACAGGCTGGGTGGCAGGGCTCACATGAGTCCTCCGGCTCACTGTAGTAATGGCCCACCTCACAACTCTTCTGACATCTGTTCCCCACCAGACTGAAAGAGACAGTCATCTTGCATTACAATGAAAAGACTTGGCTACATTTTGTCATGAAATTCAAATATTTGATTAAACTCTTACCTTGTGCCATCAGAGCACTCTGTGCAAATGGAGGCTGATGTGCATTTCATACAGTTTTCAATACTACACTTCCTACACATGTTTTCCTCTGCATGGCAAAGACATTATTAACACAAAATTACTCAAAGGCCTGTCCACACTGAAAGTTAAGTTTAAAATACATCTATGTGCTTTGGACCAATTGCGATGTTGTGGCTGGGGTTTCAAATCTATTGGCTATAAACTAAAAAAATAACATTTTGTGCAGTGGAAAGGATTCATGGATATTAAAGGTTTGTCATGGAACCACAGATGTCAATAAAGAACCTTTATTTTTTATTAGTATTTCCTTTGAGTAAACAGGTAACTGGCTTGTTTTGGTGGCATCACACTTACCATGGTTAAGATAGTAGCCATCCTCACAGTTGGTCACACAGTTGTTCTTTTCCTCATTCAGATGATATCCAGATTTACAGGCTGTGCACTGATCACTGCGGCTGCCCAAACATGACTTGCAGGAGGAGTAACACTTTTTACACCTCTTCTTATCCCCCCAGTACCCACTCGGACAGTCAGACACACAGGTCCTGAAAATTTTTGTAGTATTATCAGAAAGAGGAGAGAGGAGACAGTGAGAGAGAGAGAAGAAAGTACAGAAGTAAAATTTTCTTACCTTGTGTTATTTTTGAACTTTAGGAAAAAGTGCAAGCAGGAGACACATTGATGGGGTCCAGGTCCTTCACAACCATCTTCACTACATTCTGGGTCACAAGAGCCTTTTATCGAGGAGAGGGAAAATGAAAAAGTTTTCCCATATATAAAAGAATTACATATTTAAAATAGCACTAAGAAGTGCCCAGTACACTAGCATATTTGTATAATTCATTTGCACGCTTTGATAATGATAATCAAAGATGGGAAGTTATAGCCCACTTATAATATATAGGCTTAATGTCATTGTATTAGAAAATTAAATATCTAACCAAGTGGCATTTATTTGAAAGAAAAATAGCACAAGCACACTATAACTGTGACCCAGTTAGTAAAAAGTCTTTGAAATATGGCTTGAATGGCCTTTGCATACCATACATTAAATATCCACTGAACATTATAATAATTTGTTTTTTATTTAAATTAAATTATGTACATTTGTTTGGCTTATAAAGGTAAATCACCATTGTACTCCTCCGTGGTGTCATCTTCAGGCAGCAGCTGGGCAGAGCGGGGCTGCTCATGACGACTGTACGGATGTGTGGATGTTCCATAAAGCACCAGGGACCATTCTACCAGTTTCCCTAATGTAAAAAACAAAGAAGGAAAAGCATTTTATTGTATATTCTATTGCAGGTGTATTTGACCTTTTGTACATATACGGGATACATGGATGTTACATTTAAATCAACTTATATCTTGAAGTTGGAGTAACAATTAAATGGTATTACATCAGGGGTGTCAAACTCAATTCCTGGAGGGCCGGAGCCATGCAGAGTTTTTTGTTCCAACCCTGCTTCAACACACATAACCTACCTAACATTGTTCGGGAGGCAGACACACTCTTGCAGTTTAAATCTAGATTAAAGACCCATCTCTTTAACCTGGCTTACACATAACATACTAATATGCTTTTAATATCCAAATCCGTTAAAGGATTTTTAGGCTGCATTAATTAGGTAAACCGGAACCGGAAACACTTCCCATAACACCCTATGTACTTGCTACATCATTAGAAGAATGGCATCTATGCTAATATTTGTCTGTTTCTCTCTTATTCCGAGGTCACCGTAGCCACCAGATCCAGTCTGTATCCAGATCAGAGGGTCACTGCAGTCACCCGGATCCAGTACGTATCCAGACCAGATGGTGGATCAGCACCTAGAAAGGACCTCTACTGCCCTGAAAGACAGCCGAGACCAGGACAACTAGAGCCCCAGATACAGATCCCCTGTACACAATCTGACTTTGCTGCAGCCTGAAATTGAACTACTGGTTTCGTCTGGTCAGAGGAGAACTGGCCCCCCAACTGAGCCTGGTTTCTCCCAAGGTTTTTTTCTCCATCCTGTCACCGATGGAGTTTCGGTTCCTTGCCGCTGTCGCCTCTGGCTTGCTTAGTTGGGATCACTTCATCTACAGCGATATCGTTGACTTGATTGCAAATAAATGCACAGACACTATTTAACTGAACAGAGATGACATCACTGAATTCAATGATGAACTGCCTTTAACTATCATTTTGCATTATTGACACACTTTTTTCCTAATGAATGTTGTTCAGTTGCTTTGACGCAATGTATTTTGTTTAAAGCGCTATATAAATAAAGGTGACTTGACTTGACTTGACACATGCCTTACAATTTTACAAATAAGCCTGAACGGCTTGATTAGTTGGATCAGGTGTGTTTAATTACAGTTTAATCTAAACTATACAGGGCTCTGGCCCTCCAGGAATTGAGTTTGACACCTCCGTGTTACATGGATATGGTAGTCATGTATACAGTATCATAGAACTATAAAGTTAGTACTAGGTGGTGCATGCACAAAAAAAATAAAAAAAAATAAAAAAAATTTGGGGTGGTTGAAGTGCTATATAGCACCACAGCTGACAACATCTAACAAAGCAGGAGGAGCAACTGGACTTGAATCCTGGGTGGGCATAATCAGTTCCTCTCCTTCCATTAGACCCATCTTCTTGTCCCATCCAAACAAGGTGATATCCACAGCCGGTGGATCAGGCTGGTCTGCTGCTTTCCATAGCAGCACCTGTAGGTGGGCACGTCTTCCATGAAGGCACATATTGCGCTCTGTAGGAGGTAGTGCCTTCAGTGCTGAGGGCCTTTTGCGCTTTCGGTAAATTTCATACCGGGCTCCATCCAAGGTTACAGAGTTCCTCTGATTGTACAAAGCCAGAAAGAAAGCCCTTGTTGCTTTTGTGATCTGTAAATCTGTGGCTTCTGCCTCTCCAATACAGTGGAGAAGCTTACCAGGTATGACTCTCATGGCCTTGAGTGCAGACACCTTCCCCTTCCCGACAGGATATGAGGTGGTATCACATCCCGAAAGAGCATGCATGGCCAGAATGGAACCACATTGGTCACCCAGATTCTCTGCAGTTGCATTTATGCTGAGAACAGTGCCATTCCATTTTTCCATCTGTACGTTAGTTGTGATACCAGCCTTCCAACACCAATAAACCATAAGCACAAAGACATCTGTGTCATCACTGAGAATGTGAACAGTTGAAGCCCCATATCTGACAGCATCTAACATGTAAGATATAAGTGATATATCGGCCTCATCATGAGTTTCAATGCTGTCAGCTTTACTGACCATCATGATCTTACTTCCTACATTGAAAGTACACAGGAGTTCGCTCAGCCTTTGTTTGTTGTGCTTGTTTTTCAAGACTTTGTCTCGACTAGGTAGAGGTGTAGTCAATGAGAGCTTGTACTCGGTGGAGCTCTCTCCTGCTCTTCTATGTCTCTCATGGTCCTTGGCAGACACCTGCAAATATCTGTCAAAGATGACAAAAGTTTGGGTGTCGTAACAATTAAGCCGACGTCCCATGCTGGCTGCAAGATCTGCCACTTTCCCAGATGATGGCCAAACTACGTGATAAATGAGCTGGGATGCATCCACAATGACAACATCTGGTGGCTGGGGATTGCAGACTGGAATTCCGAGCTGCTGGACAAGCACTGACTTATTGCCCTTTCGGAGGCATCCATTGTCATCAATGATAGACAAGGGGACTGGGCTAAGCTCATATTTGAAGAGAGAAGAGAGATCCATTTTTCTCTGGCCTCCCACCACCAACAGTCGAGCAAATAATAACTCAAGGTCACAAACAACCTTCCCACTGACCTTTATTCCCTTTTTCTGGAACTTCATAGTCACTACCTTGTTAAAGATGGGTGTATGAAATGCCCCCGGAAGTGATGAAGAAAACTTTTCACACATAGCCTGGCCAATCTTCATCGCATCTTGCACATTCACTTTTTCATCAGCCACCTGTCCATTTATGATGTGGAAGAGCAAAGTGCTCTCTGTCATGAGTGGATTTGTGTTTTCCCACAGCATCCTCACAATTTTAGAGCGGTCCTCAGCATCCAACTCCCGTCGTGCTTCACCCTCCTCTTTGTGTCTGTTGGACACAGTCTTCTCTGATGCTACTGTATCACTGTACATATCATCCAATGACTGAGAGAGATGTGAACATATGCCAAATAATTGGATCCAAACTGCAACCTGCTCAGGGTTGGTTGAAATACCCTTCATGCCCCCTGCTCCCTTCCCTTGCCTGATGTATGTCTGCTCCCCAAACACATCGGCACTCACTGCAGGTGCACCATCTGAATGGCGGCACACATGACTTCCGGCAAGAAGGTCATCTTTTGCAATGGAAGGAAGGTGCTGAATTTCACGTAAATGCCAAGTGATCCATCTAGCATAGTGGTGATCACCAGCAGCAAAAAAATAGGGTAGCATCTCTTCAAGGCAGTGTTGTTGCAGCAGCCAGTCACCCTCCCTCTCTGCTCGCCAGAATCTATGTGCAATTAAGGTTGGAGTGATAAAGCAATCCACCCATAATCGGCCTGTTGGGTGCTGTCTTGCCTTTTCCAGGAATTCCAGTATCTGCTGATGACTCTTTTCTCCCTCCTTTAAGAATTCATGAAGAAGAGCATACATAACCATACGGAAGGCTCGCATGGCCTTTGGCCAGGCCTTTCCATTGAAGATAGATGCCAGGCCGCCAAATGATGCACCTACCAGCTCCTCAAGGCCTGTTGAATTCATCAGCTCCCCAATTGAGCCAATGAATGACATCAGGGTGTGCATCATTCCAGGGCTGAGCACCACTGATGCCCATCTCTGTGGGTCACCCCATTTGATCTGGCAAGCAATCTTGTACAGCTGCATGTCAAATGTTATTTATCTTAATGTGAAAACATAAGTAATTTCAACATTAAAATGTCAACATTAAATCCCTTGACTGACTTTTGTACGAATATTAAGGCGATATAAGAATATAAAAATATTTGCAAGGTGAATTTGCTCCCTTGCTTTACAACATATTATAACTACAACAGCATATTTGCATAAAAACATGACTGGACCTCAAGAAATGTAAACAAATTGAGGTTATCAACATTCGCATCAAAGAGCAAGAGTTCTTGTGATTCTGAAATGTTATAATATTGTTTACCATGAAAATAGCCTAAAATTTGGTCCGAAATTAATAAAAAATGTGTCTAAATGTATCCAAATTTGTTACAGAATTACCATTTTGAAGTCTGAAAAAGCCAGAAATGAAATCAGCAGCCTCTAAAACCTCTAAAACCACTCACATATTGTAGAAATTGGCCATACAGTGCAAAATATGTGGCCAAAATGGACGATTAAGCTAATAATGCTAATTATCCAAATTGATCAACATATGCAAATATGCATCCGGCAGTTTCTGTATGCTGGGGACCCATACTTCATATTTCTGCAATAAAATTTTGGTGTACTCAACATTTCCGGGTTCATAATGGATCTCTATGGGCTGGCTACTAGACTATTAGAGTGTGGGAACCTTGTTTTCGGCTGTTTCTTTGTGTAGATGGCGAGTCCTTGATGTCCAGGATCCAGTCTCCTGCTGGTCTTTCACCCCAGCAGTGAGTGGTCATGAATTCCCACTTAAGGAAACCCTCATTGGAGTGGTCATTTGGTCTGAAAGGAAATAGCATCAGAATTATTGAAGCCAGGTAATCCCAAAGAATCAGTGGGAAAAATGTGCATTTGGTGAAGTATCTGATATTTAAATGGCCAAGTAAGATGAAATTCTGATAACTTGAAATATTAATCAATGAAACGTTTACAACAGGATAACAGATTAAATGTGTATACTGTAAATATTAGTTGTCACTCTATGTCGCCCAATAATAATGTATGTCTTAGTAAGATGAGATTTTAATGCTTAGTTTTATGTTCACAAGCTCTGTAGTTTTTATTATGTTTAGATTTTATGATTGAGAGATCTAAGAGAGCCTGATCTATCATGTTTGATGCTCATTTAAAACAAGATTTTTCTAAAAAAATTACAATCAAGTTAACCTAGTTTGCTTCAGTCCAGTAAGTATTCTTCTTGACATATTATCAAATTACATATTACATATATATAAAATATTTAAAAAAATTAATTATACTAAAAAGGCCTTTTACCTGCTAAACAAATAATAATTTTGAGGCCTCAGAAATGTAATCAAATATGACATAGAAGGCTTTGAAGGGTGAATAACGTACTGTATTTCAATAAATAGTTATTATTTTAATTCCAGCATATCAGAACTGGCTCAGTATATTTGTACCTGTTTGTGAGAAGCTTAGATCTGGTTCCAGAGGGTGATGTCAGTGTGACTGACAGGTCTCCACGATGAGGATGTGTGATTGTGACACGTACAACCACATGCTCCAGATAAACCACCCGCTGCAGACGCTGAGAAGAGCAGCCTGAGGACTTAAACACTGATCTCAGCACCCTTTCTGCACTGATGAACCTGAGATAAAAAATACCATGGTATTATTATGATATTCTCTGACATATTTTGGAGGACCATGTTAATACCATGCTATAAGAATATGGTAATTAAATACCATAGTATATGTGACTAAACCATGGTACCACAACGGACCTTGAAATAATAAGTGCTAAAGAGCATAAAGTTTATAAGCAAACATTTACCTTGCAGTCTGGACTATGTTTTCCTCACACACATGTTGAGGAGGCACCGGCTTCCAGGTCTCTGCTTCCTTCACCATGGCTTCAGCATCCATCAGACCAAACCCATAAAGGTGACTTACTGCACAATAGCAAGCGATCAAACAGTTTATTACATACTGCCTGTGAGAGCAAGCTTTACTTCACATGCAATTGCATATTCAATGATTACTGACTGCATAAATGTACAGTATGTACTACTAAACGTATGCTGTAACTACACCATTCTGTCCTAAAATTATATTTAATATATTTTGTGTTTATATATATATATATATAGTTGCATCTCAATAAATTAGAATGTCATGGAAAAGTTCATTTATTTCAGTAATTCAACTCAAATTGTGAAACTTGTGTATTAAATAAATTCAGTGCACACAGACTGAAGTAGTTCAAGTCTTTGGTTCTTTTAAATGGGATCATTTTTGGCTCACATTTAACAAAAACCCACCTATTCACTATCTCAACAAATTAGAATATGGTGACATGCCAATCAGCTAATCAACTCAAAACACCTGCAAAGGTTTCCTGAGCCTTCAAAATGGTCTCTCAGTTTGGTTCACTAGGCTACACAATCATGGGGAAGACTGCTGATCTGACAGTTGTCCAGAAGACAATCATTGACACCCTTCACAAGGAGGGTAAGCCACAAACATTCATTGCCAAAGAGTGCTGTATTCAATCATGTTAACAGAAAGTTGAGTGGAAGGAAAAAGTGTGGAAGATATTGATTCAAGAATTTGAGTGAACTTTACAAAGAATGGACTGAGGCTGGGGTCAAGGTATACAGACGTGTCGTATATTTCAGATGAGAGCAAGTTTTGTATTTCATTTAGAAACCAAGTTCCTAGAGTCTGGAGGAAGGGTGGAGAAGCTTATAGCCCAAGTTGCTTGAAGTCCAGTGTTAAGTTTCCACAGTCTGTGATGATTTGGGTCATCTGCTGGTGTTGGTGCTTTGTGTTTTTTGAAAACCAAAGTCACTGCAACCGTTTACCAAGAAATTTTGGAGGACTTCATGCTTCATTCTGCTGACCAGCTTTCTGAAGATGCTGATTTCATTTTCCAGCAGGATTTGGCACCTGCCCACACTGCCAAAAGCACCAAAAGTTTGTTAAATGACCATAGTGTTGGTATCTTTGACTGGCCAGCAAACTCAGCAGACCTGATCCCCATAGAGAATCTATAGGGCATTGTCAAGAGGAAAATTAGAAACAAGAGACCAAAAAAATACAGATGAGCTGAAGACCACTGTCAAATAAACATGGGGTCCATACCACCTCAGCAGTGCCACAAACTGATCACCTCCATGCCACGTCAAGTTGAGGCAGTAATTAAAGCAAAAGGAGCCCCTACCAAGTATTGAGTACAAGTACAGTATATAAACTTACTTTCCAGAAGGCCAAAAATTCACTAAAAAATTTTTTTAATTGATCTAATTTGTTGAGATTGGTGGGTTTTTGTTAAATGTGAGCCAAAATCATCACAATTAAAAGAACCAAAGACTTAAACTACTTTAGTCTGTGTGCATTGAATTTATTTAATACATGAGTTTCACAATTTGAGTTGAATTACTGAAATAAATGAACTTTTCCACAACATCCTAATTTATTAAGATGCACCTGTGTTTGTGTGTATGTGTATGTGTGGGTATATACATATTTCAAGTGTTTTTTTTTTTTAAAAGATTAGTTTTTAATCTAAAATAAATACATGCTGAATAATATATCATAAGTGACATTTCCAGGCTCATCTTACCATCATAACCAGCTCCATTGCTCTGCCAGTCTGACGCACTCAGGTGACCACGGCGTGAAGTTTTCACCACAATGTGCTGAACATCTCTCCAGGTCAAAGCTGGACTGAGCATGAAAAAACAAAGATATGAGGTTATTCATCAAATGCTCAACAGGGATGGAAGGAAATATTTTATCCTACAGCATGATTTGCTCAATAAGACCTGTATGTGAAACTTAGATCCCATGAGCAAAGATGACAGAATTCAGTGATCCAAGATAAGTCTTTTACTCTTGCCAGTTGGCAGAGCTTCAGGCTCACCAGATCATTAGATGTGATTTGACCACAAAGTACTCACCAGATCTAACAGATAGATGATCACATCTAAAAGAAAGAGCACAAATAAACCATAATCGCTTACTTTGCCTCCAGTGTGAGGGCGATGATTCCTGCAGCCATGGGGGCAGATGCTGAAGTGCCGGAGTGCTCATCAGTGCAACGCTGTCTCAAATCCGTTGTCACCTGAAAGCACACGAATGTATGGAGCTGGTGAGGAAAAAAAAAAAAATCTTACAAAGAATCAAATAAATACGCACTGAGTGACTCACAACGCCTAAGCTGTGACTGTCTCCACTGCTATAAGTTGTGGCCAGAGTAGAGGAGCACTCCTCCAGGTACCACGGCTTTCGGCCGCTCTGAGTGGTGCTGCCTACTGAGATGGTGTAAATGCTGTTGGTGTAACCATCACATGAACAGTGGTCTTTATTCTGCCCACCATTTCCTGATGCCCACACAAAGATGGACCCAAGGCCCTTTCTGCCCTGAGAAGCAAAGAAGAATGTTTGGATGATTACTTTTTAGTTACGTTATTTTTAGCAGTAATTTTACTTGTAACATCTAAAGGAATTGCTCATTATTATTAAAAAAAAATCTGAAGGACGTGAGGTAAAATATTAACAGGAGATTTTGCATGTCAGGTGGCCTTAGACATTCAAATGTATTAGTTTTTCTCAAATTATAATTATAGTATTTTTCATATAATAGCAAAAGATATTTAATTGTTGCCAAAAACAAAAACATTTATTTAAACTAAAATAGTATTAATTATAAAGACCATATACCATACATAATAGATTTTCTTTAGACATAAGCAAATATGTTACTAAATACAGGTACATTTTTTGGCTTTTACAACTTAATTTCACCATAAACAAAAGAGACAATACTGTACAAAAGAGATATACTGTTCAAAGACCTGAAATTAAAAGTTCAACAATAAACAAAACATTTTGTTAGTCAAAAAAAAAAGTAAAGTGAAAGTGACATACAGCCAAGTATGGTGACCCATACTCAGAATTCATGCTCTGCATTTAACCCATCCAAAGTGCACACACACAGCACTGAACACATAAACCGTGAACACACACCCGGAGCAATGGGCAGCAATTTATGCTGCGGCTGTTGGGGGTCGGGTGCCTTGCTCAAGGGCACCTCAGTCATGGTATTGCCTGCCCCGAGACTCGAACACACAACCTTAGGTTAGAGGTCAAACTCTCTAACCACTAGGCCTGTTAAATGTATTTTATACTTGTTATAAATTACTTAACATACTGCTTACTCTCATTATAAAAAGAAAAAACTGAAAAACAATAATTTTCTGTTAAACCAATATAAAAATGTGCATTAATTATATTACACTGTTGTTTCATTTTTTGTGTATTCAGTAAATGTAAATATGTAATTAAACACAAATTTAAGAACATTGCACCACCCCTTGTTTTAATTTGATTAAATTGTGATGGCAATGACTTAGCTCAAATGATCGATGAATTTTTACAAATGGTCTAAAATGAGGGAACAAACTGTACTCCAGTACTCATCAAATTCATCCACATAAAACAGTAGAGCAGAAGCACAACTTATGCAATTACCAAAACAATGTGCCTCTGCAAATAATTTAAAGCTTTATCAGAAGTAAAACTCAAATGGGTTTAAGTGCAATATCAAAGTAATGATACTTAATCACTTTCCAAAGCTTGTCAACTGGAGTCTAGTATTGGTCTTTGGGTCTTGTAAAGTCTGGTCTTGACTCAGACTGCCCTATAATGTACACAGACACACAAACACACACTAACTTTGCGGATGCCATTTTCCAGAGCTAGCCTTGCAAGAGGGCCGGGGCCATCTACTGTTCTGCCATCATCATCTGGACCCCAGCTAGAGCTGTAGATGTCAATATACTGCTGTTTCAGACTGAGGGATTGGGCTTCCACCATATCAGTCATATCGCCGTCAAGCATGCGCACACCTACATGTGCAGGGAAGGGAAATTGGGAAAAACAGCTTTATAGATATCAATAATATTACATACTGTACTACTTATAGTAACAGTTTATTGTTGCATGAAGCACAACAATAGGCAGTTTACCAAACATAGCCATAGATACATATCATGTATGCAAACAAACACTTCTTATAACTTACCACCAATTTTTGCATTGTAGGCAATTCCGACAATGCAGAGGGAATTGTTTGCAGAGGCAGCCACCACACCAGCACATCTTGTCCCATGTCTTTTGTGAAATCAAAAAAAAAAGAAGACCCTCATATTTGTCTGGAGCACTTACTGTAATTATGTTATGCATTTTAAAATCCAAATATGTGGAGAGTGAGTAAGAGGGAAATGGACTGACTTATTTTCATTGGTTGCATCATAACGTGGTGTTGGATCAGGATCATTGTCATTAACATCATAGCTGGCTCGTGCATCCTTAGAAAGATAGAATGACACATAAAAGGGACATTTTGCCCACAGAACGAACATTCTGTCATCATTTCCACTCTCCACTTACTCCAAACCTGTAAGAGTTTCTTGTTTCTGATGAACACAAAAGAAGATATTTTGAATAATGTTGATTCTTTTTGAAGAACCAAGCAGTTCCATTGTCAGTAGCCATAGACCCCCCCTCCCCCCCATGGAAGTCAATTGTTACCATTAACTGTTTGGTTACCAGCATCCTTCACAATATGTTCTTTTGTGCTCAAAAGCTGAACAACAATCATACAGGGGTGAAACAAAGTGAGGTTAAGCAATTTTTGGGGCGAACTATCCCTTTAATAATGTCTGTTATAGACAATATTTTAATAGTCCTTCATATTTTTCATATCCCACTCACAATTTTAAAAGTGAATTGAAGTGAAGTGAAGTTAAATCTATAAAATAAAAATTTGACGGACCAATATGGGGGCCTGGCTGATTTTTCACATAGTAGATCACTGAGATCATTGACAAGTAACAATTTCAACTTGGCTGATTACTAGAAAATAAACCACCAGGTTCGTCAATGGATAATCTTTTTATTTTTTTAGTGCATATAATAATTTATATAATATTATAAACATACAGTATATCAGATTATATCAGCCACCCTTCACTTTAGTTTTTAAATGCAAATAATATACACAGCTCAATTTATTTCCATTATTTTCAGATTTCTTTATGCAAATCTCTCTCTTTTTTCATGAACTTACATAGTTCTGTTTTAGATCTGGATGCTGTCTTTCTATACCATCATCCAGAATGGAAACAACAACCCCTTTCCCAGTGTAGCCCCTGCGCCAGGCGGCCTGGATGTTCATGTCGGTCAAGCAGTTGTGATCGCAGTGCTTTGAAAGAGAAGGAAAATATATCACATTTTACTACATTTTAGTAAAGGTAATAAAAGGTATTTGCAAGGGATATTTCAATATGATATAACACATTTTGTGGAAACAATTTGTTCAATTTAATAATGTCTTTTAACTGAATATAAAATTTCTGATTGTAATGTGTTGCATACTAACAATGTACCACATGCTGTCCCATTTAGGGTCATTGAAACTGGTGACGAGGGTTTGGTCCATTGTGTTGGTTCTTTTAACTCTCTTCTGAACCATCTGTTGCTGGATCCACTTCACCTTTAGCATTAGAACATATTTGTGATGTGCTGCTGACAACATATCATGCTTCACAAACAACAATGAATTAAATGAAATATTAATTAAGAGCAATTATCAATGTCAAGTTTAAGGAATCATCTGTGTGGTTTTTGCAGTACCATCTTAATCTGTTTTGGTAAGTGTGTGTGGTGTTTTTGGATGGTGTAGTCTAACTTATTAACTATTCAGTGGTGTCTCAGTGACTGAAGGTATATGATCCTTGTACCTTGGTCTCTGTGGTGATGAGAATGTGCTTTCCTCTGCTTTTAATTGTGGACCGTTTGATGATTCCACTGTGCTGGAACTGGTAATGGTCCACTAGCCCACCAATCTGCAGCGGCACGAGGGGAAGAAGATGGTTTTATATATACAGCCACTGCTGAAGTGTGACTGACAGAGATATAAATTATGTATTCATCCTTGACGTATGCCTTTGAAACAACAAAAGAGTTATCCTACACCACTGCTAGACTTACCATCAGAGGCAACCTGAGCTACCACTGCACGATTCAGCTGAGCTTAAACTTTGGCTGCTGATTACTCTTTGACACCCTCTGCCTTGACATTATGATGTTGGCCGAAGCCATACCAGATTTAACCGGAACTAAACAGCCCCGCTGTAGACGGCAGTTACACTGAGTAGAGGAAGTCAGCATCTCACATGGTAGCAAAGATAACGTGTGCAATTAGACAAAGCAAAATAAACTGTCTAATCAAATTCAAACTAGCCTATACTACGTCAATATTCCATGCTCTACTGACAACATTTTCAGAACTCTATATATTTATAAATATATATTGTTTTTAAGAGAAGTCTCGTTTTATTATCAAGGCATTTATTTGATCAAAATACTGTACAGTAAAAACACTAATCTTGTGAAAAATTATAACAATTTAAAAATAACTTTTATTGAAAATATAATAATTATAATAATAATAATAATATACAGTGCCTTACGTAAGTATTCATACCCCTTCAAGAGTTCCCTATTTTTATTTATTTATTTATTTATTTTTTTGACCTCAGTGCTTGGTTTTTATTTCGCTATGCAATTTCAGACATTTTATTAAGACACGTGTGCCTTTCCAAATCATACCCATTCAGTTGAATTTGCCACAGGTTAACTTCACTCGAAGTGTAGTAACATCTACAAGCAATATGAATGCTCCTGAGCTAAATTTCAACTTTTACAGAAAGTTTTTATTTTTAACAAGTTTCCAAAGATGTTAAAAACATTATTATTATTATTATTATTATTATTATTATTTATTATTATATATTTTTTTCTTTGCCTTTATTGTGTATGGAGCGTAGACTGATGGGGAATGAAAAGTAATTTAAAGCAGGTTAACATAAAGCAACAACATAACAAAACATGAAAAACTTTCACTAGGCAGTGCATGTATATGTAATTATTTAAATTTGATAAATGTAATTTCTGTCAATGGCAAAGCTGATTTGATTATCTCAAATGTCACTTAATCATTACAAAATTATTCTAATATGCTTATTTTGGTGCATTTTCTTCATATATTCAATGCTTAATATTTATTGTAGAAACCATGATACATACTTTTTAAAATTTTATTAACTATCACTGATCAAGTTAATGTTCCCTTTCTGAATAGAAGTATTAATTAGAACAAAATTTGAATAATGTAAAAATAAATAATTAAATAAAAGTCTTACTGACTCCAAACGTTTGAACTGTAGTGTGTACATTGACAGTTTTACACTGTGGGTCAAATGTACAGTATAATGTGTAGTTGCGTATAGATAACTTCGATTGCATTCTTACTGTATATCCACACACCTTTGTTCCTATTTTATTTGTTGTAAACCTCAAATATTAAATTAACTTAAAAATGTATTTGGACTGTAATTTCCTTACTTATTTTCTCTTCTAGAAGACAAAAGAAAGTGTGCCTGTTGGTTAACTAACTACAGTAGGGTATAAGATGCCATGGAGGTTAGGACCTCATCTTGCATGGTTAAACACATTTATTATACAAGAGCCAGTGACCCAGAGACATGGGCTCGGTAAGAATGAAAGACTAATTTGAAAGAAAACAAATTCTAGGAACAGTCTTTGGGTTTCTTTTTTACAAAGAATGTACTCATAAGAATGAGTTGGTCTTAGGTTTTATCCTAGCAGTAATTGGACCTGGTAAAACATAATTTCCCCATTTTCAATGACAGTAAGCCAAGCTTGACTTGAATAAAATGTCAATTTTCTATTTATTTATAAAGCACAACTACTGTTGACCAGTGTGCCGTACAAAGTAACCAGCCACAAACAGAATTAAAAACAAAGACAAGGTTAATAAATAAAACTGCAAGACACAGGGCAGAGCAATGCAAATCATGAATAATAAGCCAGATCAAATAAAAATGTTTTTAACCTGGATTTAAAAATGGATAGTGAAGGGGCAGTTCTGATTTCTGTAGGAAGACTATTACAAAGTCTCAGAGTAACTACGGTGAATTCTCTCTCACCCCTAGACTTGAGTCTGGATCTAGGAACCACTAAGAGCCTTAAGTTGGCAAACCTGAGAGCTCTTGCAGGTTGGTGGACTATCAACAGGTCCGAGAGGTAAGAAGGTGCTAAACCATTTAAAGACTTAAAAACCAATAAAAGCACTTTAAAATTAATCCTGAAGCGCACAGGTAACCAATGCAATGGCTGCAGGACAGGAGTGATATGCTCACACTTTCAAACTCCCGTCAGGACTCTGGCAGCCACATTTTGAACCTGTTCATTAAAGGGGTTTGAAAATGATTTGAAAATGTAATGCTTTTCAAAGTACCATGGCATTACCAACTGTGACCATCACTGTATCATAATCAATAGTTGCCAGTTACAATTTTGGGATCATACAAAAAAAAATACAACAACAAAAAAAAAAAAAACAGGAGATGTGCCTTTGAGGTACAGTACATAGTAAGTATTTCAATGAGGAAAACACACATTTTAAATAATAAATTCAAAGTTAAAAAATGTAGATAATACCCAGTTTATATTGTACAAAGTGAGACAGATTTTATCAGATGTTACCAAGCGAAACATACTTAAATGGCAATACATTTCTGCAAAGGACTTACCTGGCCTATGTTCACAAATCCGTACTTTCCTGCAATAAGATCAGCAGCATCAGGACCTCCAGTTATTTTAATTGCCCAGCGGTTTGTGTAGATTCTTGTCTGGACAAATTGTAGTCCAATCCCAAGTAAAAAAGCATATGGAAAAAGTGCTGTAGGAAACATCTTCAGATGGTTATGCTCTCTGCTTCATGCAGTAATATTGGTCTAAAAGCTCTTCATTGAAAAGTTCTCATTAAAAGGTGGCTTGGACTGTCAAATTGTAAAAATAAAATAGAAATAAAAGTTCCTAAAGGACCTAGTTTGACTGTGTGAGCGCTTCTCCACTGTGATGGCGCCGCTGCATCTGTTGCCTGTGGCACATCTTCTCCAATTACAGTCCTATCAGTTTCTACAGGTGCACTGTGTGCTTGTACAGCAAACAAGAAACACTGGGGCCACTTTATAATAGGCCTAATGCCCATTCATTAATATTAGTATTATACTAAACAACATTGGATAGATCATAATCAATGTGCTTTTAAAAATGATTATCTTGCAGCATACTTTTTAGCATAATTTTTTTCCTTTATTTTTATTAATATCTATTATTATATTTGGTTTTACATTTATTTAATTGTTGATGTCTTCATTGTGTATGAATATGATTACCTTGAGGTAATCAAAAAAAATGTGTTTCTGAATTTACTTGTTTTGTTTACATTCATTTCCGAAATGAATACATTTCAAGAATAAACCTCAATGCATTGGGTTCCACCAAAATATGTGTTCAGATCAGTAAGAAGGAGCTCCTTATGGTAACAACTGTATGTTTTCAGTTACAGTCTACATTCAAATGTCACAATACTTTGAGAATCATTCAGCTTGTTTGCACAAATATAGATATGCAGATGTTTTCAACCAATTAATAATGTTTTTTTAAAGTATCTTGAAACACTTAACACTTAAAGTATCTCGAAACACTCTTTCTACCTTCAAAGAAAAACTATTACTCAATGAGTCGCACAAAGAGTTTTAATGAAACGCTCCTGAAGAGACACACCCGAGGAGATTGGGTGTTTACACGGGTCATGAATACACCCCTTTACACGATTACTATTTTATTCCCTCGATTTGCTAAATCGTTCATACCGTTTACTAATTCGTTCTCTCAATTTATAAATCGTGTGCACGATTTAGCAAATCGAGGAAATAAATGAGTAAATTGTGGGCAAAATTTATAAATCGAGGGAACGAAATAGTAAATTGTGCACACGATTTAGCCTATTTTTTTTCATGCATGCCATGTGTGGGCCTCCCCATAATTCTTATTCTATTATTATTCATTGTAATTATAAAGAATAACTAAAGGGTGAATTTGAACAACATTCCATTTTTTTAATATAAATTTTGTTTATCTTGGATATTTGTACCTAATCTAAATTTTTGTGTGTGAGAACGAAACCACCCTTAACATGTATATATGGAAAAACAGGTCTGCCTCTTGAGCAAGTTTTTATAGAACTGCCTTTATTCAAATGGCCACTGAAGCATTTAAAATGAGAAACCCACACAGATACAAAGACTAAAATGATGTCTTATATATTTACCCAGGGTCATCAGGAGGCCATCAGTCACCCTCAATATCTTTGGCAAAACCATATTTGCTCAGGGGGCCATAATATTGTAAAACTATACATTTTAAACAACACTGTCAGTTCTATACTCCAAAATGGCAACTATCTCTGAAGAGGAATCTGATTCCTCCATTTACTTTTGCACAACTGTGCTTCACTCCTGTTTGTGAGGAAATCAGTCAGAAAAAAGAGCAAACAGCGCCAATCCTATTCTCTCCTGCTTCAAAAAGAGACTAAAAGAACAACATAGCAAAATCAGAAAAAGTCATTACATTAGTTTTCATTTATAATGCTTATTATATGGCTTTGTGCAAAAATTGTTTATGTTGCTTCAAGCATTCAGTGTTCAGATACTTTTTTGACTACAAAACTTTATAATGGACCACTGTCCATGGCAACATACCCATGCTATTTACAAGTTTGCTGTTATTAGTAAGTAAGTAAGTAAGTAAAGTTTATTTCTAAAGCGCTTTTCACAGATAAAATCACAAAGTGCTGTACACAAGAAAAGTAGAACAAAGCAATAAAAATGTATATACATAAGTCAAATCAAAGTGACACTAGTGAAAAAACCCATCAACCAAAAGCTTTCTTAAATAAAAAAGTCTTCAAATCTTTTTTAAAAGCGTCAACAGAGTCTGCCAGACGCAGAGACAGGGGCAGGGCATTCCACAGTCTGGGGGCAACAGACTGAAAAGACAGGTCCCCTCGGGTCTTATAGCGAGTTTTTGGGACCATAAGCAGGTTCTGGCCAGAGGACCGAAGAGTGCGGCTTGAGGAGTATGGGGTCAAAAGATCCTTGATGTACTGTGGGGCCTGACTGTTTAATGCCCTAAAAGTCAACACTAAAATCTTAAAATCAATCCTGAATTTTACAGGGAGCCAATGGAGAGCTAATAAAACGGGAGTGATATGAGACCTTCTGGGGGCACCAGTTAGAAGTCTAGCAGCAGAATTTTGAACCATTTGCAGTTTGTTCAAGGCTGACTTATTCAAGAAGGTAAAAACAGAGTTGCAATAATCAAGTCTAGTTGATATAAAAGCATGAATAATAATTTCCAGATCCTTCTTTGACAACATTTTGCGTATTTTAGAGATATTCCTAAGGTGATAAAAGCAGTTTCGGACAAGCTGTTTGAGTGTATCTCCAAAGACATGGCCTGGTCAAACACAACCCCCAGGTTTCTGAGGCTGGATTTAACAGAGGAGCCAAGAGAGCCAAGGTGCTGTTTGATCAGCGGGATCTTATGGTCTGGAGCAAAGATCAGTGTTTCAGTTTTACTTGCATTTATCTGCAGAAAGTTAGAGGCCAGCCAGTCTTTGATGGAGGACACACACTCTAAAAACAGTGATAAACGATGGAACTCAGCATCATTGAAAGAACAGTACAACTGGGCATCGTCAGCATAGAGATGATACGAAACATCCTTAAAAAAAACCCATAATATGACCAAGTGGCAAAATGTACAGTAAAAACAAAATAGGGCCCAAAACTGACCCTTGTGCCACTCCACAGGTCAAATTGGTCACATCTGACTGTACATTGTTTATAGCGACATTAAAGGCTCTGTCATGAATATAGGAAGAGAACCACTGGAGGACAGATCCAGATAGTCCCATCTCATTGTGAAGCCGTTTGATCAGTATACTGTGATCTACCGTGTCAAAAGCGGAAGTCAATTTATGTGTTTTCTTGATTTTCTTACAGACACAGTTTAGAACAGCTAAGCAGTACTATTTCTCAACTTCAGTATTATTTGCATATGGCGAAAGTAAAATTGATGATAGATGACTGAAAACCTGAGTTAAAACATGAAGATGGAAACGCTGATCTTAAGAATAACAAGTTGGTAAGCCTAAAAATGTCAGGGTCGAGATTTATTTTGCAATAGTGACCAGATAACATATTTCATTTGCCATAGTAGTGTAAGTAGAGAATCTTTACCTTTGCATCACTCTTAGGGACACCATCATCAATGTGACAGTCTTCATTCCTGGTAACCTAAAGTTATTATACACAGTAATACAGTAAGTAGACATTCAAAAGGCCCTTTTTACCGCCGCGGGTACCACCGCCGCGGTGTCTGTAAAGTGCATTTGCAGCTTTTGACCGCTGAGTGGTGCTTTAACCATAAGTTATCAAACAAGCACATCAAAGCACATTTTCGCAAATAGACGTCAGTTTTGCCTCGCTGATGTGTTACATTTGACTGCTTCAGTCACGGAAAATGAAAGAGAAAAACACTATAGTTTAAATATTTAATATATTTAATATTTAATATTCACAGATGAAAGTTTGGTATTTATGAAGTTATGTGCATTTCTTAGAACAAATTCAAGCAGAATAAATGTCAAGCCTGTGCCTGAGTCTGTGCTTATATTCTCTAAGCTACATGGTATTAAACCATATTTTAGATTTGACACATTTAAAAGGTGTGCAGTATTATTTATATTATATTAATTATGCGTTATATTATTCAAAAGAAATTGTGGTTTACTTTGCATCGGAGCATTAAAAGTGGTAACCTATTTTAGGGGGGTAGGCTCCATGGATTTATATGCAAAATGTCAATATTTTCATATATAATGCTTATATTAAAATTTATATTTTAAATATAAATATATTTTTTTCCTTTAATAAAACAACATGCAATTTTGTTATTCGTTACCTGTCCTTTATTTTGACATAACTTATTGGAAAAAAGACATTTGTCTGTAAACTGATTAAGAAATTGTTGCATGTTTAAACTTGAAGCACTGTATAATTTCGTTCCCATTATTTAGGCCTAATTTGCCTAAAACTAGAAACTAATAAAATTAAACCTGCACGATTAAATATTTGAAACTCTTAAGAACTATTTTTATTTATTTATTTATCTATTTATTTATTTAATACTAGCCCATCATGCATCTAACCATGAACTCAGCTTTAAGAGCTGTTAAGATTAAAACTGCAGCTCCTCAGTGAGTCAGTGTCATGGACGGAGGACCTGTTAATATATTTTCTAGTTTATATTTCCATCTCTTTATGCCACTGGTTTAGTTTTTTTTTTCTTATAGAACTTATTTGTAAATAGAGCAGACACTTTCTGTGTGTCTACACCAGACACGAGAGTTGTCATCCGTGCCCCACAGCGAAAAGTGTGTCTAAACTTGATGACATCCCACTATAGTGTCAAATCATCTGAACACAGTATCAGAACATTTCATCATAAACAGAATGAGCATCAGTTCACTGATGGGGATCGTGTCCAGTGTATCCATCACTGTGTTCTGTTGTCTTTTGTTGGATCGCTCCACTCGTGTCCGGTGTAGACCTGGCGTACGTTTTTTATTGTTTTATTTTACAGCCCTGCTTGTTTTAATGTTTTTATTAAATGTCTGTATTGACTGCATGGTCATAATATCTAATTATTTACTGCCATGCGACCTACAAAAGTAAAGCTTGGCGAGTCGATCAACGAGCATTTCTGCAGGTTGATTTTTGGCGGATGTGCTGTGCTTGTGCTCCGGCGGTCGTCTTCATTTCGTCGGGTGAAACGTCTCTCTCACTGGCAGCAGAGTCTGTGAGCAGCAACAACTTCCCCTCCGCCGCACTGATACCAGAAACACGCTCCGCCTTCACTCCGTGAATAAAGTATTTCAGTATGTTTGAAATGTTATGTTCATAACGTAGCATATAAAATAATAATAATAATAAAATAAAAATAACAGGAGAGTTTCAAAGTGGCTCAAGCTATTTTGTGTAAACTTTTTTTCCCTATATCACATGCCAAACTAATAACATTGTCATCATGCAATGCACATAACATGCAATTTTTTGCTCTGTAACAAAATTGTCACTGAACTATGTTCACATAACTGATTCTTACCGTGTAACATAAATGGTGTCATTTTTGTATCTTGCAAAGGGCAAACAGTGTAGTCTCGAGATCTCCTTTAACGTCACTTTTTAATATTATCCTCCATCACCTATCAGTTGACTGTACAACAGAAAAAGGTTAGCAGCTTACCTCTGCTTTTAGAATGAACATGTTCAATGTGTGTGTTAATCTTTCTTTTTACTTTCTTTGTAAGTATTCTTCAACGCTGTTATCAAGAACAGAGCGAATAAAGAAGTTATTGCAAAAAATTTGCAGATCAATCTACTGCAAATTGTCATATCAACTCCATTAACATCAATCACTTCATTATGAGTCACAATGATCATGAATTGTTGACAATATTAAAGAGGGCAAGCTACAGACAAGGACATGCAGTGTGTTACAGAAAGAACAGAGGATGCGTGCAGATCCATATGCAGAGCTTTATTCAAAGGTGTGTTCACAAACAGGCATGGGTCAATAAACAGCAAACAGACATGAATGAGGCAAGAGAAAGAGTATTCCTAGGCCAGGTGTGGGTGATTGATCGGTGAACCTAATCCAGAGGGCTTGACAGAAAGGGTCATCTGTAAACACGAGCAATAGACCAGGCTGGGGTAAACAGTATTCAAAACAGGGTCAGGCAAACGGATAATCCAATATACACAGGCGAGAATCAAAGGACTGGAAAACAGGCAAAACAAAACTATGACAGGACTAGTCTAGACTAGGAAACAGGAAATCAATACACAGGCTCCGTAAAGTATCAACCAACAGTGACATGTACAGTACTAAAGAATACTCAGCAGTGAATGGTTGTTTGGGACTGATTCTTAAAGGTGCTCTAAGCGATGCCGGGAGTCGTAACTTCTTGTTGACGTTCAAATTGTTGTCAAACAAAACGGAGGCTAGCTAGACCCTCCCTCCTCCTCATCCGTGCACTAACCCCCCAAACCCCACCCCCAAATCTTTCTTGTCGGTTATTGGCTGGAACAGTTTTTTATGTTTTGTGGTGCGGATGAGCCCAGTTTGTTTTTCTTGTTGTTTGTGGAGCCTGTGGTGTCTAGAGAGACCCCGTTTTTTTACAGTGTGTTCAGGGGACAAGCAGCAAGCGGATAGTGAGGAGATGGTTGCTGGATATGACAAAAAATGTTTTGGCCTAAAAAATGTGTGACATCACTTAGAGCACCTTTAAAGTGGGTGTAATTGGTAGCAGCTGTATGTGATTGGTTTGAGGTGAGCTTGTGATTAGTGCAATGTAGCATGGGGAATGTAGTCCAGTGAGATGTACAGTATAACAGTCTGTATGGTGTGAGAGTCAATATGATGGGAGGGCGGCCTCTGGTGGCAAGTGGATGGAAGTTCATGGACAGGATTGGAAATGCATTTACAAATATAACTCACCTGGAGGTAGGTCAAATCTAGATGCAAGATCTCCTGTAGGTGGCATAGTCTCCCATATTCAATAATAAAGGCCTGACAATTGGTTGCAGACCCATTTCTCCTTCTGATTGGAGTAGGAGGGGTGTTCGCCATTTGAAATACGCTTATTATGATTCTGGTTTGATATTGAAAACTCATTTAATTTGCCAGCCTCCTAATTGTTCTTAATTTTATATATATATTTTATTTTATTTTAATATTTAATATTTTTTTTATTTTAATTTTATTTTACTGATTGGCTCTCAAAGCCTATGGTGTACCTTGGCAACAACCTTTGCATAAATTTATTATGCAAATTTATTATTAATATTATTAATTTATTTATTAATTTATTAAATTTATTATTGCTCAAGGAAATAATAGAGGCTTGGTGTCCATATTATATTATTTTATTTTGGAGGCCTCTTATGCTAAACTCCCTTTAGATATGCTGTGGAGATGTGACTGCCCGAATTTGTATCCAGATTTTACTTAGGAGGATGTTTGGATAAATATGAAGGAGGTCTCTTGTAATCCTGACCACCAGCAGATTCATTTCAACTTTGTACATAGAACATATTTAACCCCTCACAAGCTCCATTTAATGGAGATTAACCAACCCAACCTGTACCCTATGTGTTCTGAAGGTTCCAGGTACTTTCTTCATGTACTCTCTTTTCTTTACCTGATTTAAGTTGTATTTATTCATTAATTCGAACTCCTGAACTTGAGTAATTCCTCTTTATTATTATTTGTTCTCCATATGTGTATATTGTATATGTATGGTATATTTTATTTATATGTATCTGTATATGCATGTGTATATATATTTATGTATTTATATGTATATTTACGCATATTTTCTTTTGACCATTTTGTTGTGATTTTGAAATGCCCTGTAATACTTTGTTGTTCTTTTCTTTTAAGAAACATTTGATGGCAAAAAAATAAATAAATAAATAAAAATAAATATATTTATATAATCTGTAAAATCTGTGAGAGCTGAAGTAGGTAATTTTGGGAACAGTACCTGCCTTTTTATTCCTTATACACACCCACTGAATAAAACGTTGGGCTGGGTAAAGGGGTTAGACCAGCCTGTTCTGGTTGTACCTGTCTGTAAGACTTGACCAGTCATTTAATGTATTTGCTGCACTCTCCCCCAGTTGTAGTCTAAACCTAGAACAAAACAAAACTTAACACTGAAACTTACTAACACTTTAGCATCAGTTATCAATTGTTGCTTATTAGCATGCATCTTGGCTGTTTTTAGTACTTAATAAGCACATATTAATGTTGTATTCTACATGAGCATATTTTAAATCCCTCAATCCTTCATCATAAATTTTACCTTACCTAAACTACCTTACTAACTATTAATAAACAGCAAATTAGGAGTTTATGGAGGAAAAGGGCGTATTTAGTAATTTAATATAGATAATTGGTCCCCAAAATAAAGTGTGACCAAACTTACATATGAAATGATATTGTTCACTAGAAATAACAATAAGCATATACTTTAAACTACAGTTTTAAATAATTTATTAGTTGTGGAATTTGTCTCTTTGATTATGAGAACAAACACACAAATATGGTCAAGCAGGGCTCACAGTTCTCACATACTGTCACTTGCTAAAGAAACCAATATGTTCATCACAATGTAAAATGTTGCCACAATTTACATAGCAATTTATTACAATAATAATGCTATATAGCTGCCATGTAACTGCAACACTTGAATTACTACTACGACAGTATGCCAAGCTGTAGCTAGCAATATTGTACTGACTATAACATTCACAGGGCATAATTAACCTTTTTCTATATTTAAATGAAACGTTTTTTTCTTAAGCCAACTAAGGGAGATTGAGTTATAACGGGTAATTAATATAACCATGTAATGAATCTGCAGATATTTTTCACATAATTCAGACATGTAAGAGATGATTACTGAGTGCCACAGAGAGTCAGCAGAATCTTTTCATAATCTCCACTCGTTTCCTTCTGTAAAATCAGAAAAGGGGTAAATGTAGAGGTGAACTTGACTTGAATTCATTGGAAATTGATTGGATCAAGCGATCATTTCAATCCATAATGCATGTGAAGTAAATGGGCTCATTTTTTATTTCAGCTAGTAGTTTAGAGCATTTTAAATGATGAAAACTCACCAGAATGGCCTCCTGAAGGGTTTTGCCATACATCCTCTTATATTCTTGAATAATTTTCAGCAGGTCAATTTCTGAACGGCTCACAATGATTCTAGTCAGTGTATCAGTATTGGTTCCTAACCCCTAGAAACCCACATTACAGTTAAATTTGTGCAACAATGAGAAACAATAAAGACTGAAAATATCAAAAGCATATGCAGCACTCACAGTGCACAACTCCATGGGCGTAATGAAACACATTCCATAATATTTTTTTGCAACTTTACCTTCATAGCCAGGTAGAGCTTTTCTGCAAAGAGGGCAGGTTTGTTCCAAGCAGACTTCACTAAACATGAAAAATAAGAAAGTTGTGAGGTTTGAATGTTTGAAACACAAATGGAAGACTTCATACTGCTTGATTTAGTTGCTATTGTATATTTGTGTGATAAAGGTTTGTGTGATAATGCTGACTGGACCAACCCTTGACACGCAGAGCTGGAAAAACAAGCTTCCTAACAGCTTTTCTGAGAATAGTCTTTCGATCACTGAAGCCTTTAACATGTCTAGAATCTCTCGCACACACCCACATACACACAGACTAAAATGAAGGCTTTCCTTACCCAGGATCATCACACAGTCTTCAAAGTCTCCATGCAGCTCACTCTCCAGCGCTTTGGCCACACCCTGCTTGCTGTATTTCCCATAAAACTGGAAAACTGCAAGCACATTTTTAATAAAACTGTTAGTTTCTAAAAATATAACGTCAACTCTGTGAAAAATAATCGTATATGTAACATTTGTATTCTGTCATAGGTATTTCTCCACTTACTTTTGCACAACTGAGCTTCACTCCTGGATGTGAGGACATCAATCAGGACAGAGCAAACTGTACCAACCCGATTTTCTCCTGCCTCAAACAGAGCCTGTATAAAGCAGACAGTGAGTGCATTTACATGCACACCAGCATGCTGGCATGTACATAACCTTAAATATTGTTATTACAAACTATAATTCATACTTCTGTGTTCCATTTTATAGTATGCATCATTCATGTTGTAAATACTGGTTGTGTGAAGATCTGTCCACCAAACAAGAGGACCAATAAGGCACCGCACACAACATACTTTATGTAAACTGGGCAACTTCACCACAGACCTAGACATGGTGTTGTCCTCCTGTCCCAAAGACAGCACTGTTCATCTTTTTACCTAGACCTGCATTCTGCCTTTGCAATGGTACTGTAAGTCACCAGGGGCCGGATACACCAGCTGGACGTACACCTGGTTGTAAGACTAGGCTGAACGCAAAATGTGCTTTCAATCTTGCATAGCTGTGTGTTTGAGACTAAATCTTACACCTAGTCAAAGGTAGGTGTAAAGTAAAAAGTCATGATTTGGTCACACATGATTTGTATTTAGTGAATTAATTTGTGAATTAATTATAACTGCAGACGTGAACTGTAGCAATGATCAAGATCTGTGTAGTCTACCACATTGCTGACAGTGCTAAATGACCTTACACAAAATATATTGCTGTATGTAATTATGTAGTAGATTATTATATAAGATCTGGGATCATTAGATAAAAACTGTATCATGCATTATCTTGCTTGCAGAGACCAAGATAATATTTCACATCTGTATCAAACAGAACAACTTACTGAAATGGATCATGTCTAATGTAATCCCTCAGTCAGTGTTTCAACCGCAGATCAATAAAATCATGGTGCGGTGACTTTACTTGTTATTATGTCTTGAGCAGTTCATTCTTTTTTATTAGGGGAGAACTAAGTGCTTAGGCACCTATTGTATCAGTTGGTTTTTTATTCTTCTTCTTCCACTCTGGGAGTCTGTGGCAGCCCATACAGCAGAACCGCTTGTGGGAAAATTATTAAACTTGGCACACAGATAGAAGACAGTCTTTAACTCAAACTCTTCAGCGCCACCAATAGGCCAAATGTGCACTCATATTTTTGCTAATAACTTGTGAACCTTGAGGTATTGAAGCAAAATTTCCTCAGATTTCTTGGCTCAAGGTGAGTCGAATGCATACCAAAATTTTTATTTCTACATGTCAAGGCAATTGTGAATTTTTCTAAATACCTACTTTTTCCAGCTCATCCTAGTTTGTCCATTTTTTTTCCAAAATTGCCTCAGTTCATCTTCAGAGCATTCTAGTCAAAAGTATTCAAAAGCTTTTTGATAAACCAAACCATTTTGGTAAAGCGCACTAAAGAATTTGATGAAGTTTGTGTGCTACATCGCCACAATGCTTTAGCAGATTCTGACTAAACTTGGTATTTGTTGTAACAAGCATGACCTGAGGGCACGTACATAGTTTTGGAACAGCACCCATCACTGGTCAAAATATATAGAATTCTGATTAAAACGTTTGAACAGTTTGGCAAAAATAATTGGTCTTATTAGATTCGAAACGGCATACAGTATCGAACAGTATTTAATATTCCTATGTTGGCCTTTTTGGGCATTAGCCATTTTGAATTTTGAAGTAAAATTCTCTACAAACAAACTTCTTTAACAGGAGTCTCCAACTCTGCTCCTGAAGAGCTATCATACTGCAGAGTTCAGCTTAAACTCTAATCCAACACACCTGGACCAGCTAATCAAGGTGTTCAGGGCTACTACAGACAGGTATGTTGAAGCAGGGTTAGAATTTAAGTCTGCAGGAAATTAGCTCTTCAGGAGCATGACTGGAGAACCCTGGTCTTTACTGAGTAAATAAAAAAAAGCTCCTTAGCTCTTAATTTTACATATTTTGTGGTTGGCCCCTTAATTGCTGCTTGCAGCTATATTTAGTAGTTGTATGCATTGCTGCATGAATGATTTCTCAACTATCACTGCAGTACAATGTGTTGGTGTGGTTGGGCATTGCCTACGCTGGGTGTATTTGTGCCTAGTCATAGTTTTAGTTTGTGCAATAGGTGTAAATATTTATTGGAAAGCTGAACATAGCTGGACGTTAAGATGGACATAGCTAAACCCAGCATAGGGCTTACATCCAACTTTTTTATATCTAGCATGTGCAACTGGACCTATATCCTCATGCCCATCCTCTTTGGACCGGCATTACACTAACTGGACCTTGCTGTCTTGAGTCTTATCTCAGAGACAAATCTATCAAGACTTAATTATCTAAATACTGGGGTACCTCAGGTTTTTTGGCCCCATTTTTTCAAAATGCACTCTCATCTCACTGGTCCAATTAAAAAAATAAAATAAAATAAATATATGAAGTCACAGCTTCTACTATCACTGTTAAATTTTGGCCCTGATTAAGTTTTCTAACCTTCCAAATGGCTGCTAAGTTAAGCATTTGGTAAACCAGAAAATCCTCACTGTCCACATCTTAACAACCACCCAGTCATAAAGACTCCCACTTTACAACATAAAATAAATAAAATAAAATAAAATAAAATAAACCAGACCCTACCTGTATGAATAGAACAAATTGATCCTGGTTCAGGCTATGATTATCCATAAGACTACTGCAGGAATTTAGCCTCTCTCTCATATAGAATGCAGTGGCACTTTTGGTGTAAAACCCAACCAAAATGTTAGTTACTCAATATTAACTTTTGTGTATAAATGTTGTATAAAAGCAATATCACATTTGTAACCATATTGTTGCACTTTTTCAAACAACACTGACTTATCCACCCTTTTCTTCCCATAAAAGCTGATCGTAGGTGTATCTCTCTATTAGTTTTATTGGATCTTAGTGCTGCGTTTGACACAATTGACCACAACATTCTTTTGCATAGACTTGAATACTTTGTTGGCATCAGTGGAAGTGCATTAGCATGGTTTAAATCGTACTTATATGACCGCCATCAGTTCGTAGCAGTGAATGAAGATGTATCCTATCGATCACAAGTGCAGTATGGAGTACCTCAAGGCTCAGTACTAGGGCCGCTACTCTTCACGCTTTATATGTTACCCTTGGGAGATATCATCAGGAAACATGGTGTTAGCTTTCACTGTTATGCTGATGATACTCAGCTCTATATTTCTTCGCAGCCCGGTGAAACACACCAATTTGAAAAACTAATGGATTGCATAGTCGATATAAAAAACTGGATGACGAGTAATTTCTTACTGCTAAATTCTGAAAAAACAGAGGTGTTAATTATAGGACCTAAAAACTCTGCTTGTAATAACTTAGAACACTGTCTAAGACTTGATGGTTGCTCTGTCAATTCTTCGTCATCAGTTAGGAACCTAGGTGTGCTACTTGATCGCAATCTTTCCTTAGAAAGCCACGTTTCTAGCATTTGTAAAACTGCATTTTTCCATCTCAAAAATATATCTAAATTACGGCCTATGCTCTCAATGTCAAATGCAGAAATGTTAATCCATGCATTTATGACCTCAAGGTTAGATTATTGTAATGCTTTATTGGGTGGTTGTTCTGCACGCTTAGTAAACAAACTACAGCTAGTCCAAAATGCAGCAGCAAGAGTTCTTACTAGAACCAGGAAGTATGACCATATTAGCCCGGTCCTGTCAACACTGCACTGGCTCCCTATCAAGCATCGCATAGATTTTAAAATATTGCTTATTACTTATAAAGCCCTGAATGGTTTAGCACCTCAGTATTTGAATGAGCTCCTTTTACATTATAATCCTCTACGTCCGCTACGTTCTCAAAACTCAGGCAATTTGATAATACCTAGAATATCAAAATCAACTGCAGGCGGCAGATCCTTTTCCTATTTGGCGCCCAAACTCTGGAATAACCTACCTAACATTGTTCGGGAGGCAGACACACTCTTGCAGTTTAAATCTAGATTAAAGACCCATCTCTTTAACCTGGCATACACATAACATACTAATATGCTTTTATTATCCAAATCCGTTAAAGGATTTTTAGGCTGCATTAATTAGGTAAACCGGAACCGGAAACACTTCCCATAACAACCTATGTACTTGCTACATCATTAGAAGAATGGCATCTACGCTAATATTTGTCTGTTTCTCTCTTGTTCCGAGGTCACCGTGGCCACCAGATCCAGTCTGTGTCCAGATCAGAGGGTCACTGCAGTCACCCGGATCCAGTACGTATCCAGACCAGATGCTGGATAAGCACCTAGAAAGGACCTCTACATCCCTGAAAGACAGCGGAGACCAGGACAACTAGAGCCCCAGATACAGATCCCCTGTAAAGACCTTGTCTCAGAGGAGCACCAGGACAAGACCACAGGAAACAGATGATTCTTCTGCACAATCTGACTTTGCTGCAGCCTGGAATTGAACTACTGGTTTCGTCTGGTCAGAGGAGAACTGGCCCCCCAACTGAGCCTGGTTTCTCCCAAGGTTTTTTTCTCCATTCTGTCACCGATGGAGTTTCGGTTCCTTGCCGCTGTCGCCTCTGGCTTGCTTAGTTGGGGACACTTCATCTACAGCGATATCGTTGACTTGATTGCAAATAAATGCACAGACACTATTTAACTGAACAGAGATGACATAACTGAATCCAATGATGAACTGCCTTTAACTATCATTTTTGCATTATTGACACTGTTTTCCTAATGAATGTTGTTCAGTTGCTTTGACGCAATGTATTTTGTTTAAAGCGCTATATAAATAAAAGTGACATTGACATTGACATAAAAGCGGGAGTAAGATCATCTGCGTCCAGCTATTTTTGGCCATACAAAACAGCTTTTTTTGCTGCTTGATATTATTTTAATGTATTATCTTAATTATGAACACACTGGTTTGTAGTGCAAACAGTTTTACTGTTTACTTCTTGTTTTTATTATTCTCGTTATTCCCCTATAGTGGCTAATGAACCAGAAGTCTTAACCATAGGCTACTTCCACGTTGAAGAATAAGGTGGATAGCTTCTACAGAACCATATACAGTCCATGGAGAAAATGGATGGTATACTTCCAGTTGCCTACCAACCAATCCAAATTTGAAACAGGTTTCTGGAAAATGGTTTATACCCACACAAATCAGCTTATTTAAACACAATAGTTAATAACATGAGTTGTGTGTTGTTTAGTTCAGTTGTTACAGTAATGGAGTAGAATCTGCCACAGTACCTTCGCATCACTCTTTGCAAGCCCATCGTCAATATTATTTTCTTCACTCCTGGTAGCCTGTTACAGGAAATATATTCAGTACACATAAATTATTCAGTTTTCTTATGGAGTAACAAACATATACTAAACAGCATAACTTTTTTGTACCTTGCAAAGTGCAAGCAGGGTCGTCTCAATATCTCCACTAACTTCTCCTTTAATTTGTTCATCCAGCAGCTCTCCATAGACTTTACAACAAAAAGAGCTTAGCAGCTACACGCACATCTGCATTCATGAGTATACATGTATATTTTTGGATCTGTGTTGTTACCTTCTTTGAAAGAAGTTTTCATCGCTGTGATCTCCTTGTTTGATCTGGTCCCTAGAATTTCACTTAAGACAGACTCTTTTGTCCCAAGACCCTAATTATAAATTCATTTTTAGTGTTTAAATCTTTAAATAAATTATTGGATGGTTGTGTAAACTGTCTAACATTTTGAAATATTTAAATATTAACTGTCAAGGTTTAAAACGCACACACACACACACACAACACACACACACACACACACACACACACACACACACACACACACACACACACACACACACACACACACACACACACACACACACACACACACACACACTCCACTATACTACATAACACACACACAAAAAAGTTAAAATATTAGACCTTCATGGCTCTTTTCATTTCAAATGCATCATATTCAGGGGGTGTCATCAGCAAGGCCAGGACCGCATTCTCAAAATCTGACTTCAAAGCCTTTTTCAGCGCATCCGCCAGAGGCTAAGCACAAAAATCAAACAAAGAAAATAAAAACAATACATAGTACAATACACTAGTATACAAACACACACACACACACGAAGTTGAGCAGCTGTCAGATATTTTTTCTTTAATGCATTAGAACAAAACCAAATTTGTGATTGGAATTGGCACAAAAATACTTCAGTCATACTTTAGTTCATAAACTATCAAAAATCATAATTTTTTAATTCCTTGGACCATGTTTAATGCAGTGTACATGATGTCACTAATGTTCTTGACTTCCTAATTTCTGCTAGCAACTCACTTTTATGAATAGACAACTTCTGAACATCCTCTATCTATGCCTCAAATGCCATATTTACATGCCAGGCCATCTTTACACATTTAAATAGGCCAAAGACAAACACTGTTGGATGTAAAAATGCTTACTTTTCCTGTACTCTGCTGATAAGCTTCTTTGATCTGTTGTCTTTGTGCATTGCTTCTCTTTGCAAGCACCTCCACAATAGTGGCTTCATCCACACCTTCGTGAAATGAAAACATTTGTAAGTGAGGCTTTTTATGATCAAACTACAGAGTAATTCTGGTGGGTTAAAATGAGCCACTGCATCATGCACATAAATCGAGGTGCATAAAGAAGTACAACTATTACTGTGTATTGGGGGATATGTATTTAATTTAATACTGAAACATGCATGGGACAAAACAATTTGCTTGTCTCTTTTTTTTAAAGCAACATTTAAATTAACCCACCATTATTTTTTTTAAACAAATGTGTTTTTTTATGTAAGCCTGTGCTTTTCAGCTATTACATAATGCAATTCGACTTCTAGGAATGCATTCCAGGAAAGCAGGGGTGTGTCCTAAACATGACAACCCTTGAATAAACACATAACTTATTATATCTTTATATCTATGTCTTTTTCATACTTTGCCAAAACACATAAAAAAAAAGCAGCATCCCTACATTATTTCTAACATTGTTATCAGGAGCATGAGAGCATTTTACGTCTTTAACGTCACATTAATCTTGATTTCTACACTGGTTAATATGTTTCCTTCAACCTTATAAAAAAACACTGGTATGTGCATTTCAAAATGAGTAAAACACCCATATTTACAGCAAAGTATTTACCTTTGGTCTCAATAGCTTTCTTCAATTTTTCAGCATCATTCTGGGCATTAAAGTTTGGATCAGGCTTTACTGTTCCAAAGTATGCAGTCTCCACAGCACTACTTTTAGAACCCTGTGATGAAACATATTACAACACTCACTAAATGCAAACCATGGACTAATAACTAATTTAAGTAGTAATGTTGAGATGTACTTCAATATATTCAAAGCATTGATCATATACTGTATGTTCTATACCTTGCTGCTGTCATCATCGCTAATTTTGTTGATAAACTTCTTGAAGAATGCCATCCTTTAAAACTTCTGAAAAAGCTATGGCAAGTAACAAACAAACAAATACATACACAAATTCTATGTTGTGCTAATGAAACACAATTACTAATGTTTTTAAGTCAATGACTCAGTGTCAAATGTTCTCAAAAGAGTTTTGTTAAAATATGCTACTGACGTCAAGAGTAAAACATGTTTATGATATCTCACCTGTTCCCTGTCTGTGAAAGCTGCTCTGAAATGGGTAATTTCAGAAACATAACCAGGTTTTATTCTTTAGGCACATGCTGCAAAAAAAAAGAAAAAAAAAAGACACCTTTGCTGGGTGGAGGGGTTAGACCAGGTTGTTCTGGTTGTACCTGTATTTAGTTATGTGTTTCCTGCACTCACCTCAAACTGAAGGATTATTGGTTTGTGCAAGATAAACTGTCATACAATATGAAGCATAAACAAAAGTCATATACATGAAATTACATGGTTCACTAGATATAGCAAAAGACTGTACACATGCTTCTACTTACTCCTGACTAGAGTTTTCCTGACTAGAGTTTTGTGACAAACTCTAAAACATGAGGTTAGAAAAAGTAATGTTGTATAACTGGGTTCTGGGTTTGTGTGGCATGCCTTTGCACAAAAGACACCACGGCGCCAGGACACCACGGACCCTGGGTGCATCCAACGCGAGCCAGGCCCCGGGCGACGACTTCTCCCCCTCCAGTCTTCGAGATCTCCACACGGAACCACTTTGCTCCCCTCCGCGAGACAGGACGCGACACTGTGATCATCAGAGACTCCATCGTCCGACACGTCCGTGCTACGTTAGCCGAAGGTAAAGTGCACACTCATTGTTTCCCTGGTGCTCGTGTTCTTGATGTTTCTGCGCAGATACCCGTGATCCTGAAGGCCAACGATAGCCCCAGAGCGGTCGTGCTTCACGCCGGGGTTAACGACACCATGCTGCGTCAGACAGAGACGCTGAAGAGGGACTTCAGCAGCCTGATCGAGACGGTTCGCAGCACGACGCCAGCGGCGACGATCATCGTGTCAGGACCACTGCACACGTATCGACGAGGACACGAAAAGTTCAGTAGACTTCTTGCTTTAAATTGAATGGTTGTTGTCATGGTGTAAAGAACAGATACTGCTATTTGTTAATAACTGGAATCTTTTCTGGGAGCGTCCTAGGCTGTTTCGCGCTGATGGCTTGCACCCCAGCAGAGGCGGAGCGGAGCTGCTCTCTGACAACATCTCCAGGACACTTCGCTCCATGTGACTAGTAAGACAATTCTCAAATAACTATTATGATGACTTTTGTTCCACCCGCTTAAATGATGAAAGTGCTTGCGCTGTACAATCTATTAAGACTGTGTCTGTTCCCTGAATAGTGAGGTCAAAATATAAATTTAATGTAGGATCCAGAAAAAATCTTATCGTGATTAAACCAGAAACATGTAAAGTAAATGAACAAAAACAATCTTTAAAGTTTGGGCTCATAAATATTAGATCACTCACAACCAAAGCAGTTATTGTAAATGAAATGATCACAGATAATAGTTTGATGTACTCTGCTTGACTGAAACCTGGCAAAAACCAAATGAATATTTTGGTCTAAATGAGTCGACTCCACCAAACTTCTGTTCCCTTTCATAGGTCACTTCGATGCTGCGGTGACGTCACCACGTATGGGAACACCTTCAGTGTGACGAATGTCTGAAGCCCTATACCATCCCGCCAATCCTATTGGCCAAATAGCGCGTGGCACCGCCCCGCATGCGTAGGCATATATATACCTGGTGCCGCACGCCATTTACCTCAGATTTCATTCCTTCAGTACGAAGCGAATCTTCTGTGCCCTATTGTCTCGCGTTCTCAGCGATCGTCTACGAGCAGTATACTCCTCTCCGCGGACGCGATGAGTTTCAAGAAGTGCAAGGACCCGTGTACCAGGTACATCGTTCAGGGGGACACTCATGACAGGTGCGTAGTTTGCCTAGGCTTACACCACGCACAGGAGGCGCTTAGCGGCCTTTCTTCATGCCCCCATTGCAATGGCCTGCGACTCAGGGTGCTTCGATCTAGGGTAGATGTGTTCTCCGATGTTGCCGTGTCTAACCCCCGCCACACCACTTCTGCGGCTGCCGAGGCACCGCACAAGGTGATAGCTTGGGGTGACACGTGTGACATGGAGTTCGAGGACAGTTCAGCGATGGAAAATTACTCTCCACATCGCTCGCTCTCCCCTACCCTTATACACAGGAAAACTTTTGAACCTGTCGTCTTTTCCTGTGAGGATTTACGGCCCACACCGGGGGCATGTAGTGCCATCTCCTTCGGTTGTGACCGCCATGATGACGACGTTCTTTCCACTGCGGCCTCGGGGTCCGAGGACTTCGCGGCCGACACGAGCCCTCTCCCTCCTAGTGGACAGGAGAGGCGTGTTTCCCCCTCCTACAGTGAGCTGTTGGATGTGGTTTCCCGTGCAGTGGGTACATTGGGGCTGGAATGGGAGGTTGAGAAGGCCGAGGCCCAACCTTCTTCGAAGCTGGACGACCGTTTCCTAACTAGTCGGACACCTGCGCAGCCCCGGAGGCCTTTACCCTTTTTCCCGGACCTCCACCAGGAGGTTTCGAGGTCCTGGAAACAGCCGTTTGCCGCGCGCATCACGAACGCTGCGGCCGCGGATTTCGCCACGATTTCGGGCATGGCGAGTCATGGCTATACAGCGATACTGCCGGTGGAAGAGACTCTCGCCGAACATCTTGCGCCTAATTCGGCCGCGGCGTGGAAGTCCCGCCCCCTCCTCCCCTCGAAGGCGTGTCGAGTCACGTCTAGTTTAGTGGGAAAATCCTATATGGCCGCTGGCCAAGCGGCTGCTTCGCTTCATTCTATGGCGGTCCTTCAGGCCTACCAAGCGGAGCTGTTAAAAGGATTGGACGAGGGGGACGGCATTACACCTGAGGCGGTCAAGGAACTACGGCGAGCAACTGATTTGGCGCTTCGTGCTACCAAACATACTGCTCGAGCAGTGGGCTGTTCCATGGCTGGATTAATTACGGTTGAGCGCCACCTCTGGCTTAATCTCACCGATATAAAGGAAAAGGATAAATCTTTCCTCATGGATGCCCCTGTGTCTAAGGACGGTTTATTTGGAGAGGCGGTCACTTCAGTGGTGGAGAAGTTCAGAGCAGCGAAACAGCAATCAGCCGCTTTCCGCCAGCTGATTCCCCGCAGACCCAGAGAGGTTGAACGCCGTCAGGCGCCCGCGCGTTCTCGCTCAACCTCCTCTCACCGCCAGCGAGTGCCCTCTCGGGAAGAGCCTTCACCTATGGCGCCCCCTCGCAAGGACTGGGGCCCTAGGGTTGTTCCACCGGCTCAACAATGCCAGCGAAAAAGGTTGAACCTGAGTTCGACGGCCAATGCCTCTCGTTCTCGGGCACCTAACAGCAGCTCCTGATTTTTTCGCTGCCTGCCAGGGACTGTGCCCTCCGCTAGAGAGCGCTGTTGGACCGCTTTCGCGCATCCAACACTCTCATTGCAGTCCCCGCGCTCAAACCCTGACTGTTTCGCCGCAAACAGCGCCTCGAACAGCATTGGAGCGAACTGTAACACCAATCGCTTCCTCAGACACTATGCACGATCCAGTTTTCAGAGCTCGAGGAGCGCTTCAAAGGGTCGTCATCGAACGGCCCGTCATGACGGCTCACACAGCCGCCGCTGTTTCGCTTGAGCATTTCTCAATGGGTGTTACGCACAATTTGTCACGGATACACCATTCAGTTTCGGAAAGGCCCGCCCCCTTTCCGCGGAATTCTCTCCACGGTGATGAAACCGATGGACATGGCGGTGCTGAGACAGGAAATGTTAGCTCTACTGAGCAAAGGGTCTATAGAAGAAGTACACCCCTCTCAGATGGAGTCAGGGTTTTACAGCCGTTATTTTGTGGTACCAAAAAAGGACGGCGGATTACGACCCATTCTGGATTTACGCCATCTAAATCTTGCACTCAGGTCGAGCAAATTCAAGATGTTGACGGTAAAATCTATTTTGTCTCAGATTCAACCAAACGACTGGTTTGTCACGATCGATCTGAAGGATGCTTATTTTCATATTCAGATCATCGAGAGACACCGGAAGTTCCTCAGATTCGCTTTGGAGGGCAAAGCGTATCAGTACCGCGTTCTTCCCTTTGGCTTAGCGCTAGCTCCCCGTACATTCTCAAAATGCATGGACGCAGCTCTGGCCCCGTTGCGGCTCCGGGGCGTCCGTGTGTTAAACTATCTGGACGACTGGCTGGTGTTAGCGCAATCTCAGACTCAAGCGCACTCTCATCGAGATATTGTGCTGAATCATTTACACAGCCTGGGTTTACGCACAAACTTCCAGAAAAGTGTATTAATCCCCTCTCAACGGATTACCTTTCTGGGAATAGAATTGGACTCTCGCGCGATGACAGCAAAGCTTTCTGTCCCGCGCGCTCAGTCGATTACGTCATGCGTTCAGCACTTCAGGGCGGGTCACACAGTGACAGTGAGACTGTGCCTCAGACTACTAGGTCTAATGGCGGCGGCGCTTCCCGTGATTCATCTGGGTTTGCTTTACATGCGCCCGTTTCAGTGGTGGACGAAACGACAGAATATTTCACCCCGTTGTTCTCCGCATCGAGCGATCTCGGTGACGCGGAGGTGTGTGATGTCGTTAAAACAATGGACATCAGCCGAATTTCTCCTCACCGGGGTTCGGCTGGGAATTTGTGCTTCCCGAGAGACTGTCACGACAGATGCGTCTTTGACCGGGTGGGGAGCTGTTTGTCAGGGGCGCCCAGCCCACGGAGTGTGGACAGCGGCACAACGCAGCTGGCACATAAACAAATTGGAATTACTGGCGGTTTTTCTGGCTCTCCAGTATTTTTCGAGTCTACTGACCGGCCGTCATGTGCTTCTCAGAACGGACAACACTGCGGTCGTGGCTTATCTGAACCATCAGGGAGGATTACGTTCTCGCCCTCTGTGCAGACTGGCGAGGCGAATTCTTCTTTGGTCTCACGACAGATTTCTGTCGATCCGGGCTGTTCACATCCCCGGACGACTGAACTTCGGAGCGGATTTATTATCCAGGCAGGCTCTGGAACAAGGGGAATGGAGATTACACCCCCAAACGGTGAATCACCTATGTCATATTTTCGGGGAAGCGAAAGTGGATTTATTCACGTCGAGCACGACTACGTATTGCCCGCTATGGTTCTCCCTATGCCCTCCATCACCCCTGGGTCTGGATGCGCTAGCTCACAGCTGGCCCAGGACCAGTTTGTATGCGTTTCCTCCGATTCGGCTGGTCCCAGCGGTATTATGCAGAATACGGCGGGACAGCTGTTGCTGATGGCTCCGCGATGGCACACACAGCCGTGGTTTGCGGATCTCATCAATCTGTTAGCGGGCTCTCTGGTGGAGATTCCCCTCAGACGGGATTTATTATCGCAAGCACAGGGACGGATCTGGCATCCGAGGCCAGATCTGTGGAACCTGTGGGCGTGGCCTCTGAGCGGAGTGAGTTGATATGTCCCGGTCTTTCTGCTGAAACTACCGAGACTATACTGAACTCTAGAGCAGTTTCTACGAGACGCTTATTTGCTTTCAAGTGGAAACTGTTTATGACATGGTGTGAAACTCATGATGTGGATCCAGTTTACTGCCCTGTGGCTTCAGTACTGGAGTTTCTTCAAGACCGTTTTTCGGAGGGATTGACACCAGCCACCCTGAAGGTTTATGTGGCAGCTATCTCAGCTCACCATGAGCATATAGGTGGTGTTTCAGTGGGTCGTCATCCACTGGTTTCTCGCTTTATACAGGGTGCGTGACGGTTGAGACCTTTCCGCCCTGTGCGAGTTCCTTCATGGGATTTATCCATTGTGTTACTGGGTGTGTCAGGGCATCCGTTTGAGCCCCTGGAAACTGTATCGGATAAGCTCCTGACTCTGAAGACACTTCTTCTCATGGCTTTATCCTCCCTCAAGAGAGTTGGGGATTTACAGGCTCTCTCTGTCTCACCATCGTGCATGGAGTTTGCACCAGGCTCTGTGAAAGTGTTGTTGCGACCTAGGCCTAATTATGTTCCTAAGGTCGCGTCTAATCCTTTTCATTTTCAGCAGGTGGTCCTGGAGGCTTTTTCTCCTGCTGCGACAGAGTCTGGAGATCTAAGTCTTTGCCCTGTGAGGGCGTTGAAGACTTATGTGGATCGCACTGCCCCATGGCGTGAGTCTGACCAGCTGTTTGTCTGTTTTGGACATAAGAATAAGGGCCATGCAGTTACGAAACAGCGCATGTCCCATTGGCTGGTGGAGGCTATTTCCTTGGCCTATGAGGCGCGCGGGCTCGCTTCGCCCTTAGGAGTAAAAGGTCATTCTACAAGAGCAGTGGCTTCTTCTCAAGCCTTTCTCAGTGGATCTTCTTTGAATGATATCTGTGCTGCGGCAGGCTGGTCCCCACCGAGCACTTTTATCAGGTCTTACAGTCTGGATGTGAGGATGGCTCCTGGCTCCCGGGTTCTCCCCGCTTGAGCAGATGCTTCCTTGGATCCAAGCTATCAGGTACGTCAGGCGTGATGGTATAGCGTTCCCATACGTGGTGACGTCACCGCAGCATCGAAGTGACCTATGAAAGGGAACATCTCGGTTACGTATGTAACCTTGGTTCCCTGAATAGGGAACGAGATGCTGCGGTTCTGGCCGTGCCATACCTTGATAGCTTTCTTCTCTTCTTCGTCATGAAATCTGAGGTAAATGGCGCGCGGCACCAGGTATATATATGCCTACGCATGCGGGGCGGTGCCACGCGCTATTTGGCCAATAGGATTGGCGGGATGGTATAGGGCTTCAGACATTCGTCACACCGAAGGTGTTCCCATACGTGGTGACGTCACCGCAGCATCTCGTTCCCTATTCAGGGAACCAAGGTTACATACGTAACCGAGATGTTATAAGCATGAGCCCCGTAAGACTGGTCGTGGCGGAGGTGTTGCAACAATATATAGTGATATTCTCAATGTTACCCAGAAAACGGGATAAAGGTTAACTCATTCGAAATACTTCTGCTTAATGTTACACTGTCAGACATGCAAAAGAAATCTAATGTATCTCTTGCTCTGGCTACTGTGTATAGACAACCAGGGCCGTATACAAAATTCCTAAAAGAATTTGCAGATTTCCTCTCAGACCTTCTGGTTACAGTTGATAAGGCGCTAATCATGGGAGATTTTAATATTCACGTTGATAATACAAATGATGCATTAGGACTTGCGTTTACTGACCTAATAAACTCTTTTGGAGTCCAGCAAAATGTCACCAGGCCCACTCATCGTTTTAATCATACACTAGATTTAATTATATCGCATGGAATCGATCTTACTGCTATAGATATCGTACCTCAATGTGATGATATTACAGACCATTTCCTTGTATCGTTCATGCTGCATATCACTGATATTAACTATATGTCTCAGCGTTACCATCTGGGCAGAACTATTGTTCCAGCCACCAAAGACAGATTCGAAAAAAAACCTGCCTGATCTATCTCAACTGCTATTTGTACCCAAAAATACACATGAATTAGACGAAATGACTAACAACATGGGCACTATTTTCTCTAATACATTAGAAGCTGTTGCCCCCATCAAATTGAAAAAGGTTAGAGAAAAACGTACTGTGCCATGGTATAACAGTAATACTCACTTTCTCAAGAAAGTAACTCGTAGTCTTGAACGCAAATGGCGAAAAACTAACTTGGAAGTTTTTAGAATTTAATGGAAATACAGTATGTCCAGCTATAGACAGGCTCTAAAAACTGCTAGGGCAGAGCATATCCACAAACTCATAGAAAATAACCAAAACAATCCAAGGTTTTTATTTAGCACAGTGGCTAAATTAACAAATTACCAGACGCCACCTGATTCAAATATTCCACCAACGTTAAATAGTAATGACTTTATGAATTTCTTCACTGATAAAATAGATAACATTAGAAATACAATAGCGAATGTAGATTCAACAGCGTCTAACACTTCAGTTTCATCCATCGCACCCAAAGATAAACTGCAGTGCTTTACAAATATAGGACAGGAAGATCTAAATAAACTTATCACTGTATCTAAACCAACAACATGTTTATTAGATCCTGTACCCACTAAATTACTGAAAGAGTTGTTACCTGTAGTCGAAGAACCGCTTCTCAATATTATTAACTCGTCGTTATCTTTAGGTCACGTCCCAAAACCATTCAAGCTGGCGGTTATTAAGCCTCTTATTAAGAAACCAAAACAAGATCCTAGTGAACTGGCAAATTATAGGCCTATTTCAAATGTTCCATTTATGTCTAAAATTTTAGAAAAAGTTGTGTCTGCTCAATTGAGCACCTTCCTGCACAAAAATGATCTGTATGAAGAATTTCAGGTTTCAGGCCCCACCATAGCACAGAAACTGCACTTGTTAAAAGTACAAATGACCTGCTTCTTGCGTCAGATCAAGGCTGCATCTCATTTCTAGTTTTACTTGATCTTAGTGCTGCGTTCGACACCATAGATCATGACATACTCATAGATCGATTACAAAACTATACAGGTATTCAAGAGCAGGCTCTAAGATGGTTTAGATCCTACCTGTCCGATCGCTACCATTTTGTTTACTTAAATGGGGAGTCATCTCATTTATCATCAGTAAAATATGGAGTGCCACAAGGATCCGTCCTAGGTCCCCTTCTATTTTCAATATACATGTTGCCCCTTGGTAATATTATTAGAAAATACGGAATTAGCTTCCACTGTTATGCTGATGATACTCAGCTATTTATCTCAACGAGACCAGATGAAACCTCTAAATTATCTAAGCTAACAGAGTGTGTTAAAAATGTAAAAGATTGGATGACCAATAATTTTCTCCAATTAAATTCGGATAAGACAGAGATATTAATTATTGGACCAAAAAACACTACACAGAATCTTGTAGATTATAATCTGCAACTAGGCGGATGTACTGTTACTTCTTCTACAGTCAAAAATCTGGGTGTTATATTAGACAGCAACTTGTCTTTTGAAAATCATATTTCCCATGTTACAAAAACTACATTCTTCCATCTTAGAAACATTGCCAAGCTACGAAACATGTCGTCTGTTTCTGATGCAGAAAAGCTAGTTCATGCATTCATGACCTCTAGACTGGACTATTGTAATGCACTTCTAGGTGGTTGTCCTGCTTCTTCAATAAACAAGCTAAAGGTAGTCCAAAATGCAGCGGCTAGAGTCCTTACCAGGTCAAGAAAATATGATCATATTACCCCAATTTTACAGTCTCTGCACTGGCTACCTATTAAGTTCCGTATCAGTTACAAATTATCATTACTTACCTATAAGGCCCTAAATGGTTTAGCTCCTGCATACCTAACTAGCCTTCTACCACGCTACAATCCGTCACGCTCCCTAAGGTCACAAAACGCTGGACTTTTGGTAGTTCCTAGGATAGCAAAGTCCACTAAAGGAGGTAGAGCTTTTTCACATTTGGCTCCCAAACTCTGGAATAGCCTTCCTGATAATGTTCGGGGTTCAGACACACTCTCTCTGTTTAAATCTAGATTAAAAACGCATCTATTTCGGCAAGCATTTGAATAATGTATCTTAAATTGTGAGTATAGTTGTATCTGATCAAATGTGCATTCTTATTCTTTAGCTTGGGTTAAACTAATTAATTTTACTTTGTTGGAACAGCAGCTATGCTAATGATGTCTCTATTTGTTTCTATGTTTTGCCACGGGATTAACATCCCGTGGTAACTAGGATTTACACAAGCTCCAGTCTGGATCCAGAACACCTGAGAAGAGATGATGCTGACCCTCAGAGGACCCCAGATGATGCAGAACTAACAAATATTGCTACAAGTGTGACTGCATCATATAATTATTAATTATTAATAATATTAATAATGTTCATCATCTGGCTGACTATGACTTGTATACATTTTTCTACAAATCCTGTCATACGTGCACAAACTGACAGTCACCACTTATAAGCTATTACTAAATATTGTAGAAACATAATTTTCTGTAAAGTTGCTTTGTAACGATTTGTATTGTAAAAAGCGCTATACAAATAAACTTGAATTGAATTGAATAATTATCATGATATCTCCAGTTCCCTATCAAAAGCTACACTCGATGCTGCGCTCAATAGCGTTAATGAGAACATTCTTTGTTCGACCGGTTGCGAAGCACGTGTGTCAAACACGCCAAGAATTGGCTTAAATAACCTCGGTGAAAACGTCATTGATAACGTGCACCTGCAGGTTATAAATAGACGTGAAACGGAAACATCCTCAGGTTTCTTTGTCTTCGAGACCGCTTTGTGTACGTGTGTGTCACTGTCTAGTTTAAAAGAGAATATATATATATATATATATATATATATATATATATATATATATATATATATATATATATATATATATATATATATATATAGAAAGGAGAAGAGAAAAAGAAAAGAAAAAGAAAATAGAGATCATGTCTAGTGCAGTCAGGAGATAGTGATGGCAAAATCGAGGCCTCGTGAGCCAATGAAACAGTTGAACCAAATGTGCCATATTGTTTCGAGGCTTCGAATCAATCCGACACCCGTCTCAACGGTGACACCTAGTGGTCACTTGCAGGTATTGATCTGAAACAACCTTGACGAGCCATTAAAAAAATGTGTTGTTTTTTTATTATTATAATGTTCTAATATGTGAAGCTTGTAACCTATAGGCTCCTCACTGTGCATAATGTTATTTTGGTCATGAAAAATGAATATTAATAAAAGAAATCAAGCCACAATGTCTCACTTTTTTAGAGATTTTTATTCAAAAATATTAATTTATCTGCTGTGGAAGGACTTAGCCTACTTCTTTTTTTTACAGATAATTTCTCCAGCCTTTGAAAAAATCCTCTCACAAGGGACACTTGTTGCTGGCATACAAAGATATTTTTTTGCAAGGACATACAAATGAGGAAAGATTACTGCTCTCTCTGTCCAGTAAGTTAGTGGATCATGAGTTCTGGGCAAATACGCATCGTTGATGTATTTTTTCACTTCCACTGTGGCATCAGCTGTAGCATTGTGTATCATCTTGGTTTGATGGATGCGAGTATCAAAAAGTTCCCATAAACTGTCCTGTGTTTCTACTGGTGTTGATGTTGATGGTGATGGTGATGATGATGATGATGGGTGTGATGTTGACATTTCTGGGTCTGAATAAAAATGAAAACAGCAATTAGTAACAAATCCTAAACTGACGGCATGTATGAAGGATATATTATATTACATGATTCAGATTACATAACATAACACAGACTGAAACTGCTCACCAGGATTTGTGTTTGAACGCATCAGTGAAGCACACTCCAGTGTGATATGCTTTTCAGCTTCCTGGGCTTTGGCAGCATTTCCAAATGCCACATTTTTTAACCTTGGGTCCAGCAGTGTAGCCAGAGCCAAGGCTCTAAAACTCTCATAACCTCCACATCTGGAGTGCAGACCCTCTTGCAGATGTGAGCCTATGAGCCAAAACAGGAGAAACACATATTTATAATAATGACAATAATATGACAGTTATGGCCAATCACATGGGTAGTATGGTCATTGTAGCCTACCTAATTGAACAGTTGATTCCTGCGTTGCATTTCCTTTTTTCTGTGCAAGCTTGTGCTGCAACATCCTGTACAGTGGTATAAGCTTTGAAGCAGACACTCTCTTTTCCTCTGACATCTCTGTTGTTGCGAGTTTGAATGGTTGCAGTATTGACAATAATTGTTCAATAATGTCATAATCAATACTTGTCAGGGGAGCAGTATCATTGTTTAAGTTGGAAAGTGCAGCAGCCACTGGTTCACGTTGGTCATACAAGCGCTGTAGCATGTCAAATGTGCTGTTCCATCTCGTGTCAACCTCCTGGTTGGTCTTCCCATCAAGCTCTGCATCTCCACAAGCTTGTCCTTTGCTTTGCAGCTGGATCTGAACAACCCCACTATCTTTCTGGCCTTCTGGCGTATTTTATTGATGACTGGGGTTTGATCTAGTGCCTTTTTCACAATCAAATTTAAAGTATGAGCAAAACATGGGACATGGCGAAGGTGGAGTAGCTGGGCACTTAGGATCATGTTAGATGCATTGTCAGTCACCATGCACTGAACTTTGGAGGTTATTCCCCACTCAGCCATTAGCAAGGCTTTAGCCTCCATGAGATGCTGGGCTGTGTGGGTTTGGTAAAACCTCCTTACACCCAGTACAACAGTTGCCATTTTTGCCTCTGGTGTTATGTAATGGCAAGTCACACCAAGATATCCATCCATATTAATGGAGGACCACATGTCAGCTGTAAGGCTAACAAATTCGGCCTTTTGTAGGTCCTCCATTGTCTTCTCCTTGGCTTTGTTGTACTTTTCGCTGACCATTATTTTAAGCACCTTCCGGGATGGGAGGACATAGCTTGGATCAAGCTTGTTCACAAATGCCCTGAATCCCTCATCGTCCACGATGGTGAAGGGCTGCAGATCCTTCACCACCATGTTTATAAGAGCCTCATCCAATTCCCTCTGTCTGGCTTTTAAAAGAGAAGACAAAACATACTTTCAGACAAATACATTGGAAAAATACAGCTTCAATTAGTGCACATCTATTAAAAGTATAGCCTACTGGTTCATTATTTGGAAACCTTCCAGTGTTTATAATCAGTGCTTTATATAACTTATAAACTTTATAAACAGTGTCCCAAAAGGTTGTAATTATATTTCAATTATAATTATATCCCAAACAATGCATACCTTGCTTAGATGGCCCAGCAGTGTCATTAGCAGGCCTAGGTACAGGGGGAATGCCATCCTCTGCACCCTGCAAAATGGCAGGATGAGTGCTCCTCAAATGGCGCATCATGGATGATGTATTGTTGCAGTAGGCTAGCTGCCGATCACAATACACACATCTCACTTTATTTGGGGTTTCTAAATGGAAATGCTCCCACACCACAGATGTACGGCATCTCTTCTGGGGAGCTTCCATTTTATCTATCTATCCAAATCTATCTATCTATATATGACTCGATCTATGTATCTAGATATGTATCTATAATCTATGTATCTATATATGTATCTATCTATAATATATGTATTTATATATGTATCTATAATCTATCTATTTATGTATCTATCTATAATATATGTATTTATATATGTATCTGTAATCTATCTATATATGTATCTATCTATTAATCTAGCTGTCTATATATATTTATATCTATGTATCTATTAATGTGTCACTATATGTATACTCTGTCTGTCTCTAGCCTCTCAGTCAATGTGTTGTGTAAATTTAAATGTAAGTCTAAATTGCCTATAACTAATCAAATCGCACTATGTCACTATATCACCAAAAATCCGCTATCTCAAAGTCAAACTCCTCTCACAAAAACCCACGAGGTCAAAATGCGTTTATTTCACTTTTATACAGATGTGCGATTGTGTGGTCTGTTCCCGACCTTTCCAATCAAATGCTGATTCGGCGGACCATACCTGATGAAACAATTAGTGAAACACTTCGAGGCTTCGTTTGGTCATAGTCACATGACATGGGTGTTTCGAATCACGCTTCGGATCAGTGTTTCGGATCAGTGTTTCACATCTGCGCTTCGGGATCTCGCAAAGCTTCGGAACGACTGTTTCGCTTCAGCCATCCTTATCAGGAGATGCTTGCCACCTTGTGCACAAGTTATCCCAGACGATGATTTGCATGATTATTGTTTAGAGTACCTCGGGGAAGAGCATGCGATCGCTGCTCTGGAGGTCGCAGAGTGTGAGCACTGTGAATTGTTCCCAATCGGGGTGCTCCGCTCAGAGGCTTGCTTTCTTTCGCAAGGGGTGAGCCTCGGCGTCCTCATTAGCCGCATTTCCACTGTCGGGCCAGTGCGAGCTAGGGCTTAAAGCGGGCCGGGCGGGGCTCATAGCCTCGGGCCAGTAGCACCGAGGCCAGAAATACCGCAGGGTTTCCATGGAGCCTGAAGCTCCGCTGCGCGTCACTAAAACACGCCCTTTACACGCCTCTCAGAACAACGTCATGCAACCTCATCATTTCACCAACAAAGAGAAGTTATCAGAAAACTAAGAAATAAGTCACTGGAACATGCGCGATCACAGAACTAACACGATAAAAGCGGCCGCTTGTTTGCATGTTTTGTTATATATTCAAATTCAAAAGCATCAATGTTTTAACTATAGAATAAGTGATACATTGATCATACTGATTTAATTTATCAGGACTCAAAATTAATCACACATAAATACACATTTCTATTTTATTTATTTTTAACGCTTATGAAAATAGCCTGCTTATTCAGTCGAGTCTGTTTCTGTTTATTTGTAGCCACACTACTGTGTCACATTTAGAATGAATGATAATATCTCTATTTTTTTTATAAATTCTCCCGAACAAAGAACATTATTATATTTTTTTTATTGATAGGCAACGTGAGCTAAACTCTCGAGACGAGGCTTGACAGATCATATAAGTTACTAAATAAATACACGATTGTGATAGAGAATAGAGCTCGGGCGTAGACGTTATGGAATGGTGCATTGTGGGTAACGGCGGCCATTTTAGAGGCAACTCAAAGCCGGTTTGTAATAAGATAATAGCCGGTCTCCAGAAAACGTTATAGAACGTGACAAAAAAAGTTGCCTATACCTATACGGACAAACTTAATAATGAAGCCAAACAACGCTACTTAAAAAAAGAGGTTGTAGGCAGAATCGATCCCTATGAACACATGAAAGTTTACCAAGCCTCAGTTTCCCTGATAATTTCTCCTACCGGGTCTGTGGAGTGAGCGCTTACACCTCCGATCAATTAAACAATTTAACGTGTTGGAAAGTCTGCCCCTGCAGAGTTTTCCTCCCAGTTCGTTGATTCGTCAAATGATAAACTGGAGACTTGTATATGGTTTAAGAAAATCTTTTAATAAAGAATCAGAATTGTCTTTTCTGAGCTCAGGATTACAGTCTACCAAATATACAACATCTGGGCAGTCCAGAATGTTTTACAAAAGCATAAGCAGTTCATTATATATTCTTGCTTCACAGTGGCTCCTCCTTGGGTACTTTTCCACTGTGCAGGGCGCTGACATTCACAGGTGTCTTTCTGATATTTTCTAGCCTTGCAGTTTCTGCTGAAGTAGACAGAGAGAGAGAGAACAACACCTACACACATTCTTCTAAAAGACAGTTTGTTCATTTGATTTGTTACAATTTAAAACATAGACACAATAATATTTTCCACAATTCCCTCTCTTGATCTCCTAACTAGAGATCACCTAACATTTCTACCACCTCTTCGTCTTCTTCGCTCTCCTCACTCCTTTCTGCAGCTAGTAAGGGCATCTGGTATGGCGGAGGATCTTTTTTCTCTATTGCTGTTGTAATTAACCTGTTCACCATGCTTCTCATACAAGGGATACAACAACACCCACAGGTCACCAGGATCCCCAGGAATATTCCCATAGATGTTAGTATAGATATTATTACTCCTTTCCAGGCCCCAAACATGTCTTCCATCCACCTAGTTACAGCATTATCCACCCCTGAATTCTCTTTCATTTCTTCAGAGAGTGCTCTCAACCCATCTAAGGCCTTAGACACGGAACCATCAGGGGCAGTGTTGTTAGGTATTGCTGTACAGCAGGTGTCTTTGAACATGGAACACACTCCTCCCTTCTCTGTCAGGAGCATGTCCAGTGCTAACCTGTTCTGGGTGGTCATCAAAGAGGTTGCTGCCAACTGGGCCCGTAATCCTTCTACAGCATCGCTGGTGAAGTTTGATAGTCTCTGTACATTGTAATGAATGTAGTTAATTTTGTCTATATTTTTGTTTGGGGTAATTGGAAATATGGCAGAGATTATGGGTATGTTTTCAAAGCCTGCAGCTATATTGTCTGCTATTTTAAACTCATCAGGTACCCCTCTTGGTATCCCTATAGCATCTATGTAAGTGGGGGTATTTTTGGTGAGGTCAAAATCAGCTATGGTCCTCCTTTTTCGGGTACCAATCTCAGGGGCCTTCCTGTTTCCTATCAGAATCATAGGTACTGCTACTCTGATCATGGCGCAAAGGCCCTCCATATTGGAGTCTATTCTTACTATGGTTATTTTCTTCCCACAGGCATAATAGAGTCCCTCTCTTGGTATGGGACCGATTTTTTCATGCCCCCCTTGTTCAATTTTTGTACACCATTTTTCATTGAATTTTCCTACCAAAATCTTGGTGCTAGTTTGGGAAGTAAAGTTGAAACGGGTGTAATTAGCTTTCTGTCTGATTAGTGGCACTCCCAGAGATGACCTATTCCCAGTAATGGGGTATATTTGGGTTAGAGCGGAGCAGTTAGTAGGATTTTTCTCTTGTGTTAATTTCAACATGCATTTATATCCCCATTCATCATTCTGATGGAGAGGACCTGGTTCCGTGTTTAATTGTGGCCTGCCAGCAGCACAGGCTATACATCCTTCAAACCCTAAATCGGCAGCTGCACTATATACCCAATCTAACCAGAGGTTGGACTCATGGTATCCTGTTTCCATGGTCATTAGATCTAAAGGAGTGATTGTACTATAATCTAATGCTTTTATTACCCTTTCTCTTTTAGTCAAATCAATTATGTTGCTGCCCTTAGTGGGCATGACTCCATCATTTGTTACTATTCTTATCAAATGCAGGGGGGCAGTCGTTCTGATGTCTACTCCCAGAGTGAGGTATTCTTCGTAATTCCCTCCTCTGTAATTTTTTAGGGTTATTATCAGTCTATTTATTGTGCTTTTTGTCTGGCCTACTCTAGTTATTTTTAGTGGTACTTTTAACATGTTTTTTAATTGTCCTAATACTACCCCATCTCCCATTTTACTTTGCCCTACATTCTTTGAGGTCCAAGTTACATCATTACAACTGGGACACCATGCTTCGGTTGGCGGTTTCTCTTTTGCCCAGTAACATTCATACACTATATATCCCAGCCACCCCTTTTCTCCATCCCCTCCCCTACAGTCTATAATTTTACACAGGTCCACTTCCCAGTACCCATCTTTCCCTTTCAATTTTTTTAGGGTTATTCTTACCCCAGAAGACCCTCGCTCCAATATTTTGTTCCTTTTTTTGTCTTTTCATACCCACCATGAGATACCCCACAATTACTATGCAAGCTATAACCGCCACTCCCCATACACATACTGCCACATTTATTTTCCTCATTCTTGCACAATTACCACTCTTTGTATGGTCTCTTTGTCAAACACCCTCTCTAGCATGCTTCTAAACTTTGTAAAGTCCAGTTTGTCTAGCCCACAGCCTAATTTGGGAATGGCTAGTACTTCAATTTTGTCTTTGCTACACTGTTCCTTTAAATTTCTCAGGCAGCTTTCTAATGTTTCATAAGTGGGTAGGTCCCTACACCACAATTTGGTCACTAAATGGTAGATGTGTTTCCTACCATGCTCTGTTCTTATGCACTGACCTGGTCTGCTTACTGTTGCATTTAGCTGCTGGACTCCGTATTTTTCCCTAATCTGTCTGGCTACTCCTGCTCCTAATGCATAATCTGCGCTTATGCAGTGGGCAATGGGTATGTCCTCGGGAATTTCCAACAAGTCCCCTTTCCTGAGTAAAAGTCTTGGGCTTGTTTTTGTTTCTGTCAGGGTTAGCTGGTTTGGAGCAGTGTTAGTTGCATTGGTCTGACTCTGTCCTTCCTCTGCTTCCTCTGTTTCACGCTGCTCCTATTCCTGCTCCTCCACGTCTCCCTCTCTTTGACCTTCCAAAAGGTCAATTCTGGTGTCTGCTAGGGTCCTAGAAGGAGGGTCACAGAACATGCATGCAGACAAATGAAACCATGTTTTACCTTTTCCAGCTACCTGTACACAGTGGGAGGTGCGTGCTGTCACTTTCAGTGGTTCTGACCACCTGGGAGATGACCATTTTCGTTTTAGCTGTTTCAATCTTAATACACTGGTTGTCAGATATTTCCTTCGGGGCTGGATCTGTGCCAGAGGGGTCAGGCCAATTTTTCTGTGGGCAAAACATGTTAATAAACGCATTCACTTTAGTAGCAAAAGCAATTGGTGTGTCAGTTTGCCCCTCCGTACAGAGGGGAGCCCATGGGCCAGGAAATTGTCTGCCAGTGGTCAGTTCAAATGGTGTAAACCCTGTGGTTCTATTGATTGAGCATCTGACAGACATTAATGCCACAGGCAGAGCTTCAACTCAATTCATGTTAGTACATGCACATATTTTTGCCAATTTGTTTTTCAGTGTTAGGTTTAGCCTTTCCACCATCCCCTGGCTTTGGGGGTGGTATACTGCCCCATACACATGTTTCAAACCCAATTGTTTTTCTACCATCTGCAGGTGTTCGTTTTTAAAGTGTGAGCCATTGTCAGACCTGATTGATTTTGGGAAACCATGTTTTGGAATATACTGATTAACCAGGCACTTAACCACAGACATGGCATCCTCCTTTCTGCATGGAAATGCTTCAGGCCACCCACTGAACTGGTCCACCATCACCAACAGGTACATTTTCTTGTTCACTGGTATCAACATATCAGTAAAATCAATCACCACCGTGTGTCCTGGACCCCTGTCTGTGGGGAAGTGTCCAGCCTCAGGCCTAGCACTAGGTCTCACATTGAATTTTACACATGTCTCACAGTTAGCAATTGTATTACTGATCAAATGAGGCATAAAAGGGTGCCACCATGCTTTCATGCGTTTTGTCATGTCTTTCTCACTACTGTGTGCCAATGAGTGTGCTTCTGTCAATATGTGAACTGCTGTGTTTGCAGGTAGTACCTGTCGTCCATCAGGCCCTACCCAAAGCCCTGTGTCAGCCATTGGCGCTCCCTTGCTTACCCAACTGCTACGTTCCTCAGGAGAGGCTGACGTTTGTTCCTGTCTGATGTACTCAGTGGTTATTGCTGGTTCTAACTCCATTAGCTCATCTGTTGCTGTGACTACCATCTGCAATGTAAGGTATCCAGCTGCCTGTTTTGCTGCCTGATCTGCTGCATCATTCCCTTTTGAGACACTGTCCTGACCTTTTGTATGTGCTGTACATTTTATGATAGCCAATTCTTTGGGTAGCATGATAGCCTCTAATAACTCAGAGGCTTCTTGTGAGTGTTTTATGGGTTTTCCTGTAGATGTTACAAACCCTACCCTGGCCCACCCGGTTAGTTCTATCGTTGCAGCTGTTACTGCATAAGCTGAGTCTGAGTAGATGTTAACTGTTTTATCTGTGGCTATTCTCAATGCTGCTATAAGAGCCAACAATTCAGCCCTTTGTGCTGAAGGCCTGTCATGTAGTTTTTCTGTAATCACTGTTGTAAATGTTCTTTCTGTTTGGCTAACCACTGCAAATCCTGCAGACAGCACGTTCTGTTCTGTCCTGAAACAACATCCATCACAAAAAAGTGTCAATTCAGGGTTGTCTAAAGGGATGTCCCTCAAACCCTCCCTCACCTTGTCACCCGTCAAGACCCTTGGGGCACATTCATGAGACTCCCCCTCCCCCACCAGCTCAGCCATGTTTATTCCTTTGTGCTCATGTACAATGTTGGAGGCAGTTAGAATTTTGAGTAATTTGTTTTGTCTCTGTGCTGAAAAAGTAAATGCAGAGGAAGTAATGAAAGCCACCACAGAGTGGTTTGTCAGGATGTGTAGTGGGTGTCCCATCACCAGATGCTGTGTTTTTTCTATCATTTTAGCCAGCCCTGCCACAAATTTTGCGCAGGGTGCCTGTCTTTGCTCAACTTTGTCCAAAGGAGCACTACAGTAACTCAGCACTCGCCTTTGTTGGCACTGTTTTTGATACAGCACCCCACTCACACTGTTCTTGGTGTTGCTTACATCTAAGTAAAAAGTTAATGCATGGTTGGGAGTTTGCAATGTGGCAGCAGTAGCCATGTCAGTTTTCAGGTTTATGAAAACCTGTTCTTTCTGTACTGTCCACTGCAGTACAGCCTTACTGTTTTTCATGCCTACTTCTTATTTACAGGTCCTTCTCAAAAAATTAGCATATTGTGATAAAGTTCATTATTTTCCCTAATGTAATGATAAAAATTTAACTTTCATATATTTTAGATTCATTGCACACCAACTGAAATATTTCAGGTCTTTTATTGTTTTAATACTGATGATTTTGGCATACAGCTCATGAAAACCCAAAATTCCTATCTCAAAAAATTAGCATATCATGAAAAGGTTCTCTAAACAAGCTATTAACCTAATCATCTGAATCAACTAATTAACTCTAAACACCTGCAAAAGATTCCTGAGGCTTTTAAAAACTCCCAGCCTGGTTCATTACACAAAAAACCGCAATCATGGGTAAGACTGCTGACCAGAAGGCCATCATTGACACCCTCAAGCAAGAGGGTAAGACACAGAAAGAAATGTCTGAACGAACAGGCTGTTCCCAGAGTGCTGTATCAAGACACCTCAGTGGGAAGTCTGTGGGAAGGAAAAAGTGTGGCAAAAAACGCTGCACAACGAGAAGAGGTGACCGGACCCTGAGGAAGATTGTGGAGAAGGACCGATTCCAGACCTTGGGGGACCTGCGGAAGCAGTGGAGAAACATCCAGAGTAGAAACATCCAGAGCCACCGTGCACAGGCATGTGCAGGAAATGGGCTACAGGTGCCGCATTCCCCAGGTCAAGCCACTTTTGAACCAGAAACAGCGGCAGAAGCACCTGACCTGGGCTACAGAGGAGCAGCACTGGACTTTTGGACAAATTTTGCATGTCATTCGGAAATCAAGGTGCCAAAGTCTGGAGGAAGACTGGGGAGAAGGAAATGCCAAAATACCTGAAGTCCAGTGTCAAGTACCCACAGTCAGTGATGGTGTGGGGTGCCATGTCAGCTGCTGGTGTTGGTCCACTGTGTTTTATCAAGGGCAGGGTCAATGCAGCTAGCTATCAGGAGGTTTTTGAGCACTTCATGCTTCCATCTGACCCAACAATCTGGATGAGCTTAAGGCCGCTATCGAAGCATCCTGGGCCTCCATAACACCTCAGCAGTGCCACATGCTGATTGCCTCCATGCCACGCCGCATTGAAGCAGTCATTTCTGCAAAAGGATTCCTGACCAAGTATTGAGTGCATAACTGAACATAATTATTTGAAGGTTGCCTTTTTGTATTAAAAACACTTTTCTTTTATTGGTCGGATGAAATATGCTAATTTTTTGAGACAGGCATTTTGGGTTTTCATGAGCTGTATGCCAAAATCATCAGTATTAAAACAATAAAAGACCTGAAATATTTCAGTTGGTGTGCAATGAATCTAAAATATATGAAAGTTTAATTTTTATTATTACATTATGGAAAATAATGAACTTTATAACAATATGCTAATTTTTTGAGAAGGACCTGTAGAGAAAAATCAGCTGGGTTGTTTTGGTCTTAAAATCATTGCTCTGTTTTGGTTACTCTCACTTAGCAGGCCGATAAGAGAAGCAGAGCACCATCCACGCCTCCACTCAAGCACTCTCTCTCTCTTACTGTGCAAAATATTAGTTATTTATTTATTTAGACAATTTTCGCCAAACTTTAACTTAGACTATAATATCAATTTTATTACAACATATAACCCTTAATCATTCAAATAGGTTAAAAATGTCAAAGTTTCTATATCTCAAATCTCAGTTTAGACTGTTTAAAATACATAATGCTAGGAGCATTTCTTTAAAATTATTTTTACCATCCATCCATCCATCCATCTTCTTCCGCTTATCCGGGGCCGGGTCGCAGGGGCAGCAGTCTAAGCAGAGAACCCCAGACTTCCCTCTCCCTAGACACTTCCTCCAGCTCTTCTGGGGGGACACCGAGGCGTTCCCAGGCCAGCCGGGAGACATAGTCTCTCCAGCGTGTCCTAGGTCTTCCCCGGGGTCTCCTCCCAGTGGGACGCGCCCGGAACACCTTCCCGGGAAGGCGTCCAGGAGGCATCCGGAACAGATGCCCGGGCCACCTCAGCTGACCCCTCTCGATGTGGAGGAGCAGCGGCTCTACTCTGAGCTCCTCCCGGGTGACTGAGCTTCTCACCCTATCTCTAAGGGATCGCCCAGCCACCCTGCGGAGAAAGCTCATTTCGGCCGCCTGTATCCGGGATCTTGTCCTTTCGGTCATGACCCAAAGCTCATGACCATAGGTGAGAGTAGGAACGTAGATTGACCGGTAAATCGAGAGCTTCGCCTTGCGGCTCAGCTCTTTCTTCACCATGACAGACCGGTTATTTTTACCTTACATGCTTAATTCCCTTAACCTTTGTTATCTAAACCATCTCTTGATTAAGCAAAAGTAGTCTTCATTTTTAGCCACCACCATATCTTGTAATCATATTATGCTATTCCTGATTACCTGCATGAGTAAAGACTATGATATAGACATATTAGTTCAATATCGTTTTAGCCACATAAGAAATTTTGTCTCAAAATAATGTCTGTCATCACATGGTCTCAGATGGTTCTTGACAGCCCATTGCCATTAACTCTTTATAAATAAGCCTCTTTTCCTCAGGGTCTGATCCCCTGATCACAACAAGCAATCAAGGAATGCGGTTGCTGGTGATTAGGTCTGTAGGAGCTCACGTTTTTGAGGCAGATTGCTGTACTTCCTACAGTTCCCCTCTTAATGATGCTCTAGGCCTATCAAGCATCCGCTCAACTCAACTACCATCTCACATATAACACCTCCCTTCAGGGCAGGTGCCCAGTGGCGGTGACCCCCTGCCTTAGGTTGTCCCCTATTGGCCAGAAGAGGATCTTACCCGTCATTGAGAAATCACCTCATGCACACTGGTAACCACTCTTTCCCGTTGCAACATCCTCGACAGTCTTCTTCCAGAATCCAGTATTTCCTGCAGCTTAGGAAAGGTACACTCAAGAACCATGAGAGCCATTGACAGCACCTACTAGTGTTAAAACATTGAAAAAGGTTAATCAAACTAATATTTAATCGCTAAAATCAATTGGATGCCTCCAAACTATCATGCTGAGATTACTCAGTGAATTTATTTTTCACACCCGTCCATTCATTGTAATTTTCTGTTGCTTCTGTAGCTGCAGCCATCAGGCCCTGTATGATGGTGGAGACTAAAAATAAGACAGATAAGTTACTGGTCATAGAACAAATAGCAATACAACTGTTTAACTATTCAAAATTATTACCTCTATAGCTCAGGGTCTGTATCATTATTTTAAAGACCTCATGTCTCTTCAACAATTGCTCCTAAATTGTTATTCATTATTTTTAAAATCTCTTATTTCTTAAATGCACTGGGCAGTTGAACATTTAACTACCAATTGCCCTCTTAATGCATTAAATCTGAACTCTTTTTATCATGTCCTTTAGCATCTCAGTGCCTATGATTTGACTGAAACACTGTGCTGTACTATAAATAGCTTATCACTTAAACACAGGCTCAGATAACGGCATTTTAGCTTACTTTGAATGAGAGAGAGAACTCTGAGGGATTCAGGACTCGTAACAATGCATTTTCATTCATTTTTAACATAATTTCATCGTACTATCATTTTACTCTAGCCCAGTTTAAAACTTGTCAGAAATTATATGCATTTTTTAAAATAAACATCTTTATATTTTTATTTTTACTTTATTTTCGCAACTCAAATGTTTCTCAAAGTTCTTTGCAGTCATTGTCATTACTTTTACATCAAATTTGTATTTATTCATTCACTTAATTCTGGCCATGGCTTCGGAATTTACTCAACACAGCATTCATGTCAGAATGGCCCCACGGTTTGTATTCTGGATAGTTGCCATTAGCCCTCATCAGTGGCATTTGATATTTTGAACTTTTTCGTCTTACGTCGGGTAATGCTTATAAAGAGGTGGTAAACCTGGGGGAGGACGGGTGAGCCCCATCTTCTGCCATTACACTGTGGTGGGTTTCCCCATACAAATGTGGTATGGTTTGTTCATATGGTTCAAACTCACTCCTGATCTCATCCTCTTGTTTTAGTTTTCTCTGGTTCCAATCAATGTCTAAGTCATATCCTGTGATGGTTAAGCTATCTTTATTATCTCCTACCATTCTGACTGTGGCGCCCCCTGGAGACATTCCTCTTATGCTGCCTTCCCCTACGCTGCTCTTCCTTTTACCACCTTCCCTCAATGGTATACTTCCTCTCTGCAAACTTTCTCCCTGTATTTCCTTCATTATATTGTGTACTTCTTCCAATCCCTCCTCTATTTCTCACTGCAATTGACTTATGTTTTCTTTTTTTTTATTGCATCTTTTACTTTCTGTTTCACTTCTTGTTCTATCATTACCTTTATTTCATACTGTTGTAACTGGTGTTCTCGTTCTTTTTCTTCCCTATCTCTCTCACTGAGAGTTACATCTATTTGCCCTTTCGTGATTTTAAAAGTACCGTCACTTTTTGCTGTTTTAGTTGTGGTTTTAACCACCCCTTCATTTATTTCGAACAATGGCATTTGCTTTGGGGCTGATGCCGTTACTTTATTTGTGGGCGGGGCATAAGGGGGTGGATTCCGATCTTTCTCCTCTGCCCATGTAGCACATTTTACCCTGGCTGCCATAGCAGCCGCTATTCTGCTCCATTTTCTCAATTCTGCCTCCTTCTCTGCTATGTCCTTGTTACTTTTTTTTTTTTTACCATACAGAGCCCGTTTCACCCTTCTTTCGCGCTATTTCTAGTTCACCGTTGGCTCTTTTCTCCTCCTCTAAGATTGCGTTTAGCAACTTCCCTCCATTTTTTTGTATCTCTTTCCCACCCATATAGGCTACTCAGCTTCTCCCATGCCTTTCCGAGTTGTTTTCCTATTTTATCTCTGTCTTTTGGCTCTGAGTGTTTAAGCATTTGTTTACATAATCCCTCCCACGATTCCCCGTATGTAGCCATCCTAATAGGGGTACTGTTTCCCTATCTGGATCACACCTTTCACAATACTTACTATGTCCTAGTAATCTACACAGCAAATTGCTTGGGGGTAATTTGACTCTTTCTCTGTTACTCGGTAACAATAGTTCTTTAAATGATATGTGTCTTTCAATCATCAGCCACTCATTCACCCGTGTTTTATTTCTTTCACACTTATCCCTTTATACGAGGGCTTATCTTCCAGTCTCTCTCTCTGGGCCACCAGAGTACTGCGTCCGTTCCTACCAGGTCACACTTAAGTGACGGTCCAGAGAAGGTGCGCAGCACTCTGACCTCCCAAATACGAGTTATATTTTCATGCAATCACACATACACATACATCAGACCAATCCTAGTATTTAAAACTGTTAACCACGCCGGGATTTTTCACAAAGGGGTCTTGAATTTTACATACAACCTATTTTCCTTATAGAGTAAAACCACGCCGGGTTATTCTCACCCTTAAACCATGTCAGGATTTTCACAACAGTTAAAAATGTATACCAATCCTTATATTTAAACTGTCAACCACGCCGGGATTTTCACAAAGGTTACTTGAATTTTACATACAATATATAGTAAAAACACGCCGGGTTATTCTCACCCTTAAACCATGCCAGGATTTTCACAACAGTTAAAAATGTATACCAATCCTTATATTTAAACTGTCAACCACGCCGGGATTTTCACAAAGGTTTCTTGAATTTTACATACAATATATAGTAAAACCACGCCGGGTTATTCTCACCCTTAAACCATGCCAGGATTTTCACAACAGTTTAAAATATTTTATTTTACCTTTTTAGTCCAATTCTGACTCTTTTTGTTTTAATTAAAATACTGATATTCACCTCTTCTTCAGTCTTTTAAATTTGGTAATTGCCAATATGCAGTACTTTTGTTAAAAAGGTGTCTGCTTACCTTTTTTTTTTCAGCTGGTTGACTGAAAAAGAGATGTCCTTCAGCGTTCAGTCTCGTGACGAATCCGGGTGCCCCCTCCAAATTGTTGGAAAGTCTGCCCCTGCAGAGTTTTCCTCCCAGTTCGTTGATTCGTCAAATGATAAACTGGAGACTTGTATATGGTTTAAGAAAATCTTTTAATAAAGAATCAGAATTGTCTTTTCTGAGCTCAGGATTACAGTCTACCAAAGATATAACATCTGGGCAGTCCAGAATGTTTTACAAAAGCATAAGCAGTTCATTATATATTCTTGCTTCACAGTGGCTCCTCCTTGGGTACTTTTCCACTGTGCAGGGCGCTGACATTCACAGGTGTCTTTCTGATATTTTCTAGCCTTGCAGTTTCTGCTGAAGTTAGACAGAGAGAGAGAGAGAACAACACCTACACACATTCTTCTAAAAGACAGTTTGTTCATTTGATTTGTTACAATTTAAAACATAGACACAATAATATTTTCCACAAACGTCACTGGAGGCTCACCTGCAGTTCACAAATGAATCTGCAAATTAAACGTGGAGAAAACAATCGTTCTCAGTAAGGAAATTTTAACATTAACCAAGCATCAGTGGTGACACACACACACTTCTCAGATTCTGCGAGCTATGAAGCTTGTCTATGCGGGTTTGTTAACGTTACACTTCAGGAGTAATTACTCACCTATCATACGTGCAAAAATCCACTGTTTTCATCTGGTAGTTCTGTAATCTGGTATAACATTGACGAACATTCACCTCAGACACAACCCACCGTTTACCAAAACAAGACGCTTAACTTCCTATTTTGTAGTTCGTTCCAGTTTTTTTATTTATTTTTTTTAAACAAGTTGTTCAAATTTGTAAATACAGTCAGCACAAAAATATCAAAAAGCAAATTAAGTTCAGGATTGGGTCAAAAGAAATTTTTTAAACAAAAAATACAGACACTAAACTGACTCCCTACTGACCAAAAACTGTGTGTGTGTGTGTGTGTGTGTGTGTGTGTGTGTGTGTGTGTGTGTGTGTGTGTGTGTGTGTGAGAGAGAGACACCATACACAACATGTCTCATCATAACTATGTATTATAATATTATCGAAGGTGATGGCTTTCCTCCGTACAGCGGCGACCCAAGCCATCTGACGCCTCTTGGTGATTTCAGACACCTTGTGTTTTTTTTCCAAGTAGGAAAATGTTGAAAACTAATATGATTCACGAGGCGTTTGCCCTGTCGATCATGAGACCGATTACAGCAGTTCACAATACAGCAATACTGAACCATTTTCCCAAAAATAATCAAAATTAATGACCAAATGACCAACATTACCTAATGTGTACTATACAGTACATCTACTTCCATACCGCGATTCCCACAATGCATTGCAACGTGACGCAACGATCCCGACCTAGAAGCTGACATCTGATTTCTTCAAGCGCTCATATTTACCATGTTTACGACTTTTGCATCGCTTATAAATATTTCTGCCTTGTATGTGATTATAATCCACATTGTATCAAGTTATTTCAAACACTCGCTGCTGACTGAAAGTGAGTTTTGAGCTTGACTTAGTAAAAAAAAGTGTTTCATGTGTTTAAAAGTGTTTAATGCTGGTGTTAAAGCTGTTATCTTTCTGAAATGATCCGCAGCGCAGACTCTTTATTTTTATAAAAGCTCCCGAACAAAAATCATTATTATATTTTGATGATATGCAACGTGGAGCTAAACTCACTAAACGAGACAACAGATAAAATGTTACTTAATAAATACACAATTGTGATAGAGAATAAGAAGCTGACGTCTGATTTATCCAAGCGGTCATACCATGTTTACTATTGTAACGTTAATGTTTAGCGTGCATAGTCTTTTACATTGCTTATAAATATTTCTGCGTTGTTTAGTGATTATAATCCACATCGGATCAAGTTATTTCAAACACTTGCTGCTAACTAAGAGTGAGTTTTGAGCTCAACTTATTTTAAAAAGTATTTAATACCGGTGTTAACGCACTACCACGCCCGGTTTAAGCTCGATAGTGGAAACACGGCTATTAAGATCATGGGGCTCGCGCATCAAGCTAGCTGAGAGACGAGGAGTGCGTGAGTGTCCTCTCTCTCTCGCGCTCTCCCCTGATCGCGAAGTCCCCGCCCCCGCTGCTGAAGCGCGCCCCGGCGCTTCTTCAGAGCGAGACGAGGACGCGGGTTCTCCTGCCTCCGGCGATATGGAGACAGAGAGCGCCGCCTCTGAGCGCTCCTCCCATGATGACAAAGCGTTTGGGGAGCTTCTCGAGGTCGTGACTAACGCGGTGGCCAGGCTCAAGTTAGACTGGCCACAAGAGGAAGAGAACCTTAAGCACTCTAGGTTAGATGACAGATTTTTGTCAGGTGGCCAGGGGGGAAGATCCCAACATCGACCCCTTTTTCCCAAATCTCCATGATGAGTTATCCCGTTCATGGAATAAGCCTTATTCTTCACGTATTGTGGTTCCCACGACGTCAATTTATTCGACTATCGTGGGCGCTAAGGCGCAGGGATATGTGGCGATGCCTCAGGTCGAGGAGACGCTTGCAGGCTATCTCTCCCCTGGGAGTTCATTCTCACTTAAAAAGCCATTTCTCCCCACCAAGCCGTGTAGAGTAACATCATCTCTGGTGGGGAAGGCATTTCAAGCAGCGGGTCAGGCTGGTGCTGCCCTGCACACCACAGCGGTTCTGCAGGCGTACCAGGCTAACCTGCTGAAGGACCTGAGCACGGGCGGGAGTGTTAGTGAGGAAGCATTTTCAGAGCTACGCCGAGCCACAGATCTGTCTTCGTGCGACCAAGCAGACGGCCCGTGCCATTGGCCGTTCTATGGCTGCATTGGTCTCCACGGAGAGACATCTGTGGCTCAACCTCACAGGCATCAAGGATAGAGACAAAGTGTTCCTCCTTGATGCCCCAGTGTCACCCTCTGGCCTATTTGGTGATTCCATGAATACAGTTGTCACTAGGTTCAGGGAGGCCAAGAGACACGCAGCCTTTGATAAATTTCATCCCCGCCGTCCTCAGGCGTCAGGGCTGTCGGCCACCCAGCCCCGATCCAATCCGGTCTCTTGGATGTATGGATGCAGCTCTGGCTCCTCTACGACTCCAGGGCATCCGCATTTTGAATTATATAGATGACTGGCTGATTCTGGCTCAGTCTCAGGAGCTAGCGCTTCGAAATCGGGATGTCGTTCTAGCTCATCTCGAATCTCTGGGGTTGAGACAACGTATTTGGGGGTGGTATGGGACTCGTCGTAATGCAGTCACAGCTGTCTCCTGCACGTGTCAAATCCATTCTAAACACCCTAATGAACATAAAACTAGGCCAGAAAGTCACAGTTCATCACTTTCAGAAAGTTTTAGGTCTCATGGCAGCTGCATTCACGGTGATACCTTTGGGCCTCCTGCACATGAGATCGTTTCAGTTGTGGCTCAGAGCCAGGGGATTTCATCCAAGGGCCAATCCCCAGAGGCAAATAAGGGTTACGCGCCAGGGGTTTTGTACCCTATCTATGTGGTTCAGACCCCGGTTTCTGACTTTGGGTCCCACTCTAGGTCCGTGTTGTCATTGCAAGTTGCTAACGACAGACGCTTCCCTCACGGGCTGGGGAGCGGTCTTAAATGGCCGTCCAGCCCAAGGGATCTGGAGAGGTCATCTTCTCGAATGGCACATCAATTGCCTCGAAATGAAGGCTGTATTTCTGGCCCTGAAATACTTCTTCCAGCAGTTGAGAGGCTACCATGTCCTAGTGCGGGTGGACAACACATCTGTAGTCTCTTACACAAATCACCTGGGCGGACTGCGTCGCGCCGCTTGAACAAGTTAGCCCAGCAGGTCCTGCTTTGGGCACAGGACAAGTTCCAGTCCCTCAAGGCACTTTACATTCCTGGGCATATGAATCTGGGAGCAGACACACGGGACACACGGGAATGGAAACTCCACCCCGAAGTAGTGAGTCAAATCTGGGAAAGATTTTACGAAGCAGAGGTGGACCTCTTTGCTACACAGGAGACAGCACAATGTCCCCTCTACTTCTCTCTGACTCAGCCAGCTCCCTTGGGTCTGGACGCGATGGCCCATGCGTGGCCCAGACTGCGTCTTTTACGGCTTTCCTCCGATTGCTCTGCTTCTGGGAGTCCTGGCTCAATGCCGCACTGTCGACGTGCCCGGACGTCTCTCAGACAAAGGGGTAACCTGAGGATGTTTCCGTTTCACGTCTATTTATAACCTGCAGGTGCACGTAATCAATGACGTTTTCACCGAGGTTATTTAAGCCAATTCTTGGTGTGTTTGACACACATGCTTCGCAACCGGTCGAACAAAGAATGTTCTCATTAGCGCTATTGAGCGCAGCATCTCGTTCCCACTTTTTCAGGGAACAGGGTTACAGTCAAGTAACCCGAGACAATTTCTTTAAATATTATTAAAAAAAAGAAAAGAAAAAAAGTTTACATTAATTATAGAGTGTGTAGAGCAACAGAGCACATAATAATAGATCACACGTTACTGCGTTCTAGGTGTTGGCCCTTGACCCCTGCATGTCCCTGGTCAGGTAGAGATCCAGGTCCCCTGGGGCCTTACACTCGAGTCACAGGCCTCCGGGCGTTAGGATTGGCTGACGCGAGTAACACGTCTTTCTGCAGATGCACTTCACCTCCAGCTGTGCCTGGTTTCACTTTTGGAGATTTTCCAACCTGGTCATGGTTTTGTTTTTTTAAGGAAGGAAGAAACATGGAATAGAATGAGGGGTGCGAGTTTAAACTGAAGCATCCATTTTTCAAGATTTACTGCATTTTTGTATAATTTACATACTTTTTACAGTTATTCAAACACATATGACTCATAGAATTACACTACTGTTCATAGTTTAGGGTATGCTCATCAAGGCTGCATTTACTACAGTATATTAAAAATACAGAAAAAAACAGTAATATTGTGTTTTTTATTTATTTTAAAGTGTAATTTATTCAAATGATGACAAAGCTGAATTTCTAGAAGCCATTACTCTAGTCTTAAATGTCACATGATCCTTCAAAAAATCATTCCTATATGCTGTTTTGGTGTTCAGTTAATTTTCTTTTCTTCATATATATATATAACAGGTGGGAAATGTTCATTCTGTCTAATATAATATTTTTTAGGATTCTTTGATGAATAAGAAGCCCAAAGGAACAGTGTTTATTTAAAATACAGATTTGTGAAACAATGTAAATGTCCATGTTTTTGATCATTTTGATGCATCATTGCTGAATAAAAGTATTATTTATTTATTTATTTCAAACTTTAACAGTAACAGCGAGAGCTTATCTGATTATGTTACCAATTAAACTTATATCAATACTTTCAAATGCAAAGGACGAATTGGTCAGTAACAAAATGCCTATGCAATACAAACAGGCGCTATTTTCTGGAGGAACACGGGACGCAAGAGAGCGATTTGGAAGTACATCCTCCAGGTCCTTAATCCAATAGTATCCAGCTGCAGACCCACAGCACCAGTATGGAAAGCCATTTTAGCATTTCATCTATAAACCGTACTAGTATCTTTTTTTCATGGTACTAGTACTTAGTTTTTAGATACTAGTGTATTTTCCTAATAGAAAATGTGTAAATCACATAGAAAACAAAACAAAAGAAAACAAAAACAATTATTTGTACACAATGCATATTTTTGTCTGTTTTGTGTTCCAGGACAGGTTTAGGAACAACTGGACTAATGTGTTTGTTGCTCATTTCGCTAATCGTGGATTCTGAATTCATTGCCACAGATTTTGCTTACGTTTCGCAGTTTTTCGTTTGGTGTTTTGACACAAACCTCTCGTGGGGGCGGGCTTAACAGTGATCTACTCCGATTGGATACTGAGCTTTTGATGGACAGGTGGTCTCTGACCGGGAAGTACACAGACGCCACTGAGTGGCGCACATATTGGAAACCTCTCGTGATTGTGATTTGTATTACTAAATATGTAAATAATATTTGACCTTCGATCGTCTCAGATTGTATTGCATACAAATCACCGCGAGAGCTTTTTTTTTTCTTTTTCTATTTTTATTAATGCAGAGAACAAAAACATACAAAGGTATAAACATATGTTGGGAATTCAGAAACGAAGACCAAGAGACTCTTGGGTAATCTTCAGCAGGATTCTTTATTGAGAACGCTCTGCGTGGCACTGTAGTCATCAAAAGTCTAACTTTTCCTTAAGACATTGTAGTTTTTATACATTTTAAGGGGGTGGGATACACAGAGGTGGAGACAACCTAAACAAAGCATGCAAATGCAATACAGGGATCAGCCTGATACTGGCCATTTTCCCATCTTTGATCTTGTCAGCATAACAGGGTCATTTAAATACAGAGGTGTCTGATAGTATCACCCATACCTTCAAATTATCATAGAAACAAAGGCACAGCTGTACTTGAGTTTAGCAGGCACCTTTATTTTGGGACCTTGCCCAACCATCAGGAAGTGCATAAAGACAAAAGGTTAATGTCTCAGACCCTTGATTTTCCTGATTTGAGCTTCTTGGATGTCAGCTTTATTACCCCAAAAAGTCTACTATTATATTGGAACCTAAATTTAACATTTTTAGAAATTTGTAATCCCACACATACATCACATAATATCCACTACAAAAAAAAACATAAAGAATAAAAAGAGGGCCAAAATCTAAACAAAATTAAACAAGGAGATCAAAGGCAGAGCAAATCTAACAGTCCTTATAGCTTTCTTATTAGACACTGAGATTACATTCATATAGTTTTCTATTTCTTTTAGGAAAACAGAGAAGACAGAGAATTTGCATTTGTGAATGTGAAATTTGTTTAGGAATTTTTTTTGATTAATAACAAAACTGTTATTTTCGTTTGTGGGGTCAGAGTCATAATACCCAAATATAATGTTTTTCATATGTACTGAGAAGCCTGGCAAAATCTTACACTTGACAAACACAACAATATCATCGCAAAGTTTCTGAGTGTAGTGACATGACCAAAATAAGTGTACAGTTTCTTCAGAACTCGAACAAAAAGAGCATGTAAGATCAATGTCATATTTAAATCTTTGTATACACTTCATTACATGGTAGAACCTGTGTATGAGCTTAAAATAAATGTCTTTCACTTTGTCTGTGAAAAATATTTTTTTTGCGGTAGAGACCACCGCGAGAACTTTCCAATATGTGCGCTACTGGGTGGCGTCTGTGTACTTCCTGGTCAGAGAGCACCTGTCCATCAAAAGCTCACTATCCAATCAGAGTAGATCACTGTTAAACCCGCCCCCACGAGAGGTTTGTGTCAAAACACCAAACGAAAAATCTGTGGCAATGAATTTAGAATCCATGATTAGCAAAAACGAATCTTTGAAAAACATATTGACATATATGTTTATAGTATATTTGAAGAGCCTGTTAAATTTGTGTGACTGAGTTCATTTATTTTCGTTTTCAGATGTCAGTATAGAGAGTGTAGTCTCCTAGATATATATATTTTTCTTAACAAGAAGAATATAATTAAATACTAGACGCTATTGGTACTAGTACAAGTACGGTATCTAATATCGAATAAATAATAACTAGCATCTCATGAATAAGTACTATTAACTTTCCAAAAACAGTAGTACCTAAGAATAAGCACTAGTACCTAAAGAATAAGCACTAGTATAATGAACAAGTACTAGTACTTAATGGAAAAGATATTAATAGCTAAAAAAATAAGTACTAGCACCATGAAAATAGATACTACGGCTTATAGATTAAATGTTAAAATGGCTTTCCATACTCTGTGTGAGAACATGAGTGTAGTGTGGGAGCGCCATTGTTTGTCAGGGATAACAACAGTAACTAAGGAACTAAGGAGGGCATTTCTTTTATAGCGCTATTATAACGGAACGCTATTTAGAAATTCCGGATAAAGATAACCCAGCTCATAATCTTCCCAGGGGGGCAGGGTTTCACATTTTATTGAAGCAGCCCTGGGCGCCGCCATTGGCTAGCGGACCCCCACCTGCTGTTAGCATTCCATTGACTCCCATTAAATTTGGCGTCACTTTGACTTTACATTTTGACGAATAACTTTACATCTGAGGCGTTTAAAGACTCCATTTGTCCATTAATTATTTCTAAAGAAACACGAAAATGTAGAAAAGGCTCCATTACCTTGTAGGGGTGTAACGGTACGCAAAAATCACGGTTCGGTACGTACCTCGGTTTTAAAGTCACGGTTCGGTTCATTTTCGGTACAGTAAGGGAAAGAAATGCAAACATTAAACTGCAGGTTGTTTATTACTATAAAGTTTTTTTTAACAATTTGTTTACAAATTTTTTTTTTATACTTTTTAATAAAATATATATAAAATAAAAAAAGAATAAGAAATAAAATACTGCTGCAAAGTTCTCCACTAAATAAAATACTCTCAGTCTCAAACCAATATCATATAATAAAATATAATGAAAAATATAAATAAATAACTATGATTACAGTGCAGCATTACCAATCCCAGCTTGTAGGCCTGCTCATATTTAAAAAATATATATAACTTTTCCAAAGTGTAAAGTGCAGCATGAACAGTTTCAGTTTTGAGACCTGCTCAGATTTCGTTATTGCGTTGGACCGATCGGAATTAAGAGCAAAGGTCTGTTTAAATGCTGACGGGAGCTGCGTTTAAATTACAATCGTTTTTTTCCTAGTTGTAGTGATGTTCACACTCGCGTGATGCCTTTTGAAAACCTTAGGCCGGTGACACACTGGCATATTGCACCTGTCATAAACCGTCAATACTGTTGACGGTGTCCTTTATCAGTAGGCTTTATATTTATGCTCAACATGAAGTATAGATGTTGTAGTGAAGACAAGAGCCTGGTCTGTCGGCGCCTCGGAGGTCTCCCTCTTTGTCACCTACAGTAGCAGCAGCGCGTCAGCGCCGCGTCAGGCACCATTCTGGTGTGTAAAGACACAGAAAACGCGAAGCAGGTGTCACGCAACTGACAAACAGCAGAAACGCCACGCTCACGCCACACATCCAGTGTGTCACCGACCTTAGAATCAGCTGCAGGGCGGGATTTGCGCTGAACGCGAAGACTTCTGCCACTTAATATGTTCGTTTGGAAACACGAAAATGTATATGTTCCGCAAACAAAATATTGCATTCGGTCATTCGGTACACACGTGCACCGTACCGAAAGCCCTGTACCGAAACGGTCCGGTACGAATACACGTAGTGTTACACCCCTATTACATTGTATCTTATGTTATGGTCCCGTAGAAGCAGTTTTTGTAAAAAATAGGCTAGCAATTGCGTCATAACCTGCGACTCACTGTTACACAGTAGATAAATTACCGTATGGACAGGAGGAGAAGCTCACAGACAATCTTTTACTGTCTATGAGGCTATCGGGGGACGCGGAGGCATAAAGTCAAGGGAGATAATTAATCAGAATACTTACCAAAATTTGCTCCTGTTCACGCTCGCCTTCTCGGCAAGATTTGGTGGGTGATTCAGATTTCTCTTGGCACAGCGGTTAGAAGACTTACAATTGTCAGAAAGGTTGCTTACGTGACATCTACGTCATCAAGCTCAGTTTGAGTCTGCGCAGTATGCTCGACCCTCAGGAAGTGTGTGTTTCTAATTGACTTCACTTGTCTCCGCTGAATCCAATTGGGTCGCTGTGTCCATTTCTTTTACTGTCTATGATAATCTTCCGGTGAAGCTAATTTTATACATGCTAAACATGAGACTCTCACAGAAACCTCTCCTGCCTCATTCTTATCAGAAACTGAGAAACAAAACAATTGCAACACCGTTAATAATGATGGCGGAATTAACATACAGTATTATGTTATTAAAGAACATATAATTTCATATGCAGACACATAACTGTACATAATGACAAATAAACACTATTGAAACTGTTTTGGCTGTTAAACGACATCGTAATGGTATTCTCGATAATCAACCTCTTTCATAGTCATGAACACATTTTTTAAATCTTATAAAAATGTAAAGCATTTATAATTTCTCAACGCTGTGCAGTAAAAATTACATTATTAAAGGTTCACTTTCTAATTAATGAAGACGACATGAAGAGATGTGCCAAAAACGTGTATGCGTGAAAAATAAAAACTTTTAAGATGAAAATAAAATTAACGTTATATGTCAGCTTATGATCACTGCAGCTAAAATTCAACAACCAAATTTTTTTTTTAATAAATATTATAACAAATTTAGTACTTTATTGCACTATAGCAAATGTAGGAAGTCACAAAGTCACTTGTCATTTAAAAAAAATAAAAATAAGGCCAGACAAATGCCTATGCTGAATTATTTAAAATACATATATAGTTAAATACAAATTAAATAAGTTATAACAAATAAATAATGCTTTGAATATTTTTAAATGTTAAGATTTAATTTTAAAACTAAATCGTTCAAGTTTTATTCAACACAGACTTGCTAATGAAGTTTTGTGCTCTATTTTGACATCGGCTCCTCAGATGGTTAATTCCGTTGCAACAGTCATAGCAATGACTCGCGGCATGATTTAAAGGATTCTCTCGCGTAATTTAAAAATTTGTGTTTGTCATTCCTGAAACGGTATACGTGGACATTTAGTCATCTGAGAAAAACAAAACTTTTCTCCAAATTGCGAATGGATTATGTATAGAAAACGAGCAAAGGGCGCTTCCCTTATGGCACTGTACAGTTGACTGGAAATGACTGAGCTGGCTTATCTAAAACCAATCGTCCATATGGCCAATTGGCTGATTTTGCATAGACAGTAAAAGAAATGGACACAGCGAACCCATTGGATTCAACGGAGAAAATGAAGTCAATTATAAGCATAGACAGTAAAAGAAATGGACACAGTGACTCCATTGGATTCAACTGAGAAAAATGAAGTCAATTAGAAGCAAGCACTTCCTGGGGGTCGGGCGTACTCACTGATCTACAGGTCCTTCTCAAAAAATTAGCATATTGTGATAAAGTTCATTATTTTCCATAATGTAATGATAAAAATTAAACTTTCATATATTTTAGATTCATTGCATACCAACTGAAATATTTCAGGTCTTTTATTGTTTTAATACTGATGATTTTGGCATACAGCTCATGAAAACCCAAAATGCCTGCCTGTCTATTTCATCCGACCAATAAAAGAAAAGTGTTTTTAATACAAAAAAAGTCAACCTTCAAATAATTATGTTCAGTTATGCACTCAATACTTGGTCGGGAATCTTTTTGCAGAAATGACTGCTTCAATGCGGCGTGGCATGGAGGCAATCAGCCTGTGGCACTGCTGAGGTGTTATGGAGGCCCAGGATGCTTCGCTAGCGGACTTGAGCTCATCCAGAGTGTTGGGTCTTGCGTCTCTCAACTTTCTCTTCACAATATCCCACAGATTCTCTATGGGGTTCAGGTCAGGAGAGTTGGCAGGCCAATTGAGCACAATAATACCATGGTCAGTAAACCATTTACCAGTGGTTTTGGCACTGTGAGCAGGTGCCAGGTCGTGCTGAAAAATGAAATCTTCATCTCCATAAAGCTTTTCAGCAGATGGAAGCATGAAGTGCTCCAAAATCTCCTGATAGCTAGCTGCATTTACCCTGCCCTTGATAAAACACAGTGGACCAACACCAGCAGCTGACATGGCACCCCAGACCATCACTGACTGTGGGTACTTGACACTGGACTCCAGGTATTTTGGCATTTCCGTCTCCCCAGTCTTCCTCTAGACTCTGGCACCTTGATTTCCGAATGACATGCAAAATTTGTCCAAAAGTCCAGTGCTGCTTCTCTGTAGCCCCGGTCAGGCGCTTCTGGCGCTGTTTCTGGTTCAAAAGTGGCTTGACCTGGGGAATGCGGCACCTGTAGCCCATTTCCTGCACACGCCTGTGCACGGTGGCTCTGGATGTTTCTACTCCAGACTCAGTCCACTGCTTCCGCAGGTCCCCCAAGGTCTGGAATCGGTCCTTCTCCACAATCTTCCTCAGGGTCCGGTCACCTCTTCTCATTGTGCAGCGTTTTTTGCCACACTTTTTCCTTCCCACAGACTTCCCACTGAGGTGCCTTGATACAGCACTCTGGGAACAGCCTGTTCGTTCAGAAATTTCTTTCTGTGTCTTACCCTCTTGCTTGAGGGTGTCAATGATGGCCTTCTGGTTTTGAGTAATGAACCAGGCTGGGAGTTTTTAAAAGCCTCAGGAATCTTTTGCAGGTGTTTAGAGTTAATTAGTTGATTCAGATGATTAGGTTAATAGCTTGTTTAGAGAACCTTTTCATGATATGCTAATTTTTTGAGATAGGAATTTTGGGTTTTCATGAGCTTTATGCCAAAATCATCAGTATTGAAACAATAAAAGACCTGAAATATTTCAGTTGGTGTGCAATGAATCTAAAATATATGAAAGTTTAATTTTTATCATTACATTATGGAAAATAATGAACTTTATCACAATATGCTAATGTTTTGAGAAGGACCTGTATATATATGACTGGATCGCTCATCGCGTTCTTAACTGCCAACAGACAGTGAAGCCACCGGAAGTGTTCGATCCGCCATCTTACTAATCCCTACCAGCAGAGAGCACCATTGAGTTACATTCAAACCACTGTCCTAAACTAACTCTATTTGAAGCAAATCTGTCAAATGGGATTCGTTTTTATGTTATGTGTATGTAAATTCATCTTTACTTCAGATGTTATCTGCAGTGTTTACGGTCTTTTAGGGCAGTATAAGCGATATATTCAAATCATTTAGGTGGGTGTGTCTGCTGCACACTGACGACACAGGTAACTGATCCAACACAAAATATAACCTATTTCTTTATGAACATATTTCTTTCAGGAATTGTTAAACATGAACGTATTAGTATCGGAAATGGATTTTAATATATTACAATGGATAATAAAATTATGTTGTTAATATTGCTCTATGGGGGGCGCTAGTGCGCACGCGTAGGATGTAGACGTGCATAGCTTGTGCTCTCCACCGCAACTTATGCAAAATTACCGAACACCACGATAAAACTGTCTAAAAGTTGATATTTTTTGCTCGCTTGCCTATCCCATCCGTTGAACCTTGCTAATTTGAAAATGTCGCGACAAAGAAACCCTCCTGGGAAGTCCAAGACCATCGATGGATACATCAGCAGTGCTAATGCTAGCGGGGCTAACGTCAGTGCCAGCGATAGCCGTTCCAGCGAGCCCTCTGCTAAACCTCCGGCTACCACTTCAGATATCACGTCCATAGACAAAACTCACATGTACGAGATATGCAAAGAAATGTGTAAGGAAATGTCAGAGACGAATCTGGGGAGACTCGATGAACGCTTTGATGCCTTTGACACTAAGTTTCAGTCTGTACTCTCCGTGCAAACTGACCTGCAAAACCGCATGGTCAGTCAAGAGCAAACGACCGGTGCACTTGAAGAACGCGCGGAAGTGCTTGAAGCCAAGTGTGAAGATTTAACAAAGTTACTTTTCCAGCCAGCTTCAAACCAAACTACTGGATTTAGAAGCACGGTCCCACAGACACAACATCAAGATTGTTGGTATAAAAGAGGATTCAGAAGAAGGAAAACCAACTGATTTTGTTTCCAAACTTATTCCTGAACTGCTGGGTAAACAGCACTTTCCACATCCAGTGAAAGTTGATCGTGCGCATCGTTCTCTGCAACCCAAATCAGCGGCGGGTGGCAAACCGCGCACCATCATGGCTCGCATTCATCATTTTCAGGTGAAGGAACAGATTCTACGCCTCAGCAGGACGCAATCAATGGAGTAAAAGGGGAACAAAGTTTTAATTTTCCCTGATTATACCAACGAAGTGATGAGCCAGCGCCGTGCCTTCCGAGATGTGATGAAAGCTCTGAGAGACGGAGGAGTTAAACATCACCTGCGCTACCCGGCCAGGCTTCATGTGTACTGGGATGAGGAGGAGAATATTCCCGAGGTTTTCAATGATCCAGCGGCAGCTGAAGCGGCTCGTTCATTGAAGGAACGTAGTGCTTCGGCAGATGGTTAGAGAACGTGATGAACATTTTTACTTTCTATTTAAGGTGAGCGTGTTCGTTCTTCTGTGCTAAATGCGCCACAAACTGCTGACCATTTTTCGAACTACGTGTCGATAAGTGACTGTCCAGAACCATGACAATTATTGATACACCAGGGCGCAGGACAATTTCTTTTGAAGGCGTATTTTACTTTATTTTTCAAATGTGGTACTAACTTTCAATTTTTTCAAAACTATATTTACGTTGTGGTGGAGGGCGCTACTTGGGTCGGCCTACTTTTTGTCCATCAGCTCCTGTTTTGGCCAAGAGGGGAAGATACGCGTCAAGTTCGGGGGACGCGGAAGTAAGGGAGGGGGGGTGGTTATGGTACTGTGTTGTTGTTCTTGTTCGGCTCAGATGCACATGTTTTACTCACTTGTATTCGGTATTGCAACAGCAATTGCATTTTTTTGTTTTTTATCAAAATGACTCAAGTACAAGGTAAAATGCATGTAGGAGGCAGAGATTTACAACTGATTTCATGGAACGTAAAAGGGCTTGGTAGTGCAGTCAAAAGGGGGAAAGTTTTTAAACACCTGAAATCTCTTTCTGCGGATATAATTTTTTTACAAGAGACCCACATCAAAGCAGATATGCAACATAGGTTGAAATGTAATTGGGTGTCTCAGATATATCAATCACCATTTACCTCGCATGCCCGTGGTGTGGCAATATTGTTTCGAAAAAATATCCCATTTCAGGTAACTTCTGTTAACAACGACCCTCTTGGTAGATATTTACTGGTCTCTGGCACTATAAACTCGTTCTCATTAACCCTGCTTAATATATATGGTCCAAACACGGACGAGCCCAATTTTTTCAGAAAGGTTTTTGATCTGCTTCCAGACGACAGTGACTCAGGCATAATAATAGCCGGAGATTTTAATTGCTATCTAGATCCTTTCTTAGATAGATTATCTACACGACCAGCACCTGAAATTGCATCTGTAAAGCTCCTAAACAATCTTTTGAAAACTAGGAGTCTAGTAGATATTTGGAGGATTCAGCATCCTACAAGCAAAGAGTATTCATTCTACTCAAATGTCCACAAATCCTACAGTAGGATTGATTATTTTTTTACTAGCTCTAACCTTATCTCTCAAATCACCAATTCCAAATATCATAATATTTTGATCTCTGACCACAGCCCCTTAGCAATATCATTAAATATTTCCCTCCCAAAACAGGTTTATTCTTGGCGTTTCAACCCAAACCTTCTAAGCGATGACAACTTTGTTAAGAATATAACCTCTAAATTGAATGACTTTATAGAATTAAATGATAATGGTGAAGTGTCTGACTTGACCCTATGGGAAACATTAAAAGTCGTTTTGCGTGGTGATATAATCTCCTACACCTCAGCCATTAAAAAGAAGAGAGAGAGGAGACTGCTTGAAATTAGCAACACTCTTCCTAGTTTGGAAAGAATTTACCAAAATTCTATATCACCGGAGCACTACAAAGAGATATTGAAGCTTAAATATGAATACAATGATATTAGGAGTGGCCAAGTTAAGAACTTACTTTTGAAATTAAGGCAGAAACACTTTGAGCTTGGGGATAAACCCGGTAAACTATTATCACAACAGCTTAAAGGTTCCCAGGCTTCAAGAGCAATTCGTGGTATTAAGTCTAAAACAGGCATTCTTCTAACCAATCCTGCTGACATAAACCATCGTTTCAGGGAATTCTATTCTGAGCTTTACTCTTCCAAACACAATGTTTCGCAATCTAATCTGAATGATTTCTTTGACTCTATATCATTGCCCAAATTGAGTGACGCTGCGACGAAATGTCTTGATTCAGACTTTACGCTGCAGGAAGTCATCAATGCCATAAAGTCATTTCCATCAGGCAAGGCTGCTGGGCCCGATGGTTACTACGCAGAATTCTATAAGAGATTTTGTGATATTCTTGCACCACTTATGCTCAGAATGATGCATAATTCTAAAAGTAATGGAAAACTGCCAAAAACCCTTTATGAAGCAAACATTTCTTTAATTTTAAAAAAGGGCAGGGACGATACTGACCCTGCAAATTTTAGGCCAATTGCACTTCAAAATTTTGATCGCAAAGTAATAACTAAAATCCTGGCTACTAGATTGAACAAATATTTGGCTTCTATCATCAATCTTGACCAGACAGGGTTTATTCCCGGTAGACTCTCTTTTTCTAATGTCAGGCGGCTACTCAATACTATTTACTCTGATTTTAGTGATATTAAAGGAGCTTCTATTTTGTCCCTTGATGCACATAAAGCTTTTGATCAGGTCGAGTGGCCTTATATGTTTGAGTCACTGCGCAGGTTTGGATTCGGGGAAACTTTTATCTCCTGGGTGAAACTGATATATGTAGAACCGTGCTGTTCTGTTTTGACGAATGGTGATCGGTCAGCCCCTTTTATTTTGCAACGCTCGGTTCAGCAAGGCTGTCCATTGTCTCCAGCGCTCTTTGCTATTGCACTGGAGCCGCTTGCGGTAACAATAAGAGAGCACCCACAGGTGAAGGGGCTTCAGGTTGGAGGAGTGGAAACGCGTATCAGTTTATATGCTGATGACATAATATTGTATTTATACAATGCTGAAAAATCAGTTCCCCCTCTTCTTGAGTTGATAGAGTCTTTTGGTAGAATATCGGGGTACACGATTAACTGGTCAAAGAGTGAGTTTGTGCCTCTTTCTAATACTTATTCACCAGGTTTTTTACAAAGTATTCCATTCAAAATAGTTAATGATCATTTCACCTACCTTGGTTTGACTATACCTAAGGATCCAAAACTAATATTTAAATTAAATTTCGCAGAATTTATTTCAAAATTAAAACAAAATATTGAATGTTGGAAAATTCTTCCCTTATCAATGATTGGACGCATAAACTCAATTAAAATGATCTCCCTTGCCAAATTTTTATACTTATGTCAAAATCTCCCCATTTATCTCACTGCAGCCTTCTTTAAAGACTTGGACTCCATTATTTTGTCCTACATTTGGAATGGCAAAAATGCCAGAATTTCGAAGGCACACTTGCAGAAGTCTAGGTTAGTGGGAGGGTTGGACTTGCCGGTATTTAAACACTATTACTGGGCTGCCAATGTTAGGGCATTAGTGTTCTGGCAGCAGGGATCCCTAGATAATCAGACGCTTACAACCCCTTTGTGGCTTAAGATGGAGGCCAACTCTGTGAATAATTCTTCATTGCCAGCTATGTTATTTTCCAAGTTCGAAAAGGCAGAGTCCTATAAGAATTTATGCTTTGTGGTAAAACAGTCAGTAAGAATTTTAAACCAGGTTAGGTGCTTTCTAAAACTACCAAATACATCAGTACAAACACCTATATGCTTTAACCATTGTTTTCTGCCTCCCTGGCATGACATATCATACCATGACTGGAGAAAGAAGGGCTTGGTTTCAGTTAACAATCTGTACATTGACGGTAAATTTGCATCATTCAACCAACTGAAAGGAAAATATAATCTCTCTAATTCCCATTTGTTTCGGTATTTGCAGGTTAGGCATTACACTCAATCAAAAATTGAAGATTTTCAAAATCTACCCCTGGAGCATGAAATTTACGATATTTGTAAGAGCCCTCCTTTCTCCAAGCGTCTTATTTCGAGAATTGTACGTCTATTTGATGACTGTATTGCTGCGCACACTGTGAAAACTAGGGATATTTGGAAAGAAGAGTTAGGTGTGGAACTATCTGAATCCATGTGGAATACTTGTTTGTCTAATATTCATTCCTGCTCTATAAACAGCAGACACCAGTTAATTCAATTTAAGATTGTCCATCGCTTACATTATTCCAAAGTCAGATTACATAGAATATATCCATCAGTCTCCCCAGTGTGTGACAGATGTAATATGTCAGAGGGTACACTGTCCCATGCTTTTTGGGCCTGCTCTTCGTTGGTAAATTTTTGGTCTAAAATATTTGACTGGTACTCCAAAGCATATCAGAGACCCCTTCAGCCCGAGCCTGGACTTGCTATTTTTGGCTGCTCACAAATAACAAGGACAATTCCAACTATAATGCGGCAACCATTGGAACTGGGATTGATAGTTGCCAAGAGACTGATATTGAAGGAATGGAAGTCTTCCACTCCTCCTTCCTTTCAGGTATGGATCACTGACATGCTATCCATAATACAAATGGAGAAACTCCGCACCACTCAAATGGACACATTTTTCCGTTCTTGGACCCCTTTCTTAACTCATTTTGAAAAAGCTAAAATACAGTAAACTAATTGTGTTCCTGTATTAACAACCTTTCCTCATACTGCTGTACTAATTAAGAATGTAAACAACTGGCAATAGCTGTATCTGAGCCCTGGTTGTTTGTTTGTTTGTTTGTCTGTTTAATCTGAAAATGTCAATAAAATATATATATAAAAAAAAAATATTGCTGGGGAAATAGAGCTTTATGTCTTTAAATCTGTACTGCATATAGTCAGTTATTTCTCTGAATAAATTCAGATTTCAGAATGAGCAGTTTGTAGTTTGTTATATATGCTGAGGTCGTGTCCGTCTGATGTTTATCATGTTCATGATGCTCACTACTGTAATAAACATAGCTTTTTAATAAGTTAGGGGAAATTTGCGACCTTTAAAAAAAATAACCGTTTATATGCCTAGGGTGTTTGCATTGTAATAATGTACAGAAATACTTCAGATTTATAAACGCTGACTTGTTGTCATGTGGAAGGTGGAGGATGAACCCAAATGCAGACAGTAGTCACAGCAACACAGTTTATTATACAAAAAACAGGAAAACAAAACCCACGAGGGGGCAAAACAAGGGCTAGACAGACGAAAGATGACAAAACTAGACTAACACTTTACAAACTTGACTATGACTGAAACAGGATCAAACAACTAGACAAGACTCTCTACAGACTTACTTACAGCTCTCACATTGATTAACATATGACAACAGTTGGCAACATTTGGCAATGAACCGACAAAGGGACAGAGAAACACACGAGGTTATAAAGGGTGGCTACTAATGAACACAACAGGTGGAACAGGTGAATCAATGAAGACAAAACTAGGGTAACAAGGGGGGCGGGGCAAGGGAACGAGACAACACGAGCACATGGCCCAAAGACAAGGCCATGTGCTTGTACACAAAACATGGGCCTGTCATGATCCTGCCACAAGACTAGAGAAAAAACCAGGACATGAAGGCAGAACCATGACACTTGTTAGGTTATGTTTTCTAATTAAAATCATACAATTTCCTATTAATTCAATAGAACGTTTACGCACACTAGGGATTACCAATATGGTGGCGCAGCGGCTTCACTTTCATGACGTCATGAGCAATCCAGTCCTATATTATAGATCAGTGGGCGTACTGCGCAGACTCAAACTGATCTTGATGATGTAAATGTCACGTGAGCAACCTGTACGTCTTCTAATCGCTGTGCCAAGAGAAATCTGAATCACCCACCGAATCTTCCAGAGAAGGCGAGCGTGAACAGGAGCAAATTTTGGTAAGTATTTTAATTAATTATCTCCCTTGACTTCATGCCTCCACGTTCCCCCGATTGCCTCATAGACAGTAAAAGATTGCCTGCGAGCTTCTCCTCCTGTCCATATGGTAATTTCTCTACTGTGCGACAGAGAGTCGCTGGTTATGATGCAATCGTTAGCCTATTTTTTACAAAAACTGCTTCTACGGGAACATAACATAAGATACAAGGTAATGGAGCCTTTTATACATTTTCGTGTTTCTTTAGAAATAATTAATGGACAAATGGAGTCTTTAAATGCCTCAGATGTAAAGTTATTTGCTGTCAAACGAAAATGAATGGGAGTCAATGGAATGCTAACAACAGGTGGGGGTCCGCTAGCCAATGGCGGCGCAAAGGGGGGCTTCAATAAAATATGAAACCCTGCCCCCCTGTGATTTTGTTGCTTTCTCCAAGCATGTACGTCTGCAGACTGCAAGATGGGGGCGTAACTTTAAGTGGGCGTAACTTGAAGTTGTCCAAATCACACAGAACCACGCGAGACCTCAAAACGATAAGTTGTTGGCAATATGGCGGCACAGAGTACAACCCGAATTCCGGAAAAGTTGGGACGTTTTTTAAATTTTAATAAAATGAAAACTAAAAGACTTTCAAATCACATGAGCCAATATTTTATTCACAATAGAACATAGATAACGTAGCAAATGTTTAAACTGAGAAATTTTACACTTTTATCCACTTAATTAGCTTATTTAAAATTTAATGCCTGCTACAGGTCTCAAAAAAGTTGGCACGGGGGCAACAAATGGCTAAAAAAGCAAGCAGTTTTGAAAAGATTCAGCTGGGAGAACATCTAGTGATTAATTAAGTTAATTGATATCCGGTCTGTAACATGATTAGCTATAAAAGCTTTGTCTTAGAGAATCAGAGTCTCTCAGAAGTAAAGATGGGCAGAGGCTCTCCAATCTGTGAAAGACTGCGTAAAAAAATTGTGGAAAACTTTAAAAACAATGTTCCTCAACGTCAAATTGCAAAGGCTTTGCAAATCTCATCATCTACAGTGCATAACATCATCAAAAGATTCAGAGAAACTGGAGAAATCTCTGTGCGTAAGGGACAAGGCCGGAGACCTTTATTGGATGCCCGTGGTCTTCGGGCTCTCAGACGACACTGCATCACTCATCGGCATGACTGTGTCAATGACATTACTAAATGGGCCCAGGAATACTTTCAGAAACCACTGTCGGTAAACACAATCCGCCGTGCCATCAGCAGATGCCAACTAAAGCTCTATCATGCAAAAAGGAAGCCATATGTGAACATGGTCCAGAAGCGCCGTCGTGTCCTGTGGGCCAAGGCTCATTTAAAATGGACTATTTCAAAGTGGAATAGTGTTTTATGGTCAGACGAGTCCAAATTTGACATTCTTGTTGGAAATCACGGACGCCGTGTCCTCCGGGCTAAAGAGGAGGGAGACCTTCCAGCATGTTATCAGCGTTCAGTTCAAAAGCCAGCATCTCTGATGGTATGGGGGTGCATAAGTGCATACGGTATGGGCAGCTTGCATGTTTTGGAAGGCTCTGTGAATGCTGAAAGGTATATAAAGGTTTTAGAGCAACATGTGCTTCCCTCCAAACAACATCTATTTCAGGGAAGGCCTTGTTTATTTCAGCAGGACAATGCAAAACCACATAATGCAGCTATAACAACAGCATGGCTTCGTCGTAGAAGAGGTCGGGTGCTAACCTGGCTTGCCTGCAGTCCAGATCTTTCACCTATAGAGAACATTTGGCGCATCATTAAATGAAAAATACGTCAAAGAGGACCACGAACTCTTCAGCAGCTGGAAATCTATATAAGGCAAGAATGGGACCAAATTCCAACAGCAAAACTCCAGCCACTCATAGCCTCAATGCCCAGACGTCTTCAAACTGTTTTGAAAAGAAAAGGAGATGCTACACCATGGTAAACATGCCCCGTCCCAACTATTTTGAGACCTGTAGCAGAAATCAAAATTGAAATGAGCTCATTTTGTGCATAAAATTGTAAACTTTCTCAGTTTAAACATTTGCTATGTTATCTATGTTCTATTGTGAATAAAATATTGGCTCATGTGATTTGAAAGTCTTTTAATTTTCATTTTATTCAAATTTAAAAAACGTCCCAACTTTTCCGGAATTCGGGTTGTAGAATATTGATTACTTTTTAAGGGAGGCAGGGGTTTCAGGCAGGATTTGATGCATGATGTGTGTGTAGATATTAAAGTTAGGGGACAATATGAGAGTGTACGTTTTAGTAGGAAAACGTATATCTGACCCACACTCCGGAACAGAAGAGGGCGGTATTGCACCAATAAGCTGGATGCCAACCGCCGTTAAACTGGAAAGAAGCAAGTACACCCAGCTGCAGCCTGCAGATCGAGGCGGGGCTGCACCTGGGGCGGGGTTGCACGTGCAGCCCTGCCCCACACCTACTATGATTGGTTTGATCGTCTTTCATTGACTTACATGATAGGAAATGTGTGCGAAGTTGGTGTAGGACAGATAATGCTGTTTAATAAGCTAAAAACGCTGTACAGTTTTACAAAGCCTTTACTATGATGCAGTTTTTTGTTAACTTGACTCACTATGTCTGATTTATTGAATCAAGAGATGTTAGCTGCTGCAAGTTTACTCTTCTTTACCAGATTAATTCACAAATGAATAATTGGGACACTCTAAAAGCACGCTTAACGTGAAAGTACGTGGCTTTATGCATTAAAACGGTGTTTTAAAAAGACCAAACTCAGTAAACAAATTTTTAATAAAGCATTCTATTTACAGACAAGCAGATATGAGCACAGAGCACGAACACAGTGTAAGTGTTTAATTTCCACCCATAACCTGCTTGTCTGTAAATAAAATGTGTTATTAAAAATGTTTACTGAGTTTGGTCTTTTTAAAACACGTTTTAATGCATTACGCCACGTTACGCGTTTTCCTTTTAGTCTAATGGTTTTCTATGGGAGGAAAACGCTTAACACGTAATTAAACACATTGCATTCTTATTCTGGACTCATCTGCTTGTCAGTGAATAAAATGCTTTATTATTAATTTGTTTACTGAGTTTGGTCTTTTAAAAACACTGTTTTAATGCATTAAGCCACATTAAACGTAGAATGTCTCGAATCATTCCAGCTGATTGAAAAGAATCGGCTCAATGGTCACAAAATGGATATCGGAGAAGATACCAATTTAATATAAATAGATGATACTTTATAAAGTTTATCTCAATATTTGACAGTGGCTGTGAGACTGCACTAAAATAAGAGCACAATTATCATGAAATTGGGTTCGTTACTTTAGCAACGGTTTACAGGTATGTCCTTTCAGAATCATCACTGGCCGATAGAAATAAAAGTTTATCGATTTCTTCACTTTCAAATAACGAGGAGCAGCATATTTTCCTGAAATAAAGGGGAGAAAAAGTCTATGTTTTGCATTGTAGTAAAGAAAATTAAAAGTTTCATAAAAATTGAATTGGCAGACACATTAGACTATTGCAGTCATTTATCAACTGCATGACGGATAATTATATGTAACAATAATTGTCTTGTCATGCTATATAATTTAAAACAGTAATGATACACCCCTTTCATTTTCCTTTCTCATACTCTGATGATATGAAATAATCATATTTTCTAAAATTATTTAATTCATAATTCATTCTTCTATCTGAAGACCTGATCGTCTTACTGTGGATAATCAACCCAATTAATTTACTATATTCGTATGTTAGCCTAAAGATCAGCTTATCCCTTTCACGCATAGTGGTCACTACAGTGGACAGCTATTAAAAAAGCATTTTCTTGAACTTGCACGGGTTTTTATGGCAAAGTTGCACATCAATCTCTTCATTGGACCCTGGTGCATCATCCTATAAATTGCAACCAAGTGGCAAGCCTTTGTGTTTCGATTTTTTCCCCCTCCAAACCAAGATGGCCAAGGGTCAGTCAGACATGCCAAGTTGCTCCAGCATATCCACCCCTTCCGTCTATCCTAGGAGACTCTTGTAGGTAAAAAAAAATATTGCAGCATAAAGCAATATCTAATGAGTCATATCACAGTAAAATTTTCCAAGTTTTGATTTTAGATTGAGAGAAAACTCTGATTAATCACATGTCCACTGTAGTGGACGTCATGCATGCAATGGCTATATTTCAGCTACAATTCATAACTATAATGTGAATATTGTTTTTGAAATTTAAAACTTAAAAACTTAATCTGCAGTGACTTTTTACTGTAAATAAATGTATTTGTATTATTAGAATGTAATTTTCATTGACATCGAAAAAAGTCATGTGATTACATAATGTATGACACTTGTAATGCATTACTTTACTTGTTAGATCAAAAAGTAATCTGATTACATAATGCATGTTATTGTAATGCGTTTTTTACTAATAACATCAAAAAGTAATCTGATTACGTAATGCATGTTACTTTTAATGCGTTTCTTTACTCATAACATCAAAAAGTAATCTGATTACATAATGCATGTTACTTGTAATGCGTTTCCTTTCTCATAACATCAAAAAGTAATCTGATTATGTAATGTGCGTTATTGTAATGCGTTTTTTTACTCATAACATCAAAAAGTAATCTGATTAGGTAATGCACATTACTTGTAGTTAATTACTTGTTAGATCAAAAAGTAATCTGATTAGGTAATGCATGTTATTTGTAACACATTACTTTACTTGTAACATCAAAAAAGTAATCTGAATGGGTTATGCATGTTACTTGTAATGCGTTACCCCCAACACTGATCATTTCAGATGAGATTGAAAAAACGTATCGCTAGGTTTTCTCAGAGGAGGTATATGATAGAAATGTGCATGTCCATCTTGAACATAATCATAATTATCAGCTAATAAGGGTAAATCTCTATACTCTGGTGCACTGGAGGGAGCATCTGAGTGGTTTCCACAGTTGTACCTTGACAGGCTGTAGAAAATTCTGATGGAATCACGTCCTCATGTTCTGATATCATAGATACGCGAAGTGCAACTTGTATGAAGTTGTATGAAGCCATTGCAATATTTTGCATTTATATTTTTTGCATATATTTTATAGTTTTCACATTATTTGATATAATTGCATTGATTAGTTTGTTAAATTCACATACTTTATCTGTTTGATTATTGTCTTATATTTAATACAGTATATCTTCAGTTTAAACCAACCGCATGCTGTCCACTCAAGTGGACATCTGAAGATCTCTTTGAAAAATTTGTAAAAAAATAAAATAAAAATCAATTCTTGTTTTTCATGCCCTAAGAGCAATAAAAACACATAGGAAAAAAAATCCTGACTGAGGTTATCATAATTCATGCATGAAAGGGTTAATTTAACAAAACAACCATTTCAGGGACATGGCGAGTTACAGGCTAATGTTTTTTTTTCTTCTTTTGTGCATTATGAAGGCTTTATGAAACTGTACAGCGTTTTTAGCTTTTTAAACCGCATTCTCCGTCCTACACCAACTTCGCACACATTTCCTATCATGTAAGTCAATGAAAGACGATTGAACCAATCAGAGTAGATGTGGGGCGGGGCTGCACGTGCAACCCCGCCCCAGGTGCAGCCCCGCCTCGATCTGCAGGCTGCAGCCGGGTGCCTCTCGAAAGAAGACGAAAATGACAGCTTTCTGTGAGAGACAACGGTAAGAATCTTATTTTTTTCCGAGATAATTATTTAAATTGAAGTGTATAAGTCATTTTCATACAGTGGTATTGTTTTTGGAGTTAATAATTTATTAAAACTAAGGCGTAATTTTTTGTGCCTTTGGGATTTAGCTGTAAACATGTTTTATAATGCATAACTAACAGGGGAGCTCCATTAAGTAACGTTACACGACTCAATAGTGGATTTACATAAACCATATATACTTCTTGAAGACTATTACTAAAATGTCTATTTATCATCTGACTGGATAATGTTTGATAAGAATTGATGATGAGCACATCTAACAGACATGAAACAGGTGTCTGAGTGATGTGTGTGTGATATTGTGTAGAATTCACTTTTGTCAACACTGCTATAGATGAGTGTGAGTCATGTAAACAAACAAATCTACATAAAGTAACTAAACATAAGTTATCTATTTTTTTTGGCCATTTGCAATATTGATAATTTAAGGAACATTTGTGTTGGATAAAAAGTGAGTTACATCAGTTATTAACTCAACATGTAAATGCAGTATATCACAGATAAATCACAGAGGAGACTGACTCTTGTCTGGATGTTACAGGGACAGATGAGACACATGTGTGTTTATGTGCTGTAGAGTAACTGATGAAGGAATGCTGCCATCAAAGGTTTTTTGTAAGTACACTACAAAAATAAATGAAACATTTTAAATCTTAAGTTGTATTTTATTTTAATTTATTTATTTTCAAACAAATATTACACCTCCTTTCTTATTCTTGATTTCTGTGCATTTGCTGCAGATCTTTTGTGGTGCAGCAGGACCTGCAAGGAAAGGTGAAAAAGAGGGAAAACCTGAAACAAAAGAATAATGTAATGACTTTTTGTATTGTGTATGTGTATTTTTGTAGGGCATAAAATGTCTGTAGACTGTTGTGTGCACTGAGGATGGAGAAGGTGTCTTGTGGTGTCTTCATCCTCAGTTACCCCAGAGCCAGTGAAACATCTAGAGAAAGACCACAAGACACTGATGATGTGATTTTGGTAAAGTTTGTTCAGCTGGTTAATGTTTAAACAATGAAGGCTGACTTTCAGAAGCTTCAAAAGCATCATCAAAAAATGTGATGGAGCTTTTATCTGAAGTGATTGACAGTGCTCTTATTACAGGGGCCTACAATCCCCTGATCAACCTGGAGAAGAGAGCCTTGCTCAAGGACACACTGGTGTTCCTGTGGCTCAAGTGGTAGAGCATTGTGTTAGCAGTGCAAAGTTGTGGGTTTGAATACCAGGGAACACATGTTAGGTAAAAACTGTTAGTCTGAATGCACTGTAAGTCACTTTGGTTAAATGTATAATTTATTTATAAATTTGAACCACTTCAGTGGTTTAGCCCACTACAAAAGTAATAAATCAATGCATGTACTTGTAAATTCTGTGTAAATGTTTTTCAGGTAGTCGTGCTCATGGGTTGCAGGCACACGAAAGTTTGGAGCAGACACAGCAGTCAGATTGTCCTGCACGTGTTCCCCTGCTCTAGCTTCAAGGTTGTGTGGCTCAGAGAGCCGTCATCAAGGTCTTCTTCATCCTGTTGCTCAACGACATCCCCATTGAGAAGAGTGAGATTGTGAAGTGCAGCAGCAGAACTGTATCAGCTGTGTTCAGATGGCAGGAGGATGTTGGGTTCACCATCTGTAAATACTTGATTGTTAGAACAATAAGTTTGAATGAAGCTTTGTATCATGTGTTGTTGACTTGTACATGTATGCATTTATTGTGATGCTAACGTTTATACATTATTTTAATCAATTAGACATGTTTTTTGTTGTCAGTAAATAACATATAAATATTTTATCCATTCATGTATTAATTGCTTGACTGAAAATGGATGTATTCACATCGACTGCATTTATTTAACTAGTATATATTCATGTATAGCGGTGTCACAAAAGAAAATACATTTGGCTTCTTTTACTAAAATGTCATTTTAAGAAAAAAAAATTATATAATTATTGGTTGGCATTTATCGTTATTATTGCATGGTAAGTGTTGGGGTGGGCAAAAGATGCAATTCATTATGGGGTAATGTTAATTTTCGAGTAGTAATACTTACATTTTTAGAGTGTCAAATCAACAGTCTTCTCCAAAGGTGAGATCTTCGAGCAGCTGGTCGAAGTACCCTTTGTGCAGATATCGCTGTGAGGTGTTTGTGCACCTGACCCTCTTTTTTATTGTTATTGCCAAATTATTTCATAAAAGATCATGGTAAGACGGTTGTATCTAACAATAAACAATCATAATGCCATAAAACAGTAAATAAAAAAAAATCATGTTTTCATCATAGTATTGAGATGCTATACAAGAAAAACATTTATCACGTAAAATAATTGAAAAAATATTCAAGAGATGATGAGAAATGATTTTGGATATGATTTTTGGATAAAAAATGCTTTAAGGATAACACTTGGTCACATTAGTGGAGTTAAAAATATAAAAAGTTAAAATCAACAGTATTGGCTATACTGCAGACAGACCCTTCTCGCTTTCTATGCAGGTGTGCAAAGACAATTCACACAGGACGTGTTCTTACGGAACGTCTGAAGACTCTTGCATTTGACTGTTGCCTCTATGGTTTTAGCACCTTGCGTAGGGTGACCACCTGCTAATAAGCCCAAGGGGTACGTTTCTGAGGGACAATGTGGGACACCCCATGGGCAGACTCACTGATAGTGGTTTACCCATTTCTAGCACATACCACCTTATATTAATAATGCCCTATTCCCCTAAACATGTGTAATTGCTGATGTATGCTCATGACAGAATTGACAGATGCACTTCCACTTACGATTTACTTTAGCTATTTTATTAATTTTTCATTAGCTACAATTTATTCACTTTAAATAAATTATAATATAAAATTATAGAATTAAAATGATTTGTAGTTGCTCAACACCACAGGAAAAGTAAAAAAAAAAAGGTCTGACATCACAACTCAAGGGAAGGGAATTCACTCATTCACTAATCCCTATATAGTATATGGCATTGAGTTCACTATATCAGGAAGGAGTGAATAAATAAATAAGTGAACGGATTCGGACAGTGACGTATAACCTACACTGCGCGTGAGACTTGGAGCTGTTGCAAAAACATTGCCATGTGTACTTTTATATTACATCTACCTAATTTTAGAAAATAATACTAATAGCAATAATACTCAAAATTACTTTATATTGCAGTTATACATACGAACTAGAAAATACAAAAAACGTCCAAACCAAGTTAAGATTAACAATTTAATTGAGTTTCAACAAATAAAAAACAGAAGCAATATGGATAAACAAATGATAAAGCTTGGCTTATTGAATATCAGATCCCTTTCTACGAAAACACTTTTTGTAAATAATATGATCACTGATCATAATATAGATGTACTCTGTTTGACAGAAACCTGGCTAAAACCTGATGATTACATTATTTTAAATGAGTCCACCCCCCAAGATTACTGTTATAAACATGAGCCCCGTCTAAAAGGCAAAGGTGGAGGTGTTGCTTCAATTTATAACAATGTTTTCAGGATTTCTCAGAGGGCAGGCTACAAGTATAACTCGTTTGAAGTAATGGTACTTCATATAACATTATCCAAAGAAACAAATGTTAATGATAAATCCCCTGTTATGTTTGTACTGGCTACTGTATACAGGCCACCAGGGCACCATGCAGACTTTATTAAAGAGTTTGGTGATTTTAATATCCATGTTGATAATGAAAACGATGCATTGGGATCAGCATTTATAGACATTCTGAACTCTATTGGGGTTAGACAACACGTTTCAGGACCTACTCATTGTCGAAATCATACTCTAGATTTAATACTGTCACATGGAATTGATGTTGATGGTGTTGAAATTATTCAGCCAAGTGATGATATCTCAGATCATTATTTAGTTCTTTGCAAAATTCATATAGCCAAAATTGTAAATTCTACTTCTTGTTACAAGTATGGAAGAACCATCACTTCTAACACAAAAGACTGCTTTTTAAGTTATCTTCCTGATGTATCCAAATTCCTTAGCATATCCAAAACCTCAGAACAACTTGATGATGTAACAGAAACTATGGACTCTCTCTTTTCTAGCACTTTAAATAAAGTTGCTCCTTTACGCTTAAGGAAGGTTAAGGAAAACAGTTTGACACTATGGTATAATGAGCATACTCGCACCCTAAAGAGAGCAGCCCGAAAAATGGAGCGCAGCTGGAGGAAAACAAAACTAGAGGTATTTCGTATTGCTTGGCGGGAAAGTAACATATCCTACAGAAAAGCATTAAAAACTGCTAGATCCGATTACTTTTCTTCTCTTTTAGAAGAAAACAAACATAACCCCAGGTATTTATTCAATACAGTGGCTAAATTAACGAAAAATAAAGCCTCAACAAGTGTTGACATTTCCCAACACCACAGCAGTAATGACTTTATGAACTACTTTACTTCTAAAATCGATACTATTAGAGATAAAATTGCAACCATTCAGCCGTCAGCTACAGTATCACATCAGACAGTGCACTATAGACCCCCTGAGGAACAGTTCCACTCATTCTCTACCATAGGAGAGGAAGAATTGTATAAACTTGTTAAATCATCTAAACCAACAACATGTATGTTAGACCCTATACCATCTAAGCTCCTGAAAGAGGTGCTTCCAGAAGTCATAGATCCTCTTCTGACTATTTTTAATTCCTCATTGTCATTAGGACATGTCCCCAAAACCTTCAAACTGGCTGTTATTAAGCCTCTCATCAAAAAACCACAACTTGACCCCAAAGAACTAGTTAATTATAGACCAATCTCGAATCTCCCTTTTCTGTCCAAGATACTAGAAAAGGTGGTATCCACACAATTATATTCCTTCTTAGAGAAAAATGGTATATGTGAGGATTTCCAGTCAGGATTTAGACCGTATCATAGTACTGAGACTGCTCTTCTTAGAGTTACAAATGATCTGCTCTTATCATCTGATCGTGGGTGTATCTCTCTATTAGTTTTATTGGATCTTAGTGCTGCGTTTGACACAATTGACCACAACATTCTTTTGCATAGACTTGAATACTTTGTTGGCATCAGTGGAAGTGCATTAGCATGGTTTAAATCGTACTTATATGACCGCCATCAGTTCGTAGCAGTGAATGAAGATGTATCCTATCGATCACAAGTGCAGTATGGAGTACCTCAAGGCTCAGTACTAGGGCCGCTACTCTTCACGCTTTATATGTTACCCTTGGGAGATATCATCAGGAAACATGGTGTTAGCTTTCACTGTTATGCTGATGATACTCAGCTCTATATTTCTTCGCAGCCCGGTGAAACACACCAATTTGAAAAACTAATGGATTGCATAGTCGATATAAAAAACTGGATGACGAGTTATTTCTTACTGCTAAATTCTGAAAAAACAGAGGTGTTAATTATAGGACCTAAAAACTCTGCTTGTAATAACCTAGAACACTGTCTAAGACTTGATGGTTGCTCTGTCAATTCTTCATCATCAGTTAGGAACCTAGGTGTGCTACTTGATCGCAATCTTTCCTAAGAAAGCCACGTTTCTAGCATTTGTAAAACTGCATTTTTCCATCTCAAAAATATATCTAAATTACGGCCTATGCTCTCAATGTCAAATGCAGAAATGTTAATCCACGCATTTATGACCTCAAGGTTAGATTATTGTAATGCTTTATTGGGTGGTTGTTCTGCACGCTTAGTAAACAAACTACAGCTAGTCCAAAATGCAGCAGCAAGAGTTCTTACTAGAACCAGGAAGTATGACCATATTAGCCCGGTCCTGTCAACACTGCACTGGCTCCCTATCAAGCATCGCATAGATTTTAAAATATTGCTTATTACTTATAAAGCCCTGAATGATTTAGCACCTCAGTATTTGAATGAGCTCCTTTTACATTATAATCCTCTACGTCCGCTACGTTCTCAAAACTCAGGCAATTTGATAATACCTAGAATATCAAAATCAACTGCAGGCGGCAGATCCTTTTCCTATTTGGCGCCCAAACTCTGGAATAACCTACCTAACATTGTTCGGGAGGCAGACACACTCTTGCAGTTTAAATCTAGATTAAAGACCCATCTCTTTAACCTGGCATACACATAACATACGAATATGCTTTTATTATCCAAATCTGTTAAAGGATTTTTAGGCTGCATTAATTAGGTAAACCAGAACCGGAAACACTTCCCATAACAACCTATGTACTTGCTACATCATTAGAAGAATGGCATCTACGCTAATATTTGTCTGTTTCTCTCTTGTTCCGAGGTCACCGTGGCCACCAGATCCAGTCTGTGTCCAGATCAGAGGGTCACTGCAGTCACCCAGATCCAGTACGTATCCAGACCAGATGGTGGATCAGCACCTAGAAAGGACCTCTACATCCATGAAAGACAGTGGAGACCAGGACAACTAGAGCCCCAGATACAGATCCCCTGTGAAGACCTTGTCTCAGAGGAGCACCAGGACAAGACCACAGGAAACAGATGATTCTTCTGCACAATCTGACTTTGCTGCAGTCTGGAATTGAACTACTGGTTTCGTCTGGTCAGAGGAGAACTGGCACCCCAACTGAGCCTGGTTTCTCCCAAGGTTTTTTTCTCCATTCTGTCACCGATGGAGTTTCGGTTCCTTGCCGCTGTCGCCTCTGGCTTGCTTAGTTGGGGACACTTCATCTACAGCGATATCGTTGACTTGATTGCAAATAAATGCACAGACACTATTTAACTGAACAGAGATGACATAACTGAATCCAATGATGAACTGCCTTTAACTATCATTTTTGCATTATTGACACTGTTTTCCTAATGAATGTTGTTCAGTTGCTTTGACGCAATGTATTTTGTTTAAAGCGCTATATAAATAAAGGTGACATTGACATTGACATACATACCTCCCGCGTCAGCTTTGAGGTTTCATCGATAGTATATAGTAATAATAGCCTAATAATAATAATAATAATAATAATAATATATATATATATATATTGTAATGCTTTTATGTTCATAATCATTAATTGCTATAAAAATAACGTACTGAGAACAAAAATAAACACACATAAACGTTCATAATTATGTATTTATTACTTTTAGTATCTTGACACTTGCTCAAGCAGCGTTTTGAGCTCAGATAAGATGGTTGTTGAGCATCCACAGGCGACTGTTAATTTTACATCGGAATACACCTGAGTGCCTACTGCCAATTCAAGCTGTAGGAATAGGCATAATAGTTAATGTTAATGACTGGTGGGTATGCAATGAAAAAAAAAAAAACTTTAATGTTGATCCTTGTGCTCCTTGGATGTTGCTTTCATATCATATCGACTTTAAAATAAAAGTTAGGCTATTAAGATGTTATTAAAGTATTTGCAATATTTGAAAAAAAAAAAAACGTACAATCATCATTTGTGAATATCGGAACTGTGTTAAGGAACCGGGGTTGTTGTTTTTCTATCCCTAAAACACTGAGCATTATGTTCACTGGATGAGTTCAAGTCACTGATCTACAGTATATATATATATATATGTATATACACTGTATATATTCTCTATTACAGATCAGTGGTTCAAGTATGTAGTGTAAACCTCCAGGCCAGCGGGCGGCGCTGTTGTGTAAGCAGCGCTCATCCTCTGACTGCTGTCTGCAGCGCTCCCTGCTAACCAGTTCTCTTGCAGGTCAGCAGTGCCTAGCCGATAGCTGACCACTCTGGTGCATCACTGTATTTTAGAGTGTTGAATCTCCGTGTAGAAATGAACGGGATGCCCGGGACGAACGTGATTCAAATCACTAACCTGTCGTCGGGGGTGAGCAGTGATCAGATGAGAACTCTGTTTGGCTTCTTGGGGGACATTGAGGAGCTGCGACTATACCCGCCAGAGTGAGTGACAACAACATACACACACACACACACACACACACACACACACACACACACACACACACACACACACACACACACACACACACACACACACACACACACACACACACACACACACACACACACACACACACACACACACACACACGCCTGAAAAAATCCCAACAAATCATATAAGTTATTTCGGACACACACATCCCAAACAAACATAGCAGACCACTTAATAGTGATGACAACACAGCATCACGCATACACGCGCATAGATTATATACACATAATTACACAAATATTAAAACGACATCCACACATATTAAGCACAACCTGTAACATTACTATAAACACACAATAACACATCATACACTTCAAACACACAGCCAATAACATACACCACACATGCACATCAAAAAACGCCATGCATCCATACACTGTGAGAAGACAAGTATGACATAATTGTCACACATCACATCAAAGGCCTTGACAATAATGGCATGACATGTGTGAACCCTCATACTTGTTTATGTGCTATTTGATATGTGATATATCTTATGGAACTTATTGTACTACCATAACGCGTTGCACATCTACATTACCCATAGAGTGCATTAGTGCCCACCCACTTTTTCAGTCTCTTAATTAAAAGTAATTTGCAATTAATGCAAACAGATGGGTTGAAAAAAATCACATATGATCGATTAACAACTTCTGAGCTAACAGCAGACCTGTCTTTAAAGGTTTATCAGCTATTGTTGAAAATAACTTGAAAATGAATGGATTTTTAAATTCTGGAACCTGACTGCTGCACTCTTTTATTCTGCAAATAAGTCTCCACCAATCAGAGAACAACAACATGCAAGAACACTTTAGCTCTGCTGACTCTTCTAAAGCAAATTACATTAAGTCAGTTTCTTTACTCTTTCAAAAAATATTTGTATGCATATTTTACAATAAACATAAAAAATATATAATTGTTTCAGTATGTAAAATCAAAACTGTTGCACTCTATGCATGCTTTTATAGATCATGTTATTGTTTAAATTCTTTAAAAGCCTGATTGCAGACTTCTGAATAATAATAATAAAATAAAAAATAAATTTCTGTGATTTTAAATGTTATAATTACTAAATGATCATCCACTCATATACACAACATTTTAAAATATTTCCAATTTTATAAGAGGTCCACCAAAAAATTAAACTTCTGTCATAATTTATAGGCCCTTATATTAATCCAAAGCTGTTCTATTTTCATCTGTGAAAGAATTTTTGAAGAATGTTGATAACCAAAAAATGGGGTTCCTATTTATTTCCAATGTATGGTCTAAAATATAATGGAAGTCAAAAGGGATTATTCAAAATATCTTTGTGTGCGTGTTCTTCCGCAGAAGAATCCAAGTCATTCAGGTTTGGAATGACATGAGATTGAGTAAATGATGACAGCATTATCATTTTTGGGTGGACTATCCCTTTAAGAACCGCTTAGCTTCTTTGGACAGCAGCTAAACCACAGAGGAAATTTCTTCACATAAGTTCAGCCTTACAGACTCTTTACAAAGTTCATATCTTCCTTTTTGATAAATGACTAGAAAAAAACTACAGTCCTATGTAATGTATTACATCTACAGTATAAAAAAATAATTAAATCTTTGTTTTTCTCTTTCAGCAATGCACCTCTTACCTTTTCATCCAAAGTTTGTTACATAAAGTATCGAGAACCTTCCAGTGTTGGTGTGGCACAACATTTAACCAACACTGTGTTTATTGACAGAGCTTTGATTGTTGTGCCCTGTGCTGAAGGTTAGTACATTTGCATGTGTTACATTTGTGTGCTTGATTAAACAGAGACACTGACTATCTAACTTCAAATCACACTATTGAGTAGAACAAAACATAATTGACTTCTTTGCATTATATTGTGTATTTTTTGTCCCAGTTATGCATGATAACCATGAGTCTGTATGCTAAGGTATCACTTCTGTCAGCTCTGATTTATTTTGTGAGTTCAGTGGAGGTGGGTGGATTGACACTAGCTCTCTTGTTTATCAGTTAAGCTGGAGGATGTGGAACTGATGGAGGTGATTAAGATCATACTCTGTGTTATGTAACAGCACCAGGACTGTGTGAACACGTGTTTAGTGTTTTGCTAAACTCAGGGGATTATTGCTGCAGAGTCATTAGTTTATATACATAAATGTTTTTTGCCTTTTGAATTCAGAAAATGATGGTGCTTTTCCATTGCATGGTATGACTCGGCTTGGCACGGCTTGTGCTCCACTGCAGTTTATAGTTGCGCCGCCTCTACTGCTACGACTTCTAAAAAAAACGTTTCCATTCCATGATGACCTATCAAGCTCTCGCTGGATCCGCTCCTCTGCTATCAACGAGAAGATTGTCTGTACTTCTGCAACAGACAACAAAAAGACCACTTTTTGCTTGTTAAAAAAAAGGTACACTCGTTCAAAACTGATGCTTTCGATCCTTCGTTGGCTATGCTGATTTAAATCACTCGGTTGTGTGTCTGTTGTGTTGGTGTCGCAAGTTCAGTGCAGGTAGTGACAGTTCTCTCTGGCCAATCAGTGATTAGCTGAGTTTACACGTCACGTTTTGGTAACATTACGATTCACTCGGAACCTCAACCTAAGTGGTACTACAGTACCAGGTACTGTACCCAGTGGAAAACCCCCCAAAAGTGAACCGTACCGAGTCATAACGTGCAGCCATGCAGTGGAAAAGTGCCATTAAAAAAGTCATGTGTATGGAAGACTAGGAGTGTCACTTAAAAATGAATTATACGAATCAGTGATCAATTTATTTGTTAACAAAAACTATATTAAAAATCAATTGACATATTCAAAAGCTTGGGATCTGTAATGGTGTGTTCACACCAGACAGAAAGTGAATATGAACATCGCGTCATTCGCTCTAGATTACTCGCTGGATGTTTTACGTGTCTTGAACAGCACGATCAACCATTATGAAGATAATTACAATCGCTGTTTTTTACCTTTTGTCAAAAAGTCCCAAATACAATGCAAAGCCAAACACCGACATGTCTGTGTTCACAGCACCATCCAGAGGAGGATGAATAAGGTTAGGATCCTGTATTATTGTGTGTGTTGCATTTTACTACTATATATATATATATCCACTGATATTACTATAATTTTTATTATTGATAGCAGCATCTCTATAGCCATTCTAATAAAATACAACTACCACTACAACTGATTTTAATTGTTTTCTATGCTCCAGATCTATGTAATAACAGACAGCTACAGTAATTCTCTCTTATACTCTTATATTTGTCTAATTCAACTGGATGTGTCAAGAAGCTCTTCGCTGATTGGCTTGCGCAAGAACACGTCATGCAAATTTTCCGCTAAAGTTGAAATTGTTCAAACTTGAAAAATGCGATTGAAGTGAATTTCGTGCATTTGCGGCAAACATTTTGCATCATTTGCAATACCCAGCATGAATTGGCCTCTGTTTGCCTCTTTGCTTTGACTTCGTATGTAATCTACTCGTGTGAATAATTACATTTGCATCTGGTGTGAACACACTATAAGAGTTTTTCCATGTTTAGGCTGTCCAAAGTATTTATTTTATTTAAAATACAGTAAAAACAGTAGGGATGGACGATAAATATCGTCACGATATTAATGCGCATCTCGTCAGTAAAGCCTTTTCTGTAATCAGCGGTAAATCTAAGATGTGCTTTCAGATGGAGCAGCATTTACTACACAATGCTGTTGTTCACTGACAAGCTGCACAAAACCACGATCATATTTTGCATATGTTTTGCGCAGTTTGTCAGCCAACAACGGCTCTGTGTAGTAAATACTGCTCCACAAAGGTTGGCGCTAAAAGAAGACTGTATTGAGCACGATTGTAAAAACACAGAGGTAGAGGACTTTTTTCCCACAAGAGAGAAGTGTGGATGCTGAGTTCTCGTAATCGTTGGTATTTAAGAACAGACTTATTCTCACATGTTCTTTATACAGAATAATATTTTTATTAATTCTCCTCTGAATAATGTAATCTGAAGAGCACCGTACGGTTTCTGTCATGAGCGCGAAGGTTAGAGCTCAATATCAATATAAATTAATGTTTGTATACTGTAAATATAAGGGTATAAAAAATCGAGGGTATATAATGTCATTGGCAGGCAGCACAATGACACTGTGGACACGGTCCGTGTCACTAGTCATAGTTGCTTTTTCTCTTGATTTAAACTTTCTTTGAAACATTTGGGATAATGTAAGTACACAAGTCAGCAAAATATGTAACACTGTTATAGTGGTTTTTGGATATTTTAATAAAAAAAACTTACATATTGTGCCTTTAATCATGTCTAAATATTCAAATGAAGAACTTAAAAATAAGTAAACAGGTACGAATCTAATGAAATGACTCTATTTTGCCTCTTTGCATTGGAATTTAAAACCCTTTTTTTCTATTTTAACCTTACATAATACACTAATTGTAATATAAGTTATAGAAATATTTAAAAAAAATATGTAATTAATGGACCATATTTATTGCACAAATAGTATGTAGTACCAAAAAATCTCAAAATATTAAATAAATATTTTTGAACTAAAATATAGAATACATATTTAACTGAAAAATAGTTAAGCTGTATGGTCACATTATAAGTACCGTATTTTCCGCACTATAAGGCGCACCTTCAATGAATGGCCTATTTTAGATCTGTTTTCATATATAGGGCGCACCGGATTATAAGGCGCAAAGAATAGAAGATACTGCAGTCAAACGTTTGACTGGGTTTGCGTTATGCATCCACTAGATGGAGCTGTGCTAAAGGGAATGTCAACATTTTGACAGAGCGCCTTGATCCATATATAAGGCACTCTGGATTATAAATCGCACTGTTGTTTTTTGAGAAAATTAAAGGCTTTTAAGTGCGCCTTATAGTGCGGAAAATATGGTAAGCAATACCTGAGGGTTAAGAAAACCATATTAATGCTGTCTCTCTACAGAATAAAATTATGCATAATATGCTGTAATGTTTACCAAAAATTGCTGCAAATGCCTGTATAATTAAGCTTTCATCTATCCTACTAAAACCCATTCAGATGTATTGTTATCGCTGATTTGTTTGAAGACCTCTATTAATCAAGTGACCGTGCGGCAATGCCGGCGAGATCAAAGCTTGTTGCAACTCTGTTTTTCAATGGCTCTGGCTTTAACTGAAGCACTACATTTTATGAATTACGTCACTTTAAGTGCGCAAAAACTGTATTCATTGTTTGAATTTAGGATGACAAAATTTGAAAAGTTTTCAGAAACGTTGTTTCATATCGCAAGAAGGGTTGCCAGTTTGGCGTGAGATTTACATGGGCAATGTGAGAGCATAAGACGGAGCCTGAAAGCGTGTCTCATGCCAAATGTGTGAGAGTTGGCAAGTGTGCGGAATTATTACAAGCACTTGAAGTTGCTTTTAAAGTCGGATTTGAGCAAAAAATTTAAGAATTACATACATTTTGAACGTAGCTTCATTTTAATTGTATTTTCAGATGTATTCTTGTAAAAATTGTGGATAGTTTGTGTTTCTAATGAAGAACCAAAAGTTATTTATCTTAATTTAATGCTGTATATTAAGCACCATCTAACGTGTAGGCGTGAATTACCAGAAGGCAAACAATCGTTTCGTGCTTGGTGTGAAAGCACCATTTGTCGTGATTCGCAACGCGCTCAGTTTGAAATGACCTTAACAGCTTTTCATTGTGGTACTTTCATGCTTAAGTCAAACACAGTTGTTCAATCCTTTTACTGAAGTTATTTGTAATAAAAACAATAAAATACATTTGATTTAATTTATAGGAAGTTGATTGGAAGTGATTTAGTATAAAAATGCAACTCTGACTTATAACATTTTTTTTAAATATTTTATTGGCTTAATTTGTTTGGTTAATCTGTATCGCAAAAATAAATAAATAAATACATTTTTAGTTTTAAACTGCTTTCAGACGTGCCACATAGCATGTTAAGATTCAATAAAAATTTAGTTTTGCTTCCTTAGATTTCTGAAGGTTAAGCACCTTCATTCATTAAGCAGGAAACAATAGATTACTTGATTGTTTAAAAAAAGCCTTGTTTTTGTACCCTTTGTACGCAAAGGGAAGTCAAATTATAAAACAAGCATTTGTAAGCAGAGCATGAAGGCGAAGGGTACGAGGTAAAAGGGTGAGGTCTTCTCAAGTCTACTCTGACACCACTGACTAACTTCTAGAATTTTTTTTTTTTTGTATTTTTTTTTCGTTGTCTTTTTTTTTGTGTAAACATCCGTATTCATGAACAACATGGTATCTAAGCTTCCCTCTTGCCTAAAATGCTTGTCCTCGTGACTTGGTTCTGGATGGCTTACTACGTTGATTAATTTGGTTTCTGTATGTTTTTTCTGTGTTGATTATGTGTGCATATCAGATGACTAGAGTGACCCAGGCTACACTACTACACTAGCCTGACTCAAGGCTTTGTTTTCCAAGCCACTATACCCGCCGGGGTCCACGCTGCCTTCAAGGGGGGAATGTGACCAGGAGCGTAGCCGCTGAACCTTCCAAGATGGACACCTTGTCTCTTTTTATTTTCTTTTCTTTTAATTTCATTTTTTTTTTTATTTCTCTCACATGTTGTCCCTTTTTTTGCCTCTTAGAAGAGTTGCATATTCATTGTATTGTTTTTCTTTTTTTGTTTTCCTGTCCCCTTGTCCCCTCGTCCCCAATCCCACAGTTGCATACCTTGGTGTCCAGGTTGACTTGCCGCCCAGTATTGGAGGGAAGTTTGAACGGTAGAAGGGCAGCTCTTCCTGATATCTAATGCATTAAGATTTCCTCCTCTCTCTCTCTCTCTCTCTCTCTCTCTCTCTCTCTCACTCTCTCTCGCTCGCTCCTCTCCACTGATCTGCTCAGGGTTTTACTGAGAAAAATAATATATTCCTTCATTATTTAATAGAATCACACAATGCCTCTCAAAAGTATTCAGACTCTTCACCAATTTTCGGTTTTTACTGAATTGTAAGTACTGAAATAATTGTTTTTCTCAAAGCACCAAACTAAATGTTAGGCTTTGTTATAAAATATTCTCAAATGCTCTTAATTATTATTTTGTTAGTTATTTATATCATTTAATTTAAAAATTCTTGAAAAACGTTTAGTAGCAATGACGGTTACATTTTGAGAACAGTACAGTATTAAGTATCTATAGTCGTTTGATGCTCAAATATAGCTGCTTGTTCAATGTTGGATTGAGATCAGGACTTTCAGTGTCAGTTTCAGTTTTCAAAGCTTCAGTTTGTAAGCTAAAACAGGTTCTTTTGCAGTATTTTTTTTTTAATGCATATTTTCTATGGCTGCATGATATATCAATAAAATTGACATCGCAATATGGCTAAGTGTGAATATTAAATGAATTAATTAAGTTAACATTTAATTAAATGAATAAATGTGCTATGGGTTTTGGTGTGAAGTGCAGCACTGTGTTCATTTAATTGTGTGGAGCTTTATGTTTCTAAGCCTAATAGTAAAAAAAAAAATGTAAATTATAGGGTTTGTAATTTTACAGACATGCTATTAAAGCAAGTTTTAATATTTATTTTTTAAACATTGCAACGTATTAGATTTTTTAAGTTCTTTATAATAATAGCATTAATGCAATGTAAAAAAAAATGTAATAAAAATTAATATGTGTGTGTATATATTTGTAATCAATGTGGTATGTGAAGACTCAGGGAAAAACTTTAATAATACGTTTTTTTTTTTCTATTTTAGGATCTATAATTCAATAAAATGACAGATTTGTTAGTAAAGAGTGTTTAGAATTGCTTATTTTTGCAAAGCACTTTTGTTCAATTCACTGAAACAACAAGAAATAAAATCGTTCTTCTAAAAAGGCTCACAAGATTGCACGTTTAACTCCAATGCATGGTTTTGGGGAGCATTGTCTTTAGAGTAGTACTGAAAAGGCTGAAAGTCACATTTGAGGTTTTAATCAGTTGTTCACTTAACCCAAAAGCACAGATATCTCAACCAACAGTCAGTTTACCCATGAATACTGTAGTCACAGTAAGCACAAAGCATGAGTATATACTGTATGTTATACCAACATTGGCTGAAACGTATTTGAAAAATTGATTTGTTGTTAACTTTATTGTGAAGGCAAAGTTTTTTAGAGGAGACAATTTGAGGGGGGATTTCTCAAAGACACTTAAAATGTTCTTCTTTTCTGTATCTGATGTTCTATGTGCTATTAGTGTGATGCAGCCAACATGAACGGTTGTCTTGTGTTGCACACCCTTTCCAACACTGTGACACGATCGCCCCAGGGAGAAAAGCACCCATGCTTGATATCGTATGGTTCATGACCAATATGTTTCCAGTACAGGTGACCCATACCACAAAGTGTTAACTCATTCTCTATGTTTTGTTCTGATTTTTTTTTTTTTTGAGAGAGAAAAGAACAAATCACAATGTTCTTTTCTCTGTTTTTGTGCAAAAGTCATCTTGTTTACAGTATTTCTTGTGTTGATAGTAAAAAGAGTAGCAATGCTAGTTCAGATTGTTCATGGTCAGGGTTGGAGATGCTTAGGTTGGGTGATAGAGTGCTAGGCTATTGGAGGACCCTCGTCTGAATCTTGGGTCATAGGTGAAGCAGCTGGAGACGTCTCCATTGGCCTCTCTAATGCCGGTGCTCTTGTTATTTAGGAAAAATCCCTGAAGAGGCAAAGGCGCTCTCGCTTTTGGCCCCCGCCACGCCAGTGGCCAGCCTGATGAGCGGAGGAGGACTTCTGCCCATTCCAAGCCCTGCTACACTACAGAATGTAAAAACACAATCTCGCAACTTAAAGCTGGAATATACTACACTGTTTTTTTCCCAGATTTGCAGTTTGGAGGAGCCAGTGGTAGTTGGCAAAAGACAACAAGTTTGCAGAATTTGGGCAGTCAAAGTTGACACTTTTCACAGAAAGTCATGTACAGTAATGTGTGATGTGCAACATATGTGTTTTAGGTTTAGATTGTGATTACATCCAGTTGCAGAATGTTTAAAATATCATATGTAGCACATGTAGGGCCTATATTTGTAGCATTAGCCATCATTACATTGTATGGATCAAAATTATAGATTTTTCTTAAAAACCAAAAATCATATTAGGATATTAAGTAAAGATCATGTTCCATGAAAATATTTTGTCAATTTCCTACTGTAAATATATCAAAACATAATTTTTGATAAGTAATATGCATTGCTAAAGGACTTAAAGGATTATACAATTCTGCCATTAATCACTTACCCCAATAAAAGCTGTTTTACGCGTAAAAGCTTTGTTCCTCTTCGGAACAGTTTAAGATGTTGTGGATGAAATCCTGTAGGCTTGTGACTGTCCCAAATGACTGTCAAGTAAATTACAGTGTCAAGATAAAGAAAAGTTTAAAAGATATCAAAATAGTCCATCTGCCATCATTGATTTCAACTGTAACGTAATGAAGTGATGGCAATATGTTTTGTATTTTGTAATACGACTTTATTCAACAATTTGTCTCTGTGTCGCTCTGGATCATCGTAGCGCCATTTTGGAGAATATGAGCTGCACGCAAGAAGCGTACGCTCTTCTGTTTCAGCTTGTGCCACAAAGATACATTTTCTGTGTGTATTTACGCTTTGATTTGCAAGAAAACAGCGCATCTGTGTGGCGCTGCTGACACAGAAAAGCGTACGCTGCCTGGGTTCAGCTCATATTCTCCACGCTGACGTGGAGAGACACAGAGGAGACGAATTGTTGAATAAAGTTGTTATTCTTGTTTTCTTTGCATACAAAATGTATTCTTTGTAGCTTCATAACATTATGGTTAAACCACTGATGGCAGGTGGACTATTCTGACGATGCTTTTCATACTTTTCTGGACCTTGACAGTGTAATTTACTTGGCAGTCAATGGGACAGACACAAGCCTCACAGTTTTCATCCAAAATATCTTAAATTGTGTTCCTAAGACTAACAAAGCTTTTACATGTTTGAAACAACATGGGGTAAGTGATTTAATGACAAAATTTTCATTTTGGGGTGGAGTATCCCTTTAATTTGGACAACTTTAAAGGTAATTTTCTCAATATTTGTAATTTTTAAATAGTTGGCTATATATTCTTGGACAAATATCCTATCCAAACAAACCATACATCAGTGGAAAGTGTATTTATTCAGATGATGTATAAATGTAAATTTAAAAAAACTCCCTTATGACTGGTTTTGTGGTCCAGGGTCGCATATCATTTTTATGTCTCGTGTGTCTCCTAATAATAAGGCACTTGTTTCTGCATGAATTTGTTGGGTCAGCGAAGACTTGAAAGTCTGGTAGTGTATGATGACAAGTTTTTCATTTTGAAAGTGTATCATTCCTAGTGTTATAAATTCTTTTAGAAGTTGTGTAGTGTATTCCAGCCCTTACTGAATTATGAAAAAATATCACCTTACATCATCAGCTGCATGCTACAAATTTACTGCATTATTTAGAATTATCAGTTGTCACTAAAGTCTCATATTTGTTGGCCGACAGCGTGGTCTTCCTTTAGCTAATCTGGGGGTCCTGAAGTCTAGTTTGGACACATCTGTGGCAGCTCTGAATGCAATTGCTTCACAGCCTCCGCTCATGGGAAATGTAGATCCCTCTAAAATTGATGAGATCAGAAGGACGGTGTATGTCGGCAATTTGAATTCACAGGTATGTGAAAATGAATTTAATTAATTTGGAGGCTATTTGCGAGTGCAGATAGTGTAAGAAACTAATATATAGTGGCAGATACTATTTTCAGCACAGTGTATTTGTAGTACATTATAACACAGTATGCATTAAGCTGAAATGATGATCAAGGTGTCATTGAAGGCTCAAGAATGAAGGTCCAAGTCGCCCCAACATAATTGCTATTGCCACTAAATGACAAATGCGTAGAAAACTGAATGTAATTAAAGTGGGCATAAAAATGACACAAGATTTGCTTTTGTCTTTCAAGCACACATTGTACTTGTTTTGTCAATGTCCTGTAGAGCACCACAGCAGAACAGCTCCTTACGTTCTTCAAGCAAGTGGGAGATGTTAAGTTTGTTAGAATGGCAGGAGATGAAACCCAGCCTACACGTTTTGCTTTTGTGGAGTTTTCTGATCAGGAATCGGTGACACGAGCGCTTACATTTAACGGAGTCATGTTTGGCGACAGACCACTAAAGTGAGTGTTCTTTTTTGAGAAAATGACTCTTCTGAACCCTTAAATACACACAATAATCTACAAGTTTTCTTTAATACAACATTTTCAGTGCCTCCTTTATTTATCTTTATCGTTTTTATGTGCTTTTATCTTTTTTATGTGCTAGCATTATGCATTTTAATAGTTATTAATCAACTTTTTTTTCAGGATTAACCACTCCAATAATGCCATAGTGAAGCCTCCAGAGCTCACACCTCAAGCTGCGGCCAAAGAGCTGGAGGACGTGATGAAGAAAGTCAGAGAGGCTCAGTCAACCATTGCTGCTGTCATCGAACCAGGTATGTCCTCTCTAGCCTGAACACACACAAACAGAGTGAGGCTTTTTAAAAAAAAATATATATATATATATATTTTAAGTTGATGAGAGTTTTGATTGTTTCTTCCAGAAAATGAAAATAGTTCATCCAGTAGATCTAGACATTCCAGAAGGTCCAGATCTCACTCTCGCTCCCCATCACACTCACGAAGAAAGCGATCCAGATCCAGGCACAGGTAAATTACACACATCCTTAAACCTGGTTTCCGTGTTAACTCATCCAAGCTTAAGAGCTTGCTAAGCTACAGGCTACTCACAGTTAAGTAGGTAATGTACTCTCAAGCTAACCTTTTGAATTAGTAATTAGTTACAGAAGTTATACAAGATGCATCAATAAAAACATGCTGCTGACAATGTATGTAATTATATTTTTATTTCCTTAATGGGAATTTGAATGAGCATCTGGAAATAGTTAAGCATAGACATTTCAATATAAGAGTCTTGGTGTATTTCAGCTTGTTTATTAATAAAATAACCCTATTATACAAATTTTTTTTTTGCCATTTTGCACCAACTTCTAATTTGGATGCAATGATAAATTGGTACATTAATCAATTTCAATACACAATGTTGTTAATTACCCTGTTTTGATGATATAAGTCCTCATTGAAAGAGTGCCCCAGCCTGTTTAATTAAAGGGGTCATATGATGTGGCTAAAAAAAACAAGCGCTACTCTACACCAGCGATTCTCAATTCCAGTCGCACACTTCAATGCACTTTGAATGGATCATATACGTTTGCTTAGAATTGAAATCATAGCAGAATATCCTGTGATGTCCACCTCAGAGGCCACTAACGTTCGAATAAAACAAACGTCTAAAGCGATAAGAGAAACATACAAAATGTGCAGAGCAGTAGGGTGTGAGGAGTGGAATTGAGAACCACTGCTTAAAACTCGCGTTTGAATTATCAGTGGCAAATCCTTTACATATGTAAACGTACTTACAGACTGTGACTTAGAAGAGCCGGCATTGTAGTCTTCTTTCCCAGGATCAGGAAACAATCCTACATAAAATGCATTGCACTCATCTAAAAAAGTGGGTTGAACTGTTCTGGAACAGTTTTGTAAATACAACTTAACCACTGATTTCTAGTTGTGTCCTCTTTTGGAATGCCAAACAAAGTATTTTCACTTTCACAATGAAACAACATCTCCACGACGAGGCACCGGTGTCACGCCTGCTTTCTTTGCATGAACAATTGGGCTGCGTTATGCAAAGCCTCCCACATCATGATGTAGACATGTGGGGGTGTGTTTAAACAAGTTGTAAATTAGATTTTAAAATTTCCACAGAAACCCTGTATGAAATAACCTAAACTTTGCTTGTTAAATAGGTTTGGACATAAATTCCACTTTATTTTTAATGTTAGTATCTAGAAATGTTCACTGTAGTAATGGAAAAATAACTTTTTTTCAATGATGTTTAAAGGGGACACCAAAGGTCACAGCAGAAGGTGAATGACTCCCGTGGGTCCCATAAGAGGCGCTCACGTTCCCGAGAAAGGAAACACAGCCAAAGTCGATCTTATTCTAGGTTAACCTGCACCACTACACCACTCTTTACACTTATATTCTGTTTTTGTCTGAGAGGACAAGGAAGGATCTTTTAGATCGGTGTTGTTTTTTATACACAGGGACCGAAGGAAGGACAAGGACAGCAAAGTAAGGAAAGAAGGTGACTGGGAAGAAAAGAGGCCACAGGACAAAAAGGGAAGGACGCCTCTTAAAGGCTACAGTGGCTCTAGACGTTCCCGCAGCATAAGCAGGTCAGAAGAAAGTGTCTGTATTAAACCTGAAACAAAGTTTGCACACTTAAAATATCACCTACAATGCAAAAAAAGAAGATAATAGAGATTAAAACAAACATTTAGTGATGGTTGACAATCAAAAAAAAGTTCTACACTTTAACACTTCTACAGTATCAGTTAAAAGAGATGGCTGCTTATCCCCCCTCAAAAATGTACCAAAAAATATTTGTATATAAAAAGATGTAGTAAAACAGTGTAGATGATGTAAAAAAAAACAAAAAAACAAATGTGGGAATTATGAAGTGACCAAAATTAGTAAACAATCAAATTGTCTTAGAGTTGCTACCATTAATTATTTTCCAAGATATTCTGTAAAATGAGTCCTATAATAATATTTTATATCAATGTATAAATTTAGTTGGAAGGATAATTTTTTTACTAGGGAAAGGGTACTTTATTTATTTATTAATTTTGTAATAAATAAATTATAAAAAAAACATAAAAAAAACAAAAACAAATTAATCTAACTTTTTTTCTGAAATTGATCGTGATTAATCCCACCAAACATTAAAGTTTTTAAATCTACTTATAAATTGCAGTAATTTCACATCCGCATGATTGAGAACATCATTAGTCGGAGAAGGTTGGGGTCTCAAAATTAAAGATGAAAGATGCAACATTATGCCAGCAGGGGTCACTCATACTTGATTAAATAAATAGCAAAGTCAATTCTGCCGAAATACATAATACATGGAGCAGTTTTAATACTATTTTATTGGTTGTTTATGTTGCTAAGGGTGTTGCTCAGTGATACACAGATCTGTTGGGTGAAGCAGTCATAGCCAATACAACACAGCTGCTGACCAATCAGAATCGAGGAATGGGACTAACCGTTTTATAATATTTGTTTAAATGACATCTTATTTTTTGACTTAAGGTAAATATCACTGATAACAATATTACTAATGTCTCTATGAAGTTTTTTTTCCCTAATATTTCACCATTGACTGTAGCTGTTCAACATTACAGTATTATTGAGAGCTATTAATTTTAACATTTATAAGACTTAAAAAAATAACAACTTATAATATCAACTTTGCATAAACCCATTATAATAAATGTCACATTTAGGATCTGACACACATGCTTGTAGTTTCATTCATGCACTAGGTTTTTTAGAAGTTAGCTTGTGTGTTTAGATGAAGATCATTTTTTCTCCTTTATCTCACAGAGGCCATAAGAAAAGAAGCAGCTCTCGATCCAGGTCACCAAGGCGGAGAGCCAGGTCACCGTCGCCGTCTAAAAGGTTTACTGTGTTAGACAATTTGTGTCTGACGTTATTGTTTGATCAGACTGATTATTAAAAACTTAATCTCTTCTATATATTTTCAGAGGCAAGAAAGATAAAAAGAGGGATAAAGGACGGGACAGTAGCAGGGAAAGGACAGAGAGCTCAATGTCCAGGAGGAAAAGCAGGGATTATGAACATAAATCTAGACCATCACTGGTTTGTCCAATTTATATTTCAAACACAGATCTCATTTACATTTACACATTCAGTTTCATTTATGAAACACAAGCTAAATGAATTTGTATCGGTCATTTGGTGCAGTAATTTTGGTTTAAGGTTACGTAAATTACTACCAACACAAATACTCTGTGACTTATAATGTTAATGGTGCCATGTAAGTGTGGTTACTTTATTCATATTGAGGTTTTCTTGAAACTACGCTATTACCAGGTACAGTTAATCTCTGGGGAACTGATGGTTACAGCAGTGTGCCGATAATCAGATTGTGGGTTTGGTTATGGGAGAACAGCTGGTGTCAATAAGCCGTCTTCTGACAAGTGTCAATTTCTTATGTATTCGGCTTGCTGGATTAATAACCAGTTTACATTGATATAATTATGTTGTATTGCTATTATATTTAAATGCTGAAGTGATACATGGAAACTCTATAACTCTATATTGAGGTACTCATTGCTCCCCATGCATCTCAAAATGCTCACTGTGCGTGTTTAGTTTAAATAATTTGCACAACGTGAGGCTGCTCTAGGTTTTCTAGATAAGAAACAGGTGATCCTCTCAAAGATCAGCTTTCAGTCCTACCTCTCATAACCATCAATGTGACTGCTTTAACAGTAAAGCTTTTTTATTTCCCCCAAATCTTACATCTTTCTGACGAAGTGTGAACTTTTTTCTGACCTGATCTAAGATTACCTGTGGGCGTCTACTGGCGACACTCAAAGCGTCAACATTTTCAAGCTTTACAGTGTGGCACGTTTACTGGTGACAACACTCACTTTGAACACTCATACCTATCGCAGAGAATCCCTCTGACAAAAAGAACACATTTTGCTGAAATATAATTGGTTCTTCATTTGTGCAATTCAGCAAACCTCCTCTCTGTTACTGGCAAAACAAATTTGATGTTTGATTACTTTAACTTGTTACTTGTGTCATGGATTGTGGTTATGATTATATTCAGACAGATGTCTAGACGCCTTGTCATTGCGCAACCTTTATTGCAACTTTGGCCTAAGTGTTGGGGACATGGGATGTTTTCAGTCAGATTTACTCGTGTGCCCTTTCCTGATTTTTTTTTTTTTCAGATGGAGAGGGGCTATGAGCAGGCGGACCACCACGAGTATGACAGTGAAATGGATGGATTGGGTTCTGTGGGTAGTGTCGATAGATCTCCTCAAGCTTATCTCAACGGCAGCTATAGGAGCACTTACGCCGAGGAGGATGATCTCTCTGCAGCTGAGTGATACACGTGTACCCATAATGCCAAGAACAGTGATGTTGTCTGGAGAGCACAGCATCATGTATGATACTGTAACAGCTGTCACTCCTTTTGAAGTGTTTTCTCTTGCGTCCATTGCTGTGTGATTGTAGGCTCCTGGAAACATTTTCTACTGCTGTGAATATGCTACCTGTCATATGATATTCATATGGATGAAAATGTAAAGTTTTGGATAGATCTTTATTGTGCTGAGAGATGCGGTGCATTGAATGAAGGTGCTTTTGTTGAGGTCACTTTTTTTAATTAGTTTTGCATTTGTTTTCTTTTGCATGTAACTTTGTGTTTACATTCTTGAGGAAAGATGTTGTTTTATGCTATTTTGTTTCTCTTTTCAGTCCATCTAACTAATACAAACCATTATTACTGTGAATAATAATAATAAAAAAAATATTTTACCCCAAAAACTAAATAACATATTTTGCATAAAGACAATAATGCATATTTTAAGATGTTTAGGATTTTTCTTTTGACATTTAAGTATATTTTCCTTCAAACTCTCATTATTGCTATAATGTAAAAAAAAAAAAAAAAAAAACATTCTGCCTTTTATTTAATTTTACCTATTCACATTAAAGTGGAATAGGAGTTGCTTAAGTGTGATGAAAATAATGCTAGAAATTTATTTTGGGGTACCTAGAGATTCACCCACTCTACCTGGTCTTTTCCATCATTTCTTTTTAAAGTAAAAAAAAAATACATTTAGTATATGTGTATTATATCACTACAGAGACACGTTTTTCGTACGTCGATAACTCCGCTGGATTTGATTGTTGATGATTTGGCATGATCTTGGATTGGTTGGTTCTTCGAAACCCATCCCGTTGTTGCTGTCATAGCAACACGTCCTTAAACTTAAACCTGCTCTGGTACAGGCTTCTTCATGGAAACAGGGTTAGATCGCATCTTTTTAAGCAGAACTGATACTCAAAATCTGTCCCAGCCACTGCTACTTTATTAGAAGAGTACCCTACCAGGGGTATCAATTTACAATAATAAAAAAATTACAAAATGAATACAAAAAATATTATAATGTTGTGTAGTCATCATCTGTAACACTATAGACACAGCCAGGTTTACTCGTTGAAAAATGTATTCGCGATTAAATATTTACTTTATAAAGGCCTTGGAGTCTTACATGCTGTACAGTTAATCTGAGCCGTGCATTAATTTGGTTTGACCCTTAAGAAACTTTAATTAACGCTGTCACGTAACAAATCTGCTTCAAAGATCAAATTTAGTTAATTGCCAATTACAACACTTAAATATGTAAAACCTGTTCAAATACTAGAAATCATGAATATAAATAATTACATAATTATAATTAATGTAATTATTATTACATTTATGTAGTTTTGTTCTCGGCTGGTTTAGTGTTTTGTAACGATCTACTACAGCTAATTTGTCTTGGTCGCTAAATTACTAACGTTACGTGACAGATTAAAAGGCGAGTGTATATTGCCTGGTAAATCAGGCTTTTTGACTTATTGGCATCATAAATACTAAAAACTCTTCTTCTGACAATAAATTGACGTTTAATGCCAAAAACACGCTTTCTCTTGCCCGTTTAAATTAAGTTTTTTATAACGCTAATTTAAATGATTGGATGTTTCACCGTCCTCTCGGTTGTTGCTTTTGCTTAGTGATTTTTGCGCTCTTTGGCTACGGCAGTTAACGTCACATCGCCGTTACCGTTCCATCAGCTGTTGTTGCTTTAAATCCCTGTATGTCATTACGTTGCTGTCTTGCCGCCAGCCAATCGCTGCATTGCTGATCGCTGTCTCGAGTGGAGGGTCGATACATTTTTCGGGGGACACGAGAACGCGCACTAATCTTAGACAACTTAATCCAGATATTTTAATCAAACCCGCATATTCGTTTGAATAACCAAATTAACCAGAGATCAGTTATCACGATTACTAGATCTGGAATCTTTCAAATAAAAGCGAGGTACGAAGAACGGACCCAAGATGAACTGTGTTGGAACAGTGTTAAAAGTGCCTAGACAGAGTTTGTGGCAACAAAATATGTAATGACAATGTAAATCAAGTCAAAAGAGTTAGTTATCTAGTATTATCGGAAGGCTTGTGTAAAATGCATCGTTTCATCTTTATTTTTTAACAGTATTTTGTTTGAACCAGTGTATACAGTCCTACAGTAACCTCTTCATACAAATTGTTGTGTGGCATATACTAAGATGTTTAATAGGTTTTCTAAGAGGCCCTTACTGATTGAAGAGCACAGGAACTTTATTAACAGTGACTGCTGTCTCCTAATTCAGTACAATTTAAGTTTCTGAATATAATTTTTTAATAAAAGTTGGTACAGTATAAATAATTATATACAGCGCTTGTTAGCTGCAGAACTAATATTAATAAGAATTGACTTATTTATGATATTGGTTTGTGTGATTGTGTGCGTCTGTTTAACATATAGGTATAAAAAAAGATTTTCCCTAACATAAAATTTACATTAAAGAGTTTTACTTCCAGCTTATCAACTGCAGTCTTTTTCATACTGTGTAATTGAACAGTGTTTGCACATGTACAACTCGCTATCATGTTTTTGAAGTTATTCAGAGCATTAACACAGGACAAGTTGCAAGTCCCTAGTTTTGGCACACGTATATTTTAAATATATTTAATGTAACATTGTACATTCACATAAAAATACAGTATATATACAGTACAAACCATGTACAATAATGTTAAAGCAACTATACAGGTGCTGGTCATATAATTAAATATCATCAAAAATTGATTTATTTCACTAATCCATTCAAAAAATGAAACTTGTATATTATATTTATTCATTACACACAGACTGATATATTTCAAATGTTTATTTCTTTTAATTTTGATGATTATAACTGACAACTAAGGAAAATCCCAAATTCAGTATCTCAGAAAATTAGAATATTGTGAAAAGGTTCAAAATTTAAGACACCTGGTGCCACACTCTAATCAGCTAATTAACTCAAAACATCTGCAAAGGCCTTTAAATGGTCTCTCAGTCTAGTTCTGTAGGCTACACAATCATGAGGAAGACTGCTGACTTGACAGTTGTCCAAAAGATGACCATTGACACCTTGCACAATGAGGGCAAGACACAAAAGGTCATTGCAAAAGAGGCTGGCTGTTCACAGAGCTCTGTGTCCAAGCACATTAATAGAGGGGGGAAGGGAAGGAAAAGATGTGGCAGAAAAAAAGTGTACAAGCAATAGGGATAACCGCACCTTGGAGAGGATTGTGAAACAAAACCCATTCAAAAATGTGGGGGAGATTCACAAAGAGTGGACTGCAGCTGTGCTTCAAGAACCACTACGCACAGACGTATGCAAGACATGGGTTTCAGCTGTCACATTCCTTGTGTCAAGCCACTTTTGAATAACAGACAGCATCAGAAGCGTCTCGCCTGGGCTAAGGACAAAAAGGACTGGACTGCTGCTGAGTGGTCCAAAGTTATGTTCTCTGATGAAAGTAAATTTTGCATTTCCTTTGGAAATCAGGGTCCAAGAGTCTGGAGGAAGAGAGGAGAGGCACACAATCCATGTTGCTTGAGGTCCAGTGTAAAGTTTCCACAGTCAGTGATGGTTTGCGGTGCCATGTCATCTGCTGGTGTTGGTCCACTGTGTTTTCTGAGGTCCAAGGTCAACCCAGCCGTATACCAGGATTCCAGGAAGTTTTAGAGAACTTCATGCTTCCTGCTGCAGACCAACTTTATGGAGATGCAGATTTCATTTTCCAACAGGACTTGGCACCTGCACACAATGCCAAAGCTACCAGTACCTGGTTCAAAGACCGTGGTATCCCTGTTCTTAATTGGCCAGCAAACTCGCCTGACCTTAACCCCATAGAAAATCTATGGGGTATTGTGAAGAGGAAGATGCAGTATGCCAGACCCAAGAATGCAGAAGAGCTGAAGGCCCCTATCATCGACTCCATGCCACGCTGCATTGCTGCAGTAATTCAGGCAAAAGGAGCCCCAACTAAGTATTGAGTGCTGTACATGCTCATATGTTTCATGTTCATACTTTTCAGTTGGCCAATATTTCTAAAAATCCTTTCTTTGTATTGGTCTTAAGTAATTATCTAATTTTCTGAGATACTGAATTTGGGATTTTCAGTTCAGTTGTCGGTTATAATCATCAAAATTTAAAGAAATAAATCAGTCATATGAAATATATCAGTCTGTGTGTAATGAATGAATATAATATACAAGTTTCACTTTTTGAGAGGAATTAGTGAAATCAACTTTTTGATGATATTCTAATTATATGACCAGCACCTGTATAAATATATTAACATTTTATACAATAAAACTCTGCTGACCAATATAAAGATCTGAAAATTCATTTCATGTAATTGATGTAGTGGTCTCTGTCGTGAGCACTGGTTCTTCAGAGGTAGAATTCGGAGACCTGGGTCCAATTCACTGTCAGTGCAAGTGGCGTATTCCATATTTTATAGGAGGTATTGAGTGGTGACTAAAGCTCAGTTAGCAACAGGACAATGAACGTTGTACCCTTAAACAAAGCTCCTAATCTCCAGAGGGACTATGTCTATACAGTAAATGTCCTCTAAACTGTATAAAAGCATCTCAGAGCACTGTGATTTCTGGGTTCAATAATTCAGTACTATTACATGCCGCTTTTGGATTTACTGGACTGTTTCTTATGACAAATAGGACTGCTTTACATAATCCTGCCCTGGATGTACGGTAACCAATCCAGGTTTTACTGTTTGCATGGATGGACCTTGAATCCCAGCCATAGTGACCTGCTGGAAGATTTCCATGGTAGTGTAATCGCTCATGAAAACCACTGCAGGTTGGGATGTTCGAATGAAGTCAGATCCTGTTGTGTTGGAATTGGTCTTTTCAGGGTCTTTGCTTACAAAGGTTGTGATTTCTTCATCAACAGAAGTGTTCAAAGTAGGTTCTGTCTTATTAAAGTCCATGGGGAAGGTCTCTGTGGAACCTGACTCGTTGGTGGGCACTTGTGTTGGGGTGTCAGGTGGTATGATCTGCTCCGGGATGGATGGGCCGTTCTCATCTTCACAGAGGAGAATGGCGGTGTTCTTCTCCCTCTTGCTCGCAACGACACACACTGTACTGGAATCGCATCCTTCACTTTCCTCTAACCTCTGTCTGTTCAATGGCTCCAGGATACCCTGCAGAAGAAACGCATGGCAGAAAGTGGCCAAAGATTTCAAAAAGTGCTTTTACTCATAAATATGTTCCAACCTCTGAACTGGAATGTAGTAAAAAAAAAAAAAATGTACTGTTACAAAAAAATTCCATGGTATGCTCATGGTTTTCTTGGCATGGTACCATTGTAATGTTGTTTTTTTAGTCATGTACCATGATAGTACTATTATATTATTGATATTATGGTACTACAATACCTTGTAAATACCATGAGACCATATAAAAAATGTACCATGATATATGAACATGGTAATCCTTCAGTATGATTCATGGTATTCAATTTACATTTAAATTTACATTTATTCATTTAACAGACGCTTTTATCTAAAACGACTTACAAATGAGGATAATGGAAGCAATCAAAATCAACACAAGAGCAATGAAATACAAGTGCTATAACAAGTCTCAGTTAGCTTAATGCAGTTATTTTTTTTTTTAAAGAATAGAATAAGAATAGAGAGTGCTAAAGTTAGAGGGTCAAATAACGATGGAAGAGATGTGTTTTAAGCGGATTCTTGAAGATGGCTAATTACTCAGCTGCTCGGATTGAGTTGGGCAGGCAATTCCACCAGGAGGGAACATTTAATTTAAGAGTCTGTAAAAGTGACTTTGTCTTTCTTTGGGATGGCACAATCAAGCGACGTTCACTTGCAGAACGAAAGCTTCTAGAGGGCACATAAGTCTGAAGAAATGAATTTAGGTAAATGGGTGCAGAGCCAGTGGTGATTTTGTAGGCAAACATCAATGCCTTGAATTTTATGCAAGCAGCTATTGGAAGCAAGTGCAAATTGATAAACAGAAGTGTGACGTGCATTCTTTTTGGCTCATTAAAAATACATTTGTTTAATTTAAGTTCTGGATTAATTGTAAAGGTTTGATAGAACTGGCTGGAAGACCTGCCAAGATAGCACTGCAATAGTCCAACCTGGACAGAACAAATGCCTGAACAAGGAGTGGTGCAGCATGTTCCCGAAAGAAAGGGCCTGATCTTCTTGATGTTGAATAAAGCAAATCTGCAGGACCAGACAGTTTTAGCAATGTGGTCTGAGAAAGTCAGCTGATCATCAATCATAACTCCAAGGTTTCTGGCTGGCTGAAGGAGTTACAGTATGGTTGATGTGCCTAACTGAATGGTGAAATTGTGATGAAACGATGGGTTTGCTGGAACCACAAGCAGTTTTGTCTTGGCAAGGTTCACGTAACATAAAGCTTCAAGTGTGAAATGGGTGTAGGCTAATGTTACATGACTTTACAAATATTTGACATTCAGTAAATCATTCACTGTATATCTATTTCAATGTGCAGCAGCTTTTTTCACATAGTCTAATGCTTTTTTACATAATTACATGTTCTTTAATCCAACATGCTACATTTCTTAATTAGGGTAATGAAAAACATTTGACTTCTATTCAGAAGCCAACAGCAAGAAGACAGACATTTGTAAAATGGGAGGAGAACACGCACCAGCATTACTGACAAATGAAGAGAAGATGGCCACAAAACCAATATAAAAATTCAACAGGGAAAAAAAAGTGTGTTGCTTTTTTTTTTGTAGGACATAAAGATTACCAAATAAACTGAATAATTTGTGTTTATTTAACAACTATGGTGGTGGCTACAGCATATGTAGCATTACCCTTCCATCTGGCATCCTTCCATTCAGCTTAATTTTCGGAAGGTGCGATGGTGACAATATGTCTATAATCAGTAAATCCAAACACACTGGAAATCCTAAAGGAAATTCTAATTATTAGGTTACTTAGAGGTCACAGCAGATGCTATTAAAGGGTTAGTTCACCCAAAAATTAAAATTATGTCATTAATGACTCGTCGTTCCAAACCCATAAGACCTCTGTTCATCTTCGGAACACAGTTTAAGATATTTTAGATTTAGTACGAGAGCTTTCTGTCCCTCCATTGAAAATGTATGTATGGTATACTGTCCATGTCCAAAAAGGTCATAAAAACATCATCAAAGTAGTCCATGTGACATCAGAGGGTCAGTTAGGATTTGTTGAAGCATCGAAAATACATTTTGGTCTAAAAATAACAAAAATGACGACTTTATTCAGCATTGGCTTCTCTTCCGGGTCTGTTGTGACTGCGTTCACAACACAGGGGGTTGGTATTCCAAAAAGCAGGTTATGTCACATACCAGGGTATGTTTGACGATAAGTGAGCAGATAACCTCAGCTTTCAGTTCCAAAATTTAAAGTTACTTTCAGGGTATGTAACCATAGTAACTTGCTCTCTGAAGATAACATGCACCGGAGCAGGTTATGTCCCAGGCTTAGTTCACTTTAGCGCACGTGTGATCGACTGACGAGCCTTCAGTAGGCATGACAGATAGCGCACATCATTATATAATATTACAATATGTAATATAGCCTATTAAATATATAATATACAGGTGCTGGTCATATAATTAGAATATCATCAAAAAGTTGATTTATTTCACCAATTCCATTCAAAAAGTGAAACTTGTTCAAATTCAAAGTATCTCAGAAAATTAGAATATTACTTAAGACCAATACAAAAAAAGGATTTTTAGAAATCTTGGCCAACTGAAAAGTATGAACATGAAAAGTATGAGCATGTACAGCAGTCAAAACTTTGTTGGGGCTCCTTTTGCCTGAATTACTGCAGCAATGTGGCGTTGCATGGAGTCTATCAGTCTGTGGCACTGCTCAGGTGTTATGAGAGCACAGGTTGCTCTGATAGGGGCCTTCAGCTCTTCTGCATTCTTGTGTCTGGCAAATCGCATCTTCCTCTTCACAATACCTCATAGATTTTCTATGGGGTTAAGTCAGGCGAGCTTGCAGGCCAATTAAGAACAGGGAACCCATGGTCCTTAAACCAGGTACTGGTAGCTTTGGCACTTTGCAGATGCCAAGTCCTGTTGGAAATTTAAATTTGCATCCCCATAAAGTTGGTCAGCAACAGGAAGCATGAAGTGCTCTAAAACTTCTTGGTATACGGCTGTGTTGACCTTGGACCTCAGAAAACACAGTGGACCAACACCAGCAGATGACATGGTACCCCAAACCATCACTGACTGTGGAAACTTTACACTGGACCTCAAGCAATGTTTGCCTCTCCTCTCTTCCTCCAGACTCTGGGACCCTGATTTCCAAAGGAAATGCTAAATTTACTTTCATCAGAGAACATAACTTTGGACCACTCAGCAGCAGTCCAGTCCTTTTTGTCTTTAGCCCAGGTGAGACGCTTCTGATGCTGTCTGTTGTTCAAGAGTGGCTTGACACAAGAATTTGACAGCTGAAACCCATGTCTTATATACGTCTGTGCATAGTGGTTCTTGAAGCACTGACTCCAGCTGCAGTCCACTCTTTGTGAATCTCCCCCACATTTTTTGAATGGGTTTTGTTTCACAATCCTGTCCAGGGTGCGGTTATCCCTATTTCTTGTAAACTTTTTTCTACCAAATCTTTTCCTCCCCTTTACCTCTCTATTAATGTGCTTGGACACAGAGCTCTGTGAACAGCCAGCCTCTTTTGCAATGACATTTTGTCTTGCCCTCCTTGTGTAAGGTGTCAATGGTCATCTTTTGGACAACTGTCAAGTCAGAAGTCTTCCTCATGATTGTGTAGCCTACAGAACTAGACTGAGAGACCATTTAAAGGCCTTTGCAGGTGTTTTGAGTTAATTAGCTGATTAGAGTGTGGTACCAGGTGTCTTCAATATTGAACCTTTTCACAATATTCTAATTTTCTGAGATACTGAATTTGGGATTTTCCTTAGTTGTCAGTTATAATCATCAAAATTTGAAATATATCAGTCTGTGTGTAATGAACGGATATAATATACAAGTTTTACTTTTTGAACCAGCACCTGTGTATGTGTGTGTGTGTGTGTGTATATATATATATATATATATATACACGGGTTTAATGTATTAATGTGTTATTTATTTATTACATTTTATATTATTATCAATACAATAATAAGTTAAAGGTAAGTTAACCAGGTTTTCTGGAATACACCATTTTAGGTTTACAGAGTAAGTTACTATGAAAACTTGACAAGAGGTTTAGTTTTGTCTTTTATTGAACCCCAAAAAACACAGTTTCCCTTTTCTGGGGTTATCAAACTCTTGAGTTTCCAACAAAACCCACTTTCTGGAATACACCCCTGAAATCGCGTTTGGTCTTGTAATGTATCACCTACCTTTTCAGTGTTGTACACTTTGCTTGGCCATTTGTTGTGATAAACAGGAAAGTGTGTTCAAGCGCCAGCAAAAGACAGTGTAAAGAAATACTCTTTGAGAGAAGCAGACAATCAGCAGAAGTTAAAAGCAGCTCGTAAGTGCATTTATTTCTTATCTCAGTGTTTAGCGCAGTTGTTGTTGCTGAAACACTTGTTTTGTTTAAGTTTTGGTTCCTTGCCACTGTCGCCTCTGACTTGCTTAGTTGGGGTCACTTCATTTACAGCGATATCGTTGACTTGATTGCAAATGATTGCACAGATACTATTTAAGAGTCTGAGTGGCGCCGATACAGGATGGCTGCCTCCGTGACGTGCTCTGCAGTTGTTTTTGTGTTTTTGTTAGTTTGTCCTGTCTTTAGTTATATTCCTGCAATCAGTTTCACCAGGGACGAATTGCTGGATATTCGGCAACACACATCTCCCGATATTTCACCGGTTTTCGACTATTCTGATGTTTTGCTGGACATTCTTGTCGGCGGAGCGGCTGCCCTGATCACACGCTTCAAGAGGACGCGCAGGCGGGGAAAGCGAGCGGGAGCGCTCGTGAGACTCAGAAAACGCGGATTTCGAACGCCGTTGCCTAGCATCCATCTGGCAAATCTCCGCTCTCTACCCAACAAAACGGACGAACTGCTTCTGCTCTCTCGGACAAATAAAGATTTCTCCCACTCTGCTGCTCTGTGTTTCACGGAAACTTGGCTGAATGACACCATACCGGACAGCGCGCTCCATCTGCCGGACTTTCAGCTGTTTAGAGCGGATCGCGACGCAGAATCAACGGGGAAATCGCGCGGCGGCGGGACATGCTTTTACATCAATGAACGGTGGTGTACAGATGTAACTGTGTTAAAGAAGACGTGCTGCTCAAATCTCGAAACGCTCTTCATTAACTGCAAGCCGTTCTATTCGCCGCGGGAGTTTCATTCGTTCATTCTGGTTAGTGTTTACATCCCTCCTCAAGCGCACGTGAGCTCAGCTTTACAGAAACTCGCTGAGCAGATCACAGAAACAGAACAACAACACCCAGACTCTGTTTTAATCATTCTTGGGGACTTTAATAAAGCCAATCTCTCCCGTGAACTGCCAAAATACAGACAGCATGTTACTTGTCCCACAAGAGACAGTAATATATTGGATCACTGTTACACAACAATAAAGGATGCATTTCACTCTGTTCCACGAGCAGCTTTGGGACATTCTGATCACCTTCTGGTTCATCTTATACCGACCTACAGGCAGAAACTAAAATCAGCTAAACCTGTATTAAGGACTGTAAAAAGATGGACTAATGAAGCAGAGCAGGATTTACAATCTTGTTTTGACCTCACTGATTGGAGTGTTTTTGAAGCTGCTGCCACCGATCTGGACGAACTCACAGAGACCGTAACATCATATATCAGTTTCTGTGAGGATATGTGTATTCCTACCAAGACTCAACTAAATTACAACAATGACAAACCGTGGTTCACTGCAAAACTCAGACAGCTCCGTCAGGCCAAAGAAGATGCTTACGTGAAGGGGGACAATGTCTTGTATAAACAGGCTAAATACACACTGGAAAAGGAGATCAAAGTGGCAAAGAGGAATTATTCTGAAAAAATAAGGACTCAGTTCACTTCGAACGACTCCGCATCAGTGTGGAAAAGCCTAAAGAAGATCACCAATTACAAGACACCACCCCCCAGCACTGTGGAAAATCAACGACTGGCAGACGATCTGAACGAGTTTTACTGCAGGTTTGAAAGAACACCCATCACCTGCCCTGAACACCTCTCCACACAACCGTTCACACCAATAACAACTCCTGCAACCAACCCTGAATGCCTCTCCAAACAAACGTTCACACCATTCACAGCTCCTGCAACCAACCCTGAATGCCTCTCCACACAACCGTTCACACCATTAACAGCTCCTGCAACCCATCCTGATCACCTCTCCAATCAACCGCTCTCACCATTCACAACTCCTGCAACCAACCCTGAATGCCTCTCCAAACAACTGTTCACACCACTCACAACTCCTGCAACCCACCCTGAACACCTCTCCAATCGAGCGCTCTCACCATTCACACCTCCTGCATCCCCCCTCTCCCCCACACCTGCAATACAGATCAGCGAGGATGCGGTGCGCCAGGTCTTCAGGAAGCAGAAAAGGAAAAAAGCACCAGGCCCAGATTGTGTTACACCAGCCTGTCTGAAATCCTGTGCTGACCAGCTGGCCCCCATCTTCACAAAGATCTTCAACAGATCGCTGGAGCTGTGCGAAGTCCCTTCATGCTTCAAACGCTCCACCATCATCCCCATCCCAAAGAAACCCAAAATTACAGGACTAAATGACTACAGGCCTGTGGCTCTAACGTCTGTAGTCATGAAGTCATTTGAAAAACTGGTGCTGGCCCACCTGAAGGACATCACTGGACCCTTGCTGGATCCTCTTCAGTTTGCCTACAGAGCAAACAGGTCTGTGGACGATGCAGTAAACATCGGACTGCATTATGTTCTGCAACACCTAGACAGACCGGGGACCTATGTGAGGATCCTGTTTGTGGACTTCAGCTCTGCCTTCAACACGATCATCCCAAACCTCCTCCTGCCCAAACTAACTCAGCTCTCCGTGCCCACCTCCGTCTGTCAGTGGATCAACAGCTTCCTGACAGACAGGCAGCAGCTAGTGAGGCTGGGAAAATACACATCCAGCACCCGTACAATCAGCACCGGAGCTCCCCAGGGCTGTGTTCTCTCCCCACTGCTCTTCTCCCTGTACACTAATGACTGCACATCTAAGGACCCCTCTGTCAAGCTCCTGAAGTTTGCAGATGACACCACACTCATCGGCCTCATTCAGGACGGTGACGAGTCTGCTTACAGACAGGAGGTTAAAGAGCTGGCTGTCTGGTGCAGTCTCAACAACCTGGAGCTTAACACGCTCAAAACAGTGGAGATGATCGTGGACTTCAGGAGAAACCCCCCTGCACTCCCCCCACTCACCATCATGAACAGCACTGTGACTGCAGTGGAGTCATTCAGGTTCCTGGGCACCACTATCTCTCAGGACCTGAAGTGGGACATTCACATTGACTCCATTGTGAAAAAGGCCCAGCAGAGGTTGTACTTCCTTCGCCAGCTGAGGAAGTTTAACCTGCCACAGGATCTGCTGAAACAGTTCTACTCCACCATCATCGAATCCATCCTCTGCACTTCAGTAACTGTCTGGTTCAGCTCAGCTTCTAAATCGGACCTCAGAAGACTACAGAGGGTAGTCCGGACTGCTGAGCGAATTATCGGTACAACCCTCCCATCTATTCAAGAACTGTACTTATCCAGAGTGAGCAAAAGGGCTGTTAAAATCACTCTGGACCCCTCACATCCAGCACACTCCCTCTTTGAACTGTTGCCATCTGGTCGACGCTACAGAGCACTGAGCACCAGAACGACCAGACATAGGAACAGTTTCTTCCCTCAGGCAATCCATCTTATGAACAGCTGATAATAACTGTGGGACACACTACACTATTTATATTTATATAAACTACACTTTTTATCCAACACACATACTTAGCGTACACGTAAATCTTTTGCACATAATATACATGTACATACATGGAACACACTATACTACTTATATTTATATTTATATACACATACACTTATTTATCCAAACACACATACTTAGCGTACAGTTACAATTTTTCCACATAATATACATGTACATACATAAATGCTCTTTTTAATATACCTGCCATACATTGTCAATTTGTATATTGTCAATCCTTACCCACCTATTTGTATTTTTTTGTATTTTTTATTCCTTATTGTGTTTTTTGTTCTGTCGCTGTTATGTTGCACTGCGGAGCTCTGTCACGAAAACAAATTCCTCGTATGTGTGAACATACCTGGCAATAAAGCTCATTCTGATTCTGATTCTGATTCTTCTAAACTGAACTGAGATGATGAGATCACTGAATTCAATGATGAACTGCCTTTAACTATCATTTTGCATTACTGACCCACTGTTTTCCTAATTAATGTTGTTCAGATGCTTTGACGCAATCTTTTTGTTTAAAGCACTATATAAATAAAGGTGACTTGACTTGACTTGACTATGTGTTTCCAGATCCCTACTACCATTTGTAAACCATGCATGACACACTGCATCAGGCAGCGCAATCCTAACAACCGGCACACTTTGCATAAGTCTAATAATAGATTACTTTATTTTTCTATTGGTCTTTGGAATTGCCAGTCTGCAGTAAACAAAGCAGATTTTATTACTTTTATTACAAGTCATTCAAGACTAAACCTCATGGCCCTGACAGAGATGTGTATTGAATCAGAGGACAATTCTAAAACTGCTGCTCTCTCCAATAATTTCTCTTTTTCCCACTTACCCAAATGCGATTTCAGCATGTCTCCACACGGTAAACAAAACAAGCATTTCCTAGCAACAACAACTGCGCTAAACACTGACACAAGAAATAAATGCACTTACAAGCTGCTTTTAACTTCTGCTGATTGACTCCACCTCTTCCATCTGACTGTACTGGTACTGGTCTGCTTATCTCTACTGATTGGAGATTTAATCCTTTACCATCTCTGTATATCAACAGCTCCTTTGAATCACATTGAGCCACTATTACCCACCCTCTTAAAATCCATTTTATAGTTGTTTATCGACCCTCAGGACCAGGTAACTTTGTGGAAGAATTAGATGTGGTGCTCTCAATCTTTCCTGAGGATGGTACTCCCCTAATTATGCTTGGAGACTTCAACAACCACCTAGATAAACCTCAGGCTGCAGACTTCCACACTCTACTTGCCTCTTTTGATCTTAAGCAAATGTTAACTACGGCTACTCACAAATAAGGCAACCAACTGTACCTTATTAACACACAACACTGCTCTATTGATCATACTGCTCTATTGATCTCCACTGCTAAAAGCAAATACTATCAAAACAAAATTAACAATTCGCCTAACTCTTACATCCTTATAAAACATGTTCCTCCCTCTTTCATCCACTCTAACAGCTGACGACTTTGCCACACTCTTCATTAATAAAATTACAAGCCTCAGTGCACATTTTGCCACACCACAAAATGTCAAACACATCTTACCAGTAAACATACACTCATTTTCATCCTTCTCTCCACTCTCGGAGGCAGAAGTCTCTAAATTTGTCCTTTCCAATAATCCTACTTATTTGTCTGCTTGATCCTATTCCATCTCATCTCCTTCAGTCATTTCTCCAGCCATTGTACCTGCACTCACTCACATTGTTAACACATCCCTTCACACTGGTGTTTTTCCCTCAACATTTAAACAAGTTCGTATAACCCCACTTCTCAAGATACCCACTCAACCCAACTCTTTTAGAGAACTACAGACCGGTTTCCCTTCTACCTGTCACGGTTGGTAAACCGTGATCTCTTGGTTTTGCACTTTGTGGGTGAAGTCTGTGTGTTACGCGTCAGCACTGATTAGTTTGTGGGCATCTCCGTTAATTTGTCATCAGCAACAGCTGTCACTCATTACTCATCCCTATATATTGGCGTCAACCGCATGGATCAGCAGCAGGAGAGCATCGTGAACACCGGACGCGCGATCCAAGCGCTGGTGACACAGGTGTCCGAGCTCACCCAGCGGATTCATCAACTCACCTCTCCCACTGCACCCACCGCACCGCCTGCGCCGCCTGTCCCCCGGGAGACCCCCCAGGACCACTTCCGGCCAGAGCCGCGACTTCTGGCGCCAGAGAGTTACTCCGGTGAGCCAAACTTTTGCAAGACTTTCCTTAACAAATGTTCCATGCATTTTGCATTGCAGCCCCGCACCTTCGCGACAGAGGAGTCAAAGGTTGCGTTTGCTCTTACCCCACTCTCTGGCAGGGCCGCCTTATGGGGGACGGCGGTGTGGGAGAATTAACATCCATGTTGCGCCTCGTTCCACGCCCTCTCCGAAGAGATGAAACGGGTGTTCGATCGAGCCGCGGCTGCCAGGGAGGCCGCTCACCAGCTCTCGGACCTCAAACAAGGAGAATCATCGGTGGCGGACTATTCCATTCAGTTCCGCACCCTGGCGGCCGCGTGCCAGTGGAATGAGGCGGCGCAGTGGGATCGATTCCTGCATGGGCTGGCCGACCCTGTTCAGAAGGAGATCTACCTCCTCGAGCTGCCCCCAACGTTCAATGGCCTAATCGGCCTGGCACTCCGGGTGGACGCTTGGATTAACCGCCTGGGTAGACAAGTCAGTCCTACACGCCATTACGTCTCTCCGGAAAGGGACCGCTCGAGTCGAGAGAACATGGTTGGTCCCGTCGACGATCACGAAACCATGCAGGTAGGTAGAGCACGGCTTTCCCGGAGGGAGAGAGAGTGGCGGAGGTCCAAAGGACTATGCTTATATTGCGGTGGCTCGGAGCATTCCATCCATTCCTGCCCGGTAAAAAGAGCCAGCCCGGTAGTACGTTTGAGGCTCCTATCGGGTGGGATCTCCGCCGGGAAGTCCTCAACCACATCATCGACTCTCCTTCCGGTGAAACTGCGGTGGGAGAACCACACTCACGACTGTCACGCCCTTCTGGACTCTGGGGCCGAAGGTAATTTCATTGACTCTCTCCTTGCACGTCACTTGAACCTTCCAGTCCTTCCTGTGTCTCATCCCATCCATGTCAAAGCATTCAATGGCCAGGAACTGCCACACGTCACCCACTACACTGAACCCATAACTCTGCTCACCTCAGGCAACCACAGTGAAACCATATTCTTTTACCTCATGGACTCCCCTGTAGCTCCCATTGTTTTAGGTCACCCCTGGTTAATCAAACATAATCCACGAGTGGATTGGGGTTCCAACACAGTCACCTTGTGGAGTGAAAGTTGTCATGAGTCTTGTCTGGTTTCTGCTTGTCCTGTTGTGCCTGTTTCTGTCTTTCAGAAAGAGACCATGGTGTTATCAAACGTGCCCGCAGAATACTTGGACCTGAAGGAGGTGTTCAGTAAGTCCCGTGCTGCTTCTCTTCCTCCGCATCGTCCCTACGACTGTGCTATAGATTTAGTGCCAGGTAAGTTTCCGCCTGAAGGCAAGCTTTACTCTCTTTCTATTCTGGAGAGGGAGGCCATGGAGAAATACATTTCTGATTCCTTGGCATCAAGGTTCATCCACACTTCCTCTGCTCCAGCGGGGGCGGGATTCTTTTTTGTGGGTAAGAAGGATGGTTCTCTGCGACCTTGTGTTGACTACCGAGAGCTGAACAACATCACGATAAAGAGCACCTATCCGTTACCATTGATGTCTTCAGCTTTCGAGAGGTTACAGTGAGCATCCATATTCACAAAATTGGATTTACGTAACGCTTATCATTTGGTCCGCATCAGGAAGTGGGATGAATGGAAAACCACCTTTAACACCCCTAGAGGGCACTTTGAATATTTGGTGATGCCGTTTGGGCTCTCCTAATTGCCAGAGGTTTTCCAAGCACTCGTTAATGACGTGTTGAGAGACCTGGTAGATCAGTTTATATATGTTTACCTGGATGACATACTGATTTTTTCTTCCTCTCTCCAGGAACATGTTCAACACGTCAGACGAGTGCTCCAGAGGTTACTCGAGAATGGGCTTTTTGTCAAGGTGGAGAAATGCATATTCCATGCACAGTCTGTCCCCTTCCTAGGGTATATCGTCTCGTCCGAGGGAATACGTATGGATCCTGACAAGGTTAAGGCTGTGATAGAATGGCCATCTCCAGATTCCTGTAAGGCCCTACAGCGGTTTCTGGGGTTCGCCAATTTTTATCGACGTTTCATTCATAATTTCAGCCAACTAGTCTCACCTCTGACGGTCTTGACCTCCCCCAGTACTCCGTTCAGGTGGTCGGATGCAGCCAAAACTGCATTTACCAACCTCAAGAGCCGCTTCGTTTTGGCTCCCATCCTTGTAGCTCCTGATCCCACACGGCAGTTCGTGGTGGAGGTCGACGCATCAGAGGTGGGGGTAGGAGCAGTTCTTTCCCAACGTGCTGCCTCGGACGATAAGATGCATCCCTGCCCGTTTTTCTCACATCGTTTATCTCCTGCTGAACGCAATTATGACATTGGTAACAGAGAATTGTTGGCCGTCAAATTAGCTTTAGAGGAGTGGCGTCACTGGTTGGAAGGGTCAGGGGTACCTTTCATTGTTTGGACCAATCACAAGAATTTAGAGTACATTAGAACTGCCAAAAGACTCAATTCCAGGCAGGCTCGGTGGGCACTTTTTTCAGTCGTTTTGATTTTACTCTGTTGTACCGCCCGGGTTCCAAAAATGTCAAACCCGATTCTTTGTCACGTCTTTTTGATCCCTCCGCCCACCCTGTGACTCCCGAGTGTATTTAACCTGAGAAAATAGTCGTCTCAGCACTCGTATGGGAGGTCGAATCGAAGGTCAAGACAGCCTTAGAAGGGGTAACGCCTCCGCCCGGTTGCCCACCGAATCATTTATTTGTGGGGTCACTGCTCTAACGTTGCTTGTCATGCAGGGATAAGCCAAACCAAGGGGTAAGTTAAACAACGATTCTGGTGGCCACTTATGGCTCGTGACGTCCACGATTTTGTTTTGGCTTGCTCAGTTTGCGGCAGTGGTAAGTCGTCTAACCGGCCTCCTGATGGGATTCTTCAACCGCTGTCTGTCCCTTCGAGACTCTGGTCACATATCGCACTAGATTTTGTTACCGCCCTCCCGCCCTCTAATGGCATGACGGTCGTTTTGACCGTAGTGGACCGGTTCTCGCAGGCGGCACATTTCATTCCCTTGCCCAAATTACCTACAGCCAAGGAGACAGCGGTCACTGTCCTAGGTCACGTCTTTCGGTTACATGGCCTCCCGGTAGATGTGGTTTCTGACAGGGGATCCCAATTCATATCCAAATTTTGGAAGGAATTTTGTAAATTGCTAGGAGCGATGGTTAGTCTGTCTTTGGGTTATCATCCCCAGAGTAACGGGCAGTCTGAGCGAGCCAACCAAGATTTAGAGAGAATGTTGCGATGTTTGGTCTCCAAGAATCCTTCTTCCTGGAGCCAACAACTCTCTATGGTGGAGTACGCTCACAATTCGTTACCAGTGTCAGCCATGGGCCTCTCTCCATTTCAGTGCAGTGTAGGTTACCAGCCACCAGCTTTTCCTAGTCTGGAATCTGAAGTCGCGGTCCCCTCCGCTCACGCATTTGTCCAGAGATGCCACTTACCTTCGGCTCGGCTCGCTTCCCCGCAGTTCCTGTGTCACCCTCTCCTGCTGCCAACTCACCTCCGCCTTCCGGATTCGTCAGTCATCACCCCCATCTTGGACTGTGCATTCCTCCCAGCGTTGTTTGTGTCTCAAGTACTGTCTGTATCATTGTCTTCATTAAATATCATTAATCTCGCACTTGCTTCCTGCCACTCCTTCACCCAGTCGTTACACTACCTTTCATTGCAAAAACACTTGAATGAGTTGTGTTCATCCAAGTCTCTGCCTTTCTCATACAGAACAACCTCCTGGACAGCAACAAATCTGGCTTCAGAAGTGGACATTTGACAAAGACTGTCTTGCTTTCAGTTGTTGAAGCCCTAAGACTGGCAAGAGTGGTTTCCAAATTTTCTATACTTATTTTGCTGAATCTGTCTGCTGCATTTGGTATGGTGTTCAACCAGATTCTTCTGTCAACCTTATTGGGAAATGGTATCTCAGGAACCGCATGCTAGTGGTTTGAGTCTTACCTCTCAGACAGGTCCTTCAAGGTATCCTGGACAGGTGTGGTGTCAAAGTCGCAACATCTAGCTACTGGGGTGCCTCAGGGCTCAGTTCTTGGACCACTTCTCTTCTCTGTCTACATGGCATCACTAGGTTCTGCACTGGCTGCCAGTAGCTGCTCTCACAAAATTCAAGGCATTAATGTTTGCCTACAAAACCACCACTGGCTCTGCACCCATTTACCTAAATTCATTACTTCAGAGTTATGTGCCCTCTAGAAGCTTGTGTTCTGCAAGTTAATGGCGTATTATTGTGTTCTGCAAGTGAATGGCGTATTATTGTGCCATCTCAAATAGGCACAAAATCACTTTCACTGACTCTTTCATTAACTGTTCCCTCCTGGTGGAATGACCAGCCCAACTCAATCTGAGTCCTTAGCAATCTTCACGAAACGACTAAAACACATCTTTTCCATCTTTATTTGAACGTCTAACTCTAGCACTTTCTATTTATTCAAAATCTATTTATTTTTTATTCAAAAACAAAAACAAACACTAGCTTTCAGTTTTTTCTATTATATCTAATCGTTTTTCTTTGTGTGTTTATAATATATATATATATATATATATATATATATATATATATATATATATATATATAAATATATTGCCATGTGTGCTGCGTTAGGCTGACCGAGACTTTTCATTTACCTTTTGTTAGTTTTGACTGCTTTTATTGTCCTCATTTGTAAGTCGCTTTGGATAAAAGTGTCTGCTAAATGACTACATGTTAATGTACTAGTCAGGTTAATCACTATCATACTAATTAGATTGTAAGGGCAGACTGATTGCTAAAAAAGAAGGGGGAAGTGCTTCCAATCATTGTGTTCTTGTTAGCAATGGTTACCTCCAAAGGAACACGTGCAGCCATCATTGTTTTGTATTAAAATGGCCTCACATGCAAGGTAAATGCTACAAAGAATAAATATACCATTTACCGGATCATCAAGAACTTCAAGGAGTGAGGTTAGACTAGAGTCAGTTCCACCAGGTTTCCAACAGTGAAGAGCTTGCTCAGGAATGGCAGCAGATTGGTGTGAGAGCATCTGCACGCAAAGTGAGGCCAAGACTCCTTGACAATGGCCCGGTGTCAAGAAGGGGTGAAAAGAAACCACTTCTCTCCAAGATAAACATTGAGGACAGACTGAAATTCTGCAGGAAGTACAAGGATTGGACAGCAATTTGGTGATGATCTGTGCATTTTCCAGCATGATAGAGCACAATGTCACAAAACAAGAGTGATAAGAAGTTGCTCATAGATCATTACACTGAAATTTTGGATGCGTGGCTAGGCAACTTCCCAGATCTCAATCCAATAGAGAATCTTTGGTCAGTCAAAAGGGGAGTGGACAAGCAGAAGCCCACAAATTGTGATAAACTCTGAGATCTAATAAGGCAAGAATGGATCACCATCAGTCAGGACTTTGCCCAGAAGCTAATATCCAGCATACCAGAGCGAATTGCAGAGGTTATGAAGAACAAGGGTCAACACTATTAATATTGACTAATTATATTAAAGCCTTTAAAACGTATTATACGCTTATCATTGTTTTTCAGTGTACCATAGAAACATGTGGAAAAAATAATCTACAAATACTGAAGCAGCAAACTTTGAAAAACACAAAATCTATGTCACTGCCAAAACTTCTGGCCACAACTATATTATTTTTCTTGACAATGAAATCTATGGTTCCATCATATTTTCTCTTGCTTACCAGTTCACAGGCAATTTCTATTTTCTGAACAGCGTTGCTTTTCTCAGGATTTGGTATATTCGGCCACAACAGATCCTTGGCTCTGTAAAAATGAACAGTGAGCTCTATATTAAATAACACACATGCAAAGATTTTGATTGATTATATAGTGCCAACTATTCAGAACATAAAATGCATGCCTCTACCTGTGCAGAAGTCGACAGCTGAGGTGAACTGCTAGTAAAAGAATTATTATTCCCACAACAACCGTGGCTATAATGCTGTTCAAAGCTGTGAATTCTGTAAGAATGAGCCATATAGTCAGTATGTGACTATTTCAATCCATGTAATCAAAAAAACAAACATACAGACATTTATTGTGCATCGTGAACAGATAAACCTGGAATACCAGCTTGATAACAGACATCATCTCATGAAAAATATGAGTTTACCTAGTAGGTTTGTGACAAAGTGTTTGAAATCACTCCGCTCTCCTTCTCCAGCCGCTGTAAATGCAGATAGCTGCACGCGGTAAGCACAGTTGCTTTCAAGATTCTGCAGCTCATAACTGTTTATGCTGGAGTCCACTGTGAAGGCTTAATATTTGAAGTACATAATAGAAAAGAAAAAAGAAAATTATCAGTTGGGTTTCACTGATATTTGAGAACTGATATATATATATTTTTTTTATTTACATTTTTATTTTCCTATTATGAACTTGAAACTCTCTGAAAGCATGGTCTATCAAATCACACTTTGGTGCAATTTCCCAGTTATCGTCAACATTCTGTCAAAAATCATTTTCCAGTAAGTAGTGAGCTATTACCTAAATTCTTAAATCTGTTTTTTTTTTTTTAAGTTTAAGGGATAGTATATAAAAACACACTTTCTAATGGTAACTTAAAATCTACTAGTAATGTACCTTATATTTATTTTTAAAAATTTATTAACTTTAGAATAAAACATTAATAAACTTACACATTATAAACTTATGATTGAATACTACTCACATGTTTCATTATTGTCCCATGTCAAGTAGATGTAGTAGCCTAATAAGAATCCATGCAGGTCTTCCTCAGACACGGGGCACCATGTGATTACTGAGGAATGCTGGGTTATATTAAAAATGCTCACATTCCCAGGAGCACTGATAGGACCTAAAATCCCAAAGAGTTCAGCTCATTCAGACACAATGATGCAGCGGTTATCTAGATTCTTCTTTATCTGCTGCTGTAACTCATATATGAATATTTAGACTCACTTCCTTCAGTGAAGTAAGCCTGGGCTGTGCCATAGGTTGTCTCACTGTTGTTTACATTCTTCATGTTGCAGGTGTCTGTGTATGGTCTGGTGTGCAGGAAAAATATATATCTTGTATATGGCTGAAAAACTGCATTCAAAAGACAAAAAAAGTAAGTTATTAAAATCAATATTTTTTTGAGAATACTAAAAATATGATTACATCATAAAAATAAAGATTTCATTCAATTTTTCATCCAGTTTAATGAGGGATAATGAAAAGGTATAGTATGTGGGGGCAGTTGTGGCCTAATGGTTAGAGAATCGGACTTGAAATCTGAAGGTTGTGGGTTCGAGTCTCAGGTCCCACTGTTGGTGGGTAAATAACCAGTGCTCTTTTCTACCTACAACACCACAATTGGAGTGAGTAACTTGAGCAAGGCACCAAACTCCCAACTGCTCCCTGGGTGCTGCAGCAATATGGCTGCCCACTGCTCTGTGTTTGTTCACAACTGTGTGTGTGCACTTGGATAGGTTCAATGCAGAGGACAAATTCGGAATATGGTTCATCATACTTGGCCACATGTCACGTCCTTCTCCCCTACAGCTGTCAGTTTTCCAAGTTATTTCTTTGAGCGTCTGCTTTTCGTAGAATGGACAAAAAGTTGGTATCTGTCCTCTGGCCCACCACTCCACAGAGTAACAAACACTTGAGACGGAACTGTTCCAGAACAGACTAAAATGGTTGTTGCTGGTTATGTTGACAGTGAATAGCCCAAACGAATCTAAAAAATGTAAATAATACACAGCATTTACAAACAGCAACAATTCAAATTTTCTCACCCAATGTTCATATAATATGTTTACTTTTAGGACATAAGGCTAACCAGAGTAGTCTGCATGTGTAGCGTTTAACAGGAGACAGGAAACAGGAGACGGTCCAGCAGTGTTTAAAGCTCTGATAGTGATGTTGTATGCGGAGTAAGACAGGATCATGGTGAGAGATGAATCTTCAGTTCTGAAACTGTCCTGATTGCTAAGTTCCCCGGATACTTTCCTCACTGTCACATTGTAGTAAGCCACAGCCTCACTGTTTGCATACTGGGAAAAAAAAGGTATTTTATGATCACCCCTCCCCAAAAAAAGTTAAATTGCGGAAATGCGGAATTTCTATTCATAACCGATCATAATAGTATTAGGAACCTAGAATTAGTAAAAACTTACTAATGTATTTAATATTTAGTATTTAAATATATAAAATTTTAACCAGTACTTTAATATGTAACCACCCATTATCATAATAATTAGTACATTATATGGGTGCTCTCAGAGAAACATTTATTAAAGATTGATCATTCTAAAGAAATGGATTTTAGTTTCTGGGGCCTTGCTACTGTGGCCTATCATTCCTCAGAACTTCACCCTTATCTGTCGTTATTTTATTTAAAAATTTTTTGCAAATTGACTTTACTAGGCTACTTAAAGAAAAGATAGCTATAAGTCCACTCTTTTCACCAAATCACAAAAAAAAAGACACTCCAAATGCCTGACTAAATTAATGTACCTAACATAAAAATAGTATTCTTTATATTTCTTCTACTTATTTCTTTTTATTATTGTGAATGGTTTGAAAATTCTATACTTTAGGATTAGATTTTGCTTTGTAACTACTGTGAGAATGATGGTAACCTACTAGTAATGACTCAAGTTTTACCAAATCCTCCAAAAGGAATTGCTATCCAAAACCTTTTGTGTAGCCAGACCTTCAGACTGACAGAAGAAGGTCTGGGAAGCTTGGTCTATTTGAATGAGGCCACATGACTGAGAGGTCAACCAATCACGTATAATTTTTTGTCGCATCATGTTTAGGGGCGTGGAAATGTCCCCACAATAACAGACTGATGTGTAAAACTCTTGGATGTATTTTAAACAGCATATCGGGAACTTTAAATATGTAAAATACTTTTGAAAAATCCAGCATTTAGTTGATCCTGATAAGCGCTCATCGTCACAGTTGTAAAAATAATTTCCGTGAGGTTTGGCAACACAGCATTTTTGATTCCAGGTGCAACATTAAAGAATATGACATACACATCTCTCGGAAATCCTGTATAATTCAGTCAATCAGACTGAAACTCCTGAAGTGTTTCCAATTTTGTGTGTAATATGCATCAGACGTTCACAGCCAACGGTCCGTGGGCATGATGTCTGAGGCTGAGACTATCCAGAACCTTACAAAAACCTCAAAAGGTTACAGGAACTTCAGCCATTACTAGGGAGCTATCATGCATTTTACTTTATAATACTGTACCAAAATTATTAGTAATTCCATCTGAAGGATTTAGTAATATTGATGTAATTGCCATGATTGTCAATTTGTCACTTTAAAAATAATTCTGCATTACTTACATTTATAATGAAACTATATATAGTTTCTGAACAGTTTTCTGGGAGGTATGAAAAATAGTAATTTTTTATCAGTTAATAGTGAACTACTACATTCAAATGAGTGCTAATAGTTTATGGTAGTTACTAGAATGTTAATACTGTGTTTCTTGTGTAATTTTTAATTAGTGAAAGAAAAGTATTGGTTATGGAAGGCATTTTCTGCCAAATTTAAATAAATAAATGAAATGATTAAAATTAAAATTAAAACCAGATTAACGATTTCATTACAGAAAACTGTACGCAAAATATGTGACAAAATTGAGAATGAAATTAAATGATTTCATTTTCACGGTGACATACCTGTCAAATTGAAAAATAAAATGCAATTGGTGATTTCACATTTCATTTTCAATAGAGTCTCGAGGCAAGACTGCCAATATTAAAATGAAAAGCCAAACGTGAAAAAGAAACTACACATACAGTTTTAACAAAGCTCTTTATTAACGCTCACGCAATAATAGTGACACAATTCAAATTTAAATGTAAATTTTACTTGTCATTTTAATTCCTCTTTTATTTCACTGTTTTCATTTTCGTTTTCATTTTCAAAGACAACCTGCATGCAAATTATATGTTAATGAGTGGGTGTGGCTCAATTACGTTGTTACGTGGAAGAGCTATAATGGCGGTTATGGCCAGTATAGCAGCAGAATTAAACCAGCTAGCAAACATTTCGGATGATAATGACTTCATTTTGCTACGAGTTGAAACTTTTAAGATTGGATTTGGATAAGATTTAACTCTTGGATAGGGGTGCTCCACGATCGGCCTTTACTGACGAGATGCGCATTAACGATCGGCCGATCGTGATCGGAGCACCCCTAATCTTGGATACACTTGGACATTTTGCAGCCGTCACAAACTCAGCAGACAGCAGATTTTCCGGGGAGTCTCGTGGAGGCTCAGGCCGAGGAACTGCAGTGGGTCGAGGGTTTGACGCATGCTGGTCAGGCTGGTTGTTTCTTCCACGTTCTAATGCTGCAGCAGCTTCCCGCAAAAGCTCACTAACAGATTCGCCATGTCTCGATTACAATATATTCACATTTTAATGTCGTTTCACACATTGTTTCAACCACCATTCAACTCATGCACACGAGACTTCGACGATTGTCTCTAGCGCCGTTACTTGAATAAGCCACACCCACTCATTAACATATAATTTGCATGCAGGTTGTCTTTGAAAATGAAAACGAAAATGAAAACAGTGAAATAAAAGAGGAATTAAAATGACAAGTAAAATTTACATTTAAATTTGAATTGTGTCACTATTATTGCGTGAGCGTTAATAAAGAGCTTTGTAAAAACTGTATGTGTAGTTTCTTTTTCACGTTTGCTTTTCATTTTAATATTGGCAGTCTTGCCTCGAGACTGTATTGAAAATGAAATGTGAAATCAGCAATTGCATTTTATTTTTCAATTTGACAGGTATGTCACCTGAAAATGAAATCATTTAATTTCATTCTCGATTTTGTCACATATTTTGCGTACAGTTTTCTGTAATGAAATAGTTAATCTGGTTTTAATTTTAATTTTAATCATTTCATTTATTTGTTTAAATTTGGCAGAAAATGCCTTCCATAATTGGTAACACACCAGGTTCCAAATGGGAATAAGTATTCTCTAAGACAGGGGTTTTCAAACTGTGGGTCGCGACCCACTCGTGGGTCACGGAATGGAACAAGGTGGGTCGCACAAAGTCACTTGGCTGCAGCTAATTTTGCGTTTCAATGACACACAGACACTAACACAGTTCAGTCTAGGGCTGCACGAATGTGACGAGTGGGGCGGGGCCTAGTGCCATGGGAACAGAGCTAGGCCGGTGGAGTGATTGGGAAATGAGCAACACTCACCGGTCTCAAGAACCACGGAGGAGATCGGAAAGATACAAAAGAGGAGCGATGACAGTGAAGGACGAGAGAGGACCAGGCCTGGGTTTTATTTTGTGTTTGTTTTTTATTTGTGCACGGCAGTCATCCGAGAGGGGCTGTCGCGCTGTTTTGTGTTTATTTGGTTATTAAAACTTTGTTTGATTGTCCGCCGGTTCCCACCTCTTTCCACGAAGGAGTCATCGAGGCGGTGGGCTGGAGTGAGTTCGCCCCCCCCCCCCCCCCCCCGGCAACTCACTCCAGCCCACCACATCGAGCACCCTCGGCGGCAGACTCCTTCGCCCTGCTCGATGGCACTGCGGATTCACCCCAGCGGCGAAGGATCTTCGGCAGCGCGCCCCTCCTTCCTCCCTGGCTTCGGCACCAGTGTAAAACATTAAAATCTTCACAATCACAGGAAGAAGGAGGCGGGAACTGGGAACCCACTCATCACAACGATATAGCCCACCAACATTAATAATGAACTGCAATATCCTTAGTGTGATTTTCAAATTGCAATTAAGTCCGTGTGCGTTGCGTGTTTTGAAGGTCTCAGAGCAATGTCATTAAAAGGTTCAATCGGTCTTTTTTTACCTATTTCACAATTATTTTAATCTCCAAACTGTTTTAGATAGTTCTGCTTTGCTTCTTATGCTTTTCTAAAAAAGTGTTGGATTGTGCTCCGTTCTCGCCGACACACACGGAAGGATCATGAATGCAACAAAACACAGCAGCGCAGATCACACTTCACTGGAGTGAGCCTGCTTCACGTTTTTATGGACACTACATATTTTAACGCCAGTAAACAAAAATTAAAACTTGTAAATTTGTAGTGAAATTTTCAGTTGTACTCTAAAATAAAATGGTTATTTTTCTTAAATACTTAATTTCTGTCATAAAAATTTTAAGTAAGATTAGGTTTAAAGTAATTTCACTCGTTGTTTTTTTTTTTTTTTTAATATTTTGGTGGGTCGTGAAATATATTACACTTGTCTAGGTGGGTCGTGGAATGGAAAAGTTTGGGAACCACTGCTCTAAGAATCAATTAAGATCCTACTAGAACTTTTGGTTATCCAGTAGGATCTTATTTGATAGTGGATTCGTGTTGGATCTCATTAGCTCAACCACAGAAAACACCACAAATGGCCCTGGGAAATGACATGTGTTAGTACCTCCCACTTCATAACTGCTTTTCTCTGTCCTGGTGATATAAAATGATTTTGTATATGGTCTTGAATCTCCAGCTGGATCGATGGTGCATCTGTGATTTCTGGGGAATGAAAATTTTGAAAATACATTGGTAAATTAAATTTGAAAGATAAAGTGTGTGATTTAACTGCCACCAGCACCACAAAATGGACTTGTTTGTCTATGCAGAGTGACTGGGAACATCATTGGCTCTACCAGTGCCATGAGTTTAGTGCGATACTACCTGTGTGATCAAATAATGGAAGATGAGGGAGTGTTTATAACTTATACTGTTTCGTGACACAGAATGGCACATTTCAAGAAAATACAGAGATCAGTCAATACACACACACTGTACTCAACTCACCCAATGGAACCACGATGATTTCACTACGAGGACACTGGACACACTCTTGGGTGGGATTGCAACGTATTCTCAACTCGTAAGGCAGAGATGATATCAGATTCCACAAAACACATTCTTTTTTGTTTTTAGACTGTTGCTGTGGAGGACAAGAAGAGAAAATTAGGTGGAACAAGCAAGTTTATTTACATCAGGAAATGGACCTTTGACAAACTTTACTGCAAGTCCTACGTTTACTACTAGACAAGTAAAGGTAGTCAAGACAAACTTAGTGGGCTTGAAAGAAAATTTTGAAAAGGTGTAAAAAGCTTGAAGGTTTAAAGCTTTTACCGACAGAAAGATTAAATGAGAGATAGAATCTATTCTTAACTATGCTGTACTTCCTTGTTTTTTCACACTGTCGTAGCCAACCACAGCACTGCTCTGTTCTGTACCAAACTGTCCATATTATGTTGCATTCTACTCAAATCCAGTGTGTTATTGATATAATAAAAAGGTATTCTATCATTCAAGATCAGGAACCAAAGAATTAGACACAGAAATGGTGCAGTTCATTCAAAGCTCAACTTTATTATGCATGGTGCTGCATATATATAGCATTTGCAGAAGTGAAAGTTTGTCTGGAAAATACAAGCTGAACAAGCATAATAACATAATTTGGCATTAATCAAATAAACATGAGAGAAAGTATAGTGTGCTTTGTTGCAAAAACTTTGATTGATGAGGGTCATACAAATTCCACCTCCCCCTCCCTACTGGACATCTGTTTGGACACCTGTTCATGTACAGCCCCCACCCATCTGTTACCATATGTTTATCAATCTCAGTGATCTAGAGGAATTTATGACTGTTTGGGAAAGTGTTTTTTTTGTGTGTGTGTGTGTGTGTGTGTGTGGGCCGTTGAAAACTGTTCAAAAACTATGTGCTTTAAACTTTAAAATGTGAAATGTGGTATGATTATTAAACGGGATAAGGGACATTTTTATTAAGGTTTTTACATACACAATGCGTTTCAAGAAAAATGTAAAACAATTTAAAAACTAGTTAGAGTTTATTACAAATTAAATAAAAAGAATACTAGGTTACTGGTTATCTATCTAAATAAAACAAACAAAAAAGTATCAGATACATTCCTTAAACAGTACTTGAGAGTCAAAGCTTGAAACATTACAATTTAAAAACTATTTAGAGTTTGTTACAAATTAAATAAAAAGAAAACTAGGCTACTGGTTATCTATCTAAAACAAACAAACAAAAAAGTATCAGATACATTCGCTAAACAGCCGTGAGAGTCAAAATTTTGTAACAGGTTTGTAGTATTGGTATAAGGTTTGTAGTATTGGTATCTTACCCTGATCTAAAACAAAAAAAGTGTCCTTCCAGATACGTTTGTTGATCAGCACATGGCAGTCAAAATCTTGTAACATTACAATTTAAAATCTATTTAGAGTTTGTTACCAGTTAGAAAATAAAATAAAAAATCTAGACTTACCATATTTTAAAACAAAAAAATATACTTCCAGATAAAGTTTTTCAATGTTACATTTTTTTAAAGTTTGAATTTGTTACCAGTTAGAAAATAAAAGAATAAATGTTGACTTATCTTACCTCGATCTAAACAAAAAGTGTCAGAAGCGGACATTAAGCAATAAGATACTTGTCAAAATCTATGTTGTAGTCTATCATTACAATTTAGGAAATCTAGCATATTGTCACAACGTTAGAAAAGTTAAACAACAGAAAAAGAGCTGTATATTTACGGTGATCTAAAAGAAAATGCTAAAACACTAGCACACGATACTTGTCAAAATCTATGTTGTACTCTACTATTAACTAAAATTTATAAAAAACAAGGCTTTGTTACTGACAGAAAGTTAAACAAACAAAAAAAGACCTGAATAGCTTACGCTGATACATCCTCACATGCTGCTGTCAAAGCTCATAATGCTTATGTCTGGTCCCACTCAAACCACACCTATTAACTGCCCTTAACACCGGAGGCCACAAATGTAGATTTAAAAAAAAAAAAAAAATGTTTTTAATAAATCTACATAATTTCTTAACTGATGAAAACATTCTACCTGTTTTTAACATTAGACCAGCATTTTTTACATTAACAATTAGGATAGCCTGTACAAGTTTTCTTCTAGACAATTACCACAGAAAAATGTTGTTTGTTTTGTTTTATTTTATTTAGTTACTCACTCTTAATTTAGTAGCCTAATTCCTTTAATCAGTCTTTTATTTTTGTCAATCTTAACTTCTAGCATTAGTTAAAACATATGTCAAAACTCAGAATGCTTATGTCCGGTCCTACTCAAACCACACCCACTAACCGCCCCTTAACACATCCCTAACAATGGAGGCCGTAAAGATAGATTTAAATGTATGTTAAAAGAATGAAACAAAGTAATGTTTCAAATAAATCATCATAATTTCTTAACTGGTGAAAACATTCTACCTTTTTTTAACATTAGACCTGCATTTTTTACTTTAAAATTAGGTTGCACAAGTTTTCTTCTAAACAATTACCTCTAAGCCACAGGAAAATATATATATATATATATTTTTGTTTTATTTTATTTTAATTAGTTACTCACACTTAATTTAGTAGCGTAATTTCTTTAATCAGTCTTTTATTTTGTCAATCTTAACTTCTAGCATGCTATATCAGTTAAAACAACCTGTACTACTGTACGCATACAAATATTAAACAGGAATGAAAGTGGTAAAATCAAGATAGGATTTTCTTGCCATAAGACTTATTATCAGTTGAAATAGACACAGAACAACTAAACTTTAAAAACATTACACGAAAGGAAAATATATTTTTTACAACAGATTAGACTTTTTTCACACTTAACACAGAAATAGTGTTGTTAACCATGCTGTTTAAATGCAACATATTTATTTTTCACAACATAATGTTTTATTTTATTAAAATAAAAACAGTTGGGTCTTTATAGATTTATTTTTACTAAGATTTTATCAAATAATTGATAGAATAAATAATTCAAATAATCGGTAAGTCCAATTTATCAACCCCAACCTGACGTGTCTGAAGGTTTTTGATGACAAATATCTTACTGATACAGATGTGTTAAGATGTCAAGTATCTGTAAAAAATAGTTTAAAAAGTTATCTTTTTTAGCTTTCATGTAGGATTCATGTCCACACTCAAGTGTTTTTAGTAAGAGTCCAAAGACAAATTAAAATAGATGCGTGAAAGACTTTTTTTAATGACAGACTAAAAGCTTTATATTGTTTAAAACTATTGAGTTTATAACATAAATATAAACTCATAAATGCATTGTGGTTCTACCATGTTAATCAAGTCAAGTCAAGTCACCTTTATTTATATAGCGCTTTAAACAAAATACATTGCGTCAAAGCAACTGAACAACATTCATTAGGAAAACAGTGCGTCAATAATGCAAAATGATAGTTAAAGGCAGTTCATCATTGAATTCAGTGATGTCATCTCTGTTCAGTAAAATAGTGTCTGTGCATTTATTTGCAATCAAGTCAACGATATCGCTGTAGATGAAGTGACCCCAACTAAGCAAGCCAATCAATAAAAATAGACTTAATTTATATATCATATCTTACTTTCTTTTCAAAACACATTAAACATTCTTATGACGCAGCTTTCACAGACACCACCCCAGTAATATCTTCACTCGTGAAAAATCCTCTCACCGGCCCCCGCTCCCTCTAGTGAAGATATTACTGCGCCAAGACGAAGTGCTTACAAGCACTTGCCATGGTATTCCGCCACACAATATAGTTAATTTTACACGCTTAGAAAAGCGCAACGTTTTATTTTGTGTTACCGTCCTAGGTCGAGTTACACTACGCGAGTAACTGTATTTAAATAGGGAAAACGTGGAGTTGTTTGGTAGCTTCTCTGCTTGGCCCATATTGAATGAATGGGCTCAGCTAAGTGCTTTCAAAGTGTCACCGCGCACCAAAGCGATTGAGTGCACGCACTGAGACGTGAGAGGTATGTATCAACTCGTCTTAGGTAAGGGAAAAACATAGTTTAATATGAAAACACGGTGGAGTATCCCTTTGAAAAAAGTAATGTAACTGATTACATTTGATTATATGTTTTAAGACTTTTCTAAATATGTAATGTTTTCAACCATTAATCTTTTGAAACATGTAAACCGGCCAGGGTTTACATTACAGTACTCAACAACTAATGACTGTCAGACTTTCAAAATCCTTCATCACTTAAATTAGGATTGTATTAATTTCATTTTAAAGCACAACCACCACAAAATCAGATTTGCATGGAAATTGTTCTGAGATTAAATACATATTTAAAAACACAACAAGGTAAGTTTAATCAGAAGTCCATCGAAACCTTTTACAAACTTGATTCCAAAAAAGTTGGGACACTGTACAAATTGTGAGTAAAAAAGGAATGGAATAATTATATTTAATTAATAAACTTATATTTTATTCACAATATAATATAGATAACATATCAAATGTTGAAAGTGAGACATTTTGAAATTAGATATAAGGAACAGCTGGAGGACTAATTTGCAGCTTATTAGGTCAATTGGCAACATGATTGGGTATAAAAAGAGCCTCTCAGAGTGGCAGTGTCTTTCAGAAGTCAAGATGGGCAGAGGATCACCAATTCCCACAAGGCTGAAAAATAGTGGAGCAATATCAGAAAGGAGTTTCTCAGAGAACAATTGCAAAGAGTTTGAAGTTATCATCATCTACAGTGTATAATATCATCCAAAGATTCATAGAATCTGGAACAATCTCTGTGCGCAAGGGTCAAGGCCAGAAATGATCTCCGTGCCCTTAGACGGCACTGCATCACATACAGGAATGCTACTGTAATGGAAATCACAACATGGGCTCAGGAATACTTCCAGAAAACATTGTCGGTGTACACAATCCACTGTGCCATTTGCTGTTGCCGGCTAGAACTCTATAGGTCAAAAAAGAAGCCATATCTAAACAGGATCCAGAAGCGCAGGCATTTTCTCTGGGCCAAGGCTCATTTAAAATTAACTGTGGTAAAGTGGAAAACTGTTCTGTGGTCAAATGAATCAAAATTTGGAGTTCTTTTTGGAAAACTGGGATGCCATGTCATCCACCCTAAAGAGGACAAGGACAGCCTAAGTTGTTATCAGCGCTCAGAAGCCTGCATCTATGGTGGTATGGGGTTGCATAGGTGCGTGTGGCATGGGCAGCTTACACATCTGGAAAAGCACCATCAATGCTGAAAGGAATATCCAAGTTCTAGAACAACATATGCTCCCATCCAGTCATCGTCTCTTTCAGGGAAGACCTTGCATTTTCCAACATAACAATGACAGACCACATACTGCATCAATTACAACATCATGGCCGTGTAGAAGAAGGATCCGGGTACTGAAATGGCCAGCCTGCATTCAGATCCTTCACCCATAGAAAACATTTGGTGCATCATAAAGAGGAAGATTTGACAAAGAAGACCTAAGACAGTTGAGCAACTAGAAGCCTGTATTAGACAAGAATGGGACAACATTCCTATTCCTAAACTGGAGCAACATGTCTCCTCAGTCCCCAGATCTTTGCAGACTGTTATAAAAAGAAGAGGGGATGCCACACAGTGGTAAACATGGCCTTGTCCCAACAGTTTTTAGATGTGTTGATGCCATGAAATTTAAAATTAACTTATTTTTCCCTTAACACATTTTCTCAGTTTAAACATTTGATATGTCATCTATGTTGTATTCTGAATAAAATATTGAAATTGGAAATTTCCACATCATTGCATTCTGTTTTCGTTCACAATTTGTACATTGTCCCAACTTTTTTGGAATCGGGTTTGTAGGGTAACTAGGGAAAATAGGGTAACTTGTAATCTAGTAACCTTCCGAAAACTGTGTTAAATAAATCCATCAGGGTCTCAGCTACAGCTAAATGTTAAAACAAACTTAAGGACCTTGTTGCCTGTTTGTGGGGGGTGGGGGGGGGGGGGGTGTCTGTGAAAGCTGCTTCATAAGAATGTTTATTGTGTTTTGAAAAGAAAGTAAGATATGATATATAAATTAAGTCTTTTTTATTGATTGACATGGTAGGACCATAATGCATTTATAAGTTTATGTATTTTTGTACTCACCGGTTACTTTATACATATTCAAGAGAAATGCATAAACTCAATTGTTTTAAACAATATAAAGCTTTTAGTCTGTCATTAAAATATCTTAAAGAGAAAAGTCTTTCACGCATCTATTTAAATTTGTCTCTGGACTCTTACTAAAAACACTTGAGTGTGGACATGAATCCTACATGAAAGCTAAAAAAATTACTTATTAAACTATTTTTACAGATGCTTGACATCTTAACACATCTGTATCAGTAAGATATTTATGTCATCAAAAAATCTGACAAGTCAGGTCAGGGTTGATAAATTGGACTTATCGATTATTTGAATTATTTCTTCTATCAATTATTTAATCAAAATCTTAATAAAAGAAATCTACAAAGACCCAACTGTTTTTATTTTAATAAAATAAAACATTATAGTCTGAAAAATAAATAAGTTGCATTTAAACAGCATGTTCGTATGTTTGTGTTTGTTGTTTACGTTTGTATGTTTGTTTGTAGAGTATGTTTGTGTTTGTATGTTTGTGTTTGCATGTTTGTGTTTGTTGTTTACATTTGTATGTTTGTTTGTACAGTATGTATGTGTTTGTATGTTTGTGTTTGTTGTTTTATGTTTGCATGTTTGTTTTTACAATATGTTTGTGTTTCTGTGTATGTTTGTGTGTTTGTTTTTGCGTGTTATTTGTGTTTGTGCCCTAGTTTGTTTGTTTGTATGTTTGTGTACTTGGTTGAGTTTTAGGTGTATATTTGTGTTTGTTTGTAAGTTTTAATTTATATGTTTGTTTGTTCAGTATGTTTGCATTTGTATGTTTGTGTTTGTTGTTTACGCTTGTATGTTTGTGTTTGTTGTTTACGTTTATATGTTGGTTTGTACTGTATGTTTGTGCTTCTGTGTATGTTTGTGTTTGTGACCTAGTTTGTTTGCTCATATATTTGTGTACTTGTTTGTGTTTGGGTGTATATTTGTGTTTGTTTGTAAGTTTTAGTTGGTATGTTTGTGTTTTTTTTTAGTGCATGTTAATGTTTTCTGTATGTTTACATTTGTGTGTGCATTTGTGATTGTATGTTTGTGTTTGTGTACTTGTTTGCATTTGCAGTGTATGTTTGTGTTGAGGTATGAAAAATCAAGGTGTGATAATAAATAAATAATAAATGTAACAAAAATAAACTAAATTAACTCAAATTTAAATTTTTCAAACAACATTTTCCTAAAGCATACACTGTCTTGTTAAAAACAATCACCCCCTGACCCGCCCCTATTTATTACATTTTGTTGTTATTGCCTTTTCTCTATCTATCTCTTTTTTACCTAATACACCAGATGTTTGTCATTAAAATGGTTCAATAGGTTTCACCTTCTTTTGACCAGTAAATGGGCTTTCAGTTCCCCCTTACACTCACAGGTGTACATCATAAATAGATGCAATGGAGATCCTTTGATTACTGAACACGATCTGTTTTTGATGTCTGAACTATAGCTGACACACAGCACCAAAGTTTACAATGCCAGATCGGTCAAAACTCATTAGTTTGCAAATGAATTACAAACCCAGAAAATCTTTAGGTGTTTTACAACCCTTTCCAAAATACAGTACACTGATATGGTCGCATCAGTAATCACACAGTCCCAGACACCTGACGCCGTTCTTGTTTCGATGCATTATGTGAGACAAAATATTTAACCTTTCGTGTAATGTTGTAAAAGTTAAGATGTTCTACGTCTATTTCAAATGATAACAAGTCTTATGGCAAGAAAATAGTATCTTGATTTTACCACTTTCATTCCTGTTTAATATTTGTATGCGTAAACGGGTGTTTTAACTGATATAGAATGCTAAAAGTTAAGATTGACAAAATTAAAGATTGATTAAAGAAATTAGACTACTTAATTAAAAGTGAATAACTAAATAAAAATGTTGTGTAATGTTATAAAAGTTAGACATCAGTATGTCTATATCAACCGATAACAAGTCTTATGGCAAGAAAACCAAAGAGAAACACTGATTTTATTATGCAGTATACATTTGCTTTCATTCCAGTTAGTTCCTATATGTATGTTTTAACTATAATAGTTTATATAGCATGCCAGAAGTTAATATTGACAAAATAAAAGACAGATTAAAGGATTTAGGCTACTACATTAAGTGTGAGTAACTAAATAAAATAAAATAAAATAAAATAAAATAAAATAAAATAAAATAAAATAAAATAAAATAAAATAAAATAAAATAAAATAAAATAAAATAAAATAAAATAAAATAAAATAAAATAAAATAAAATAAAATAAAATAAAATATTTTTTCCTGTGGCTTAGAGGTAATTGTTTAGAAGAAAACTTGTGTAACCTAATTTTAAAGTAAAAAATGCAGGTCTAATGTTAAAAAAAGTAGAACGTTTTCACCAATTAAGAAATGATGACGATTTATTAAAAACATTACTTTTTTAATTCTTTTAACATACATTTAAATCTATCTTTACAGCCTCCGTTGTCAGGGATGTGTTAAGGGGTGGTTAGTGGGTGTGGTTTGAGTAGGACCGGACATAAGCATTCTGAGTTTTGACATATTTTTTAACTAATATACCATGTTAGAAGTTAAGATTGCAAAAATAAAAGACTGATAAAAGTAATTAGGATACTAAATTAAGTGTTACTAAATAAAAGAAAACAAAACAAACATTTTTTCTGTGGCTTAGAGGTAATTGTTTAGAAGAAAACTTGTATAGGCTATTCTAATTTTCTATTCTAATTTTAAAGTAAAAAATGCTGGTCTAATGTTAAAAACAGGTAGAATGTTTTCATCAATTAAGAAATTATGTAGATTTATTAAAAACATTTTTTATTTTATTTGAACACATATTTAAATCTACGTTTGTGGCCTCCGGTGTTAAGGGCAGTTAATAGGTGTGGTTTGAGTGGGACCAGACATAAGCATTCTGAGCTTTGACAGCAGCGTGTGAGGATGTATCAGCGTAAGCTATACAGGTATTCTTTCTTTTGATTAACTTTCTGTCAGTTTTTTAAATTGTAGTTAATGGTAGAGTACAACATACATTTTGACAAGTATCTTTTGCTAGTGTTTTAACGACTGCTTCTGCGCATCTTCCTTTTAGATCACCGTAAATATACAGCTCTTTTTCTGTTGTTTAACTTTTCTACCATTGTGACAAAATGCTAGCTTTCCTAAATTGTAATGATAGACTACAACATAGATTTTTACAATTATCTTATTGCTTAACGTCCGCTTTTGACACTTTTTTGTTTATATCGAGGCAAGATAAGTCAACATTTATTCTTTTATTTTCTAACTGGTAACAAATTCTAACTTTTAAATATTGTAAAAATTAAAAACTGTATCTGGAAGGATACTTTTTTGTTTTAAAATATGGTAAGTCTAGATTTATTTATTTTATTTTCTAACTGGTAACAAACTCTAAATAGTTTTTAAATTGTAATGTTACAAGATTTGTACTGCCACATACTGTTTAACGAACATATCTAAAATTTTATTTTGTCACAGACGGGTGGGGGCTGTACAAGTGTCCAAACAGATGTCCAGTAGGGAGGGGGGTGGAATTTTTATGACCATCATCAATCAAAGTTTTTGCGACAAAGCACACTATACTCTCTCTAATGTCACTGAGTCATTTTTTTTGTAGTCTAGGATTCAACCAGACCAGACAGGCACACAATGTCCCTAGACACAGGGTTTTGTTCGTGTTTGTGGGGTCAAACATAATCTCAAAGTTATACCACACATGCTGCAAAACTTCATACTGTCAAGTCCCACAGTCAGGGACACAATGGTGGCATCATGGGTATGCCACTAAGTGTGCTATAATTGTACACTGTCAGAAAAAAAGGTACAAAAGTTGTCACTTGTGGCAGAAGCATTTAAAAAGTCGCTACACGTACCATTTATGTACTAATATGTACCTTGTAGGGGTTGATAAAGTACAGAGGTTTTTGAAAAGGTACAGCCCCAGTGACATTTTTTTTTCTTCTGAAAGCATACACTGCAAAATCTGGCAAATATAGGAGGTCAGGGTTTGGCAACTCCATTCCCTGTGTCCTGCAGAGTTTAGTTCCATACCTAAACAAACACACCTGCCTATAATATTCAGCTTAAGCAATTCTTAAGATCCAAAAGTTTAGATTTTTTTTTAGGTGTATTTGATTAGGGATGGAGCTAAACTCTACAGGAGAGTGGCCCTCCACAGGACCAGAGTTGCCAATCCCTGAAGTAGGTCAACTAGATATAAGTTCAGACCAGACTTAGCTTTCATTAGTGATGTGTTGTTTGCAGCCAAGCCGGCTCCTTTAAGTGGACAGTATGAGTCAGGTCCTGTCTGAGTGCCATCCAGCACTATCAGCGTTTTATTTATTTACATTTTACTCCCTTAATACAAGAAAATAATATGGTAAATACACAAAGGAGCATCTAGGGGTGAGTAAACAAAGGTAAGTATACAAGGTAAGGAGTCAGGCTAAATTTGGTAATGCAAACTGTAGACCAGACGATGAGGCAGTGTGGAGAGTGCTGTGATATAAGCAGCTTAACAAGCTAAGGCATGTTGCGAGCAATCAGTGCTCTGGTGATTGGGATCTGGTGTGCGCTGTGGCTGATGACTGCGGTGAATGGGGTGATAGTGGTGACTGTGGTGACTGGGACTCCCTGCCAGTGCTGACATTAATCAGCCTGACCTTGCGCTGTAGATGTGCCAACTGTGGAGGGAGGGTGGGGGTTCAGGATGAGGGCAAGGAGTTGAAGAAGCGCTTGTAGGGAGGCAGGCAGGCAGGCAGATGACCGAAGAAGCGAGGATGGTGCTGAGATAGTGGCTCCCTTTGACTATGAACTGGACCTAGAGATAGAAGCCCACTCATTGCAGTACTCGGGAATGGGTACCCTCTCTGGGATGCATTCAAGGAACGGAATCACTCTTTGGGTTATACAGGTGCTTCTCAATAAATTAGAATGTTGTGAAAAAGTTAATTTATTTCAGTAATTCAACTCAGATTGTGAATCTCTTATATTAAATAAATTCAGTGCACACAGACTGAAGTAGTTTAAGTCTTTGGTTATTTTCATTGTGATGATTTGGCTCACATTTAACAAAATCCCAGCAATTCACTATCTCAACAAATTAGAATATGGTGACATGCCAATCAACTAATTAATTCAAAACACCTGTAAATGTTTCCTGATCCTTCAAAATGGTCTCTCAGATTGGTTCACTAGGCTACACAATCATGGGGAAGACTGATGATCGGACAGTTGTCCAAAAGACAATCATTGACACCCTTCACAAGGAGCCACAAAGATTCATTGCCAAAGAAGCTGGCTGTTCAAAGAGTGCTGTATCCAAGCATGTTAACAGAAAGTTGAGTGGAAGGAAAAATGTGGAGAAAAAAGGATGCACAACCAACCGAGAGAACCGCAGCCTTATGAGGGATGTCAAGCGAAATCGATTCAAGAATTTGATTGAACGTCACAAGGAACGGACCACCACAGACAAACTTATCAAGGAATTTGGATACAGTTGTTGTATTGCTCTTTTTAAGCCACTGCTGAGGTGTCTTACATGGGTTAAGGAGAAGAAGAATTGGACTGTTGCCCAGTGGTCCAAAGTCCTCTTTTCAGATGATAGCAAGTTTTGTATTTCATTTGGAAACCAAGGTCCTAGAGTCTGGAGGAACGGTGGAAAAGCTCATAGTCCAAGTTGCTTGAAGTCCTGTGTTAAGTTTCCACATTCTGTGATGATTTTGGGTGTAGTGTCATCTGTCGGTGTTGGTACATTGTGTTTTTTGAAAACCAAAGTCACTGCACCCATTTAGCAGGAACTCTTGGAGCACTTCATGCTTCCTTCTGCTGAACAGCTTTTCGAAGATGCTGATTTCATTTTCCAACAGGATTTGGCACCTACCCACACTGACAAAAGCACCAAAAGTTGGTTAAATTAACATGGTGTTGGTGTGCTTGACTGACCAGCAAACTCACCAGACCTGAACCCCATGGAGAATCTATGGGCTATTATTAAGAGGAAGATGAGAAACAAGAGACCAAACAATGCAGATGAACTGAAAGCCACTGTCAAAGAAACCTGGGTTTCCTTACAACCTCAGCAGTGCCACAAATGGATCACCTCCATGCCACGCCGAATTGAGGCAGTAATTAAAGCAAAATGAGCCCCTACCAAGTATTGAGTACATGTACAGTAAATTAACATACTTTCCAGAAGGCCAACAATTCACTAAATGTTTTTTTGGGGGGGGGGGGGGGGGGTTGGTTTTATGAAGTATTCTAATTTGTTGAGATTGTTGGTGGGTTTTTGTTAAATGTGAGACAAAATCACCACAATTAAAAGAACCAAAGACTTAAACTACTTCAGTCTGTGTGCATTGAATTTATTTAATACTGTACATGAGTTTCAAAATTTGAGTTGTATTACTGAAATAAATGAACTTTTCCTCGACATTCTAATATATTGAGAAGCACCTGTAAATAGTGTTATTCCTAACCTCTAATAATAATAAGACTGGCAAGTTTGTGATCGCGGGGCCCTCGTAGAGTGGCCAACATGAGGCACCCTGAGCGACACAGACTCCTAATGAATAAGTAAATATAAAGTTAAGAGTTAACTAGAATAATCAAATGTCAGAATAATAATAATAATAATTATAGACAGACTAACAACCAATTTGCCTGCAAACATAAATTTGCGGTCATAATAAAATGGATATATATTATAGATTAGATTTACTTGTTTTTTCATGAATGTATTTTACAACAATACAAAGAGCAATGTGTAACATTTTACCAGATTTTAGACTTATTCACTTTTATTTGTAAATAAAATATTTCACTAGATTTTATAAAATTATTGTGCACCCGTGATTTTTCTAGATTATCCTTTTGCTGCTGAATGATCCACAAACCTAGTTTATAATAATATTTATGTCATAGATTATGATTATATATTTTTTCATTTGTTATTGTTCATTAAAAGGATGTTGTATTTGATTGTGTTTAACACACAAAAGAGTAACGATCAAGTCTACACAGAGAAGTATAGAAATTTTACATTGTTTAAAAAAAAAACTTTGCTGGTAGCGTATCGGATTGGGATTGGTTTGGTTCTGAAAAATTGGTATTGTTGCATCACTAGGTTAACAGGAGCCTTCCTTGGGCAAGAATCATGATCTGTGAGTACACGAGAATTGCGAGAACTGCTGCTCTCTCTTGTAACTCTGTAACTTAGGCTCTGACTGGGCCATACGTGGGAACAGCTACCCTCTCTAGGCTGGACATGGAAACTGGAGCCCTCCTTGGGCTAGATATGGTAAAACCAGCTCTCTCTGGGTTGAACTTGGGAACTGAGACCCTCCCTGGGCCCGACATAGGAACAACAGCCCTCTCTGGGCTAGGTGTGGGAACAGGAGCGCTCTCTGGGCTAGACTTTGGATCTGAGGCCCTCCCTGTGCCAGACGTGGGAACAGCAGCCCTCCCTGGGCTTGACTCGGGATCCATGGTCCTCCCTGGCAGGACGTGGGAACAGCAGCCCTCCCTGGGCTTACAGTAAATTGTGAGCACGAGCCCTTTCTGGGCTGGACTCAGGATATGCAGGAGTGCTGGATGGTACCATTGGAGACTCAGGAGGAGAGTTGAGGAGACTCAGGAGAAGAAGGAGGGTTGGACGCCTTGTTGAGCTCTGTGACGTGACGGGGCTCCCTGTTGAGCTCTGAAATGTATCCAAATTCCTTAGCATATCCAAAACCTCAGAACAACTTGATGATGTAACAGTAACTATGGAGTCTCTCTTTTCTAGCATTTTAAATACAGTTGCTCTTTTACGCTTAAGGAAGGTTAAGGAAACCAGTATGACACCATGGTATAATGAGCATACTCGCACCCTAAAGAGAGCAGCCCGAAAAATGGAGCGCAGCTGGAGGAAAACAAAACTATAGGTATTTCGTATTGCTTGGCGGGAAAGTATCCTATCCTACAGAAAAGCATTAAAACTGCTAGAATCCAATTACTTTTCTTCTCTTTTAAAAGAAAAATATCATAACCCCAGGTATATATTCAATACAGTGGTGAAATTAATGAAAAATAAAGCCTTAACAAGTGTTGACATTTCCCAACATCACAGCAGTAATGACTTTATGAACTACTTTACTTCTAAAATCGATACTATTAGAGATATAATTGTAACCCTTCAGCCGTCAGCTACATTATTGTATCAGACAGTGCACTATAGACCCCCTGAGGAACAGTTCCACTCATTCTCTACTATAGGAGAGGAAGAATTTTATAAACTTCATTTATTCAAAAATCATCTAAACCAACAACATGTATGTTAGACCCTATACCATCTAAGCTCCTAAATGAGGTGCTTCCAGAAGTCATAGATCCTCTTCTGACTATTATTATGTGACGAGTGGGGTGGGGCCGAGAGCCGTAGGAACGGGGCGAGGCTAGTGGAGTGATTGAGAAATGAGCGACACCTGCTCGACCAACCGGTCTCGAGTCCCACGGAGGAGATGGAAGGATATAAAACCGGAGCGACGACAGTGAAGGACAAGAGAGGACCAGGCCTGGGTTTTAGTTGTGTTGTGTTTTGGTTTTGTTTGTGCACAGCAGTCGGCCTTGAGGGGCTATCGTGCTGTTTTGTCTTTATTTGATTATTAAAGTTTAATTTTGATTGTCCGCCGGTTCCCGCCTCCTTCTTCCCGAGATTATGAAGTTTTTATTGTTACATATTAATTCCTCATTGTCATTAGGATATGTCCCCAAAACTTTCAAACTGGCTGTTATTAAGCCTCTCATCAAAAAAACCACAACTTGACCCCAATGAACTAGTTAATTATAGACCAATCTCGAATCTCCCTTTTCTGTCCAAGATACTAGAAAAGGTGGTATCCTCACAATTATATTCCTTCTTAGAGAAAAATGGTATATGTTAGGATTTCCAGTCAGGATTTAGACCGTATCATAGCACTGAGACTGCTCTCCTTAGAGTTACAAATGACCTGCTCTTATCATCTGATCGTGGTTGTATCTCTCTCTTAGTTTTATTGGATCTTAGTGCTGCGTTTGACACAATTGACCTCAACATTCTTTTGCATAGACTTGAACACTTTGTTGGCATTAATGGAAGTACATTACTTTTAATTTTAGGTTTAAATCGTACTTATATGACCGCCATCAGTTCGTAGCAGTGAATGAAGATGTATCATATGGATCACAAGTGCAGTATGGAGTACATCAAGGCTCAGTACTAGGGCCGCTACTCTTCACGCTTCATATGTTACCCTTGGGAGATATCATCAGGAAACATGGTGTTAGCTTTCACTGTTATGCTGATGATACTCAGCGCTATATTTCTTCGCGGCCCGGTGAAACACACCAATTTGAAAAACTAATGAAATGCACAGTCGATATAAAAAACTGGATGACATGTAATTTCTTACTGCTAAATTCTGAAAAACAGAGGTGTTAATTATAGGACCTAAAAACTCTTGACTCAGACTTGATGGCTACTCTGTCAATTCTTCGTCATCAGGAACCTAGGTGTGCTATTTGATCGCAATCTTTCCTTAGAAAGCCACGTTTCTAGCATTTGTAAAACTGCATTTTTCCATCTCAAAATATATCTAAATTACAGCCTATTCTCTCAATGTCAAATGCAGGAATGTTAATCTATGCATTTATGACCTCAAGGTTAGATTATTGTAATGCTTTATTGGGTGGTTGTTCTGCATGCTAATTAAGTGAGCTATCGGTTTGTTTTGCATACTGCAAACTACAGCTAGTCCAAAATGCAGCAGCAAGAGTTCTTTCTAGAACCAGGAAGTATATTAGCCCAGTCCTGTCAACACTGCACTGGCTCCCTATCAAACATCGTATAGATTTTAAAATATTGCTTATTACTTATAAAGCCCAGAATGGTTTAGCACCTCAGTATTTGAATGAGCTCCTTTTACATTATAATCCTCTACATCCGCTACATTCTCAAAACTCAGGCAATTTGATAATACCTAGAATATCAAAATCCATTAAAGGATTTTTAGGCTGCATTATTAGGTAAACTGGAACCGGGAACACTTCCCATAACACCCGATATACTTTCTACATCAGGGATCAGCAACCTTTTCGGCATGACGTGCCATTTTTTATTTTTATGGTTAACCACTGTGCCAAGTGTGCACAGCCCCCCCCCCCCACACCCCGATATAATTCTGTATTTAAACGGTACATACACAATTTTTTATTATACGATAAAAAAAAGTTTTTTTAACGTTTAATCAACGTTAATGCACTGCTTTAATTGATGAACGTGCACACACAGACACACACACACAACACACACCACTCGCACACAGAGATCTGAGATCGTGCTGTGCAAAAAGTAGCATTCAGAAGCTCATAAACCTATGAGTGTTGTCACGCTACTTTTATTAATCGATACTGAATCGCTACATTATATTTCTCAACAACAAAGGGGCAAAATCGCTTCATTGTTTGCAGAGAGAGACAATTTACACCCCCCCCCCCCCCCCCCCCACTTTCTTTCTCTCAAAATGGCCATATTTCAGAAAATTTTTCATCACTGGATATAGCTTTAGGTCATTTAACATTTCTATGGTAAAACGTATTATTAAAAGTTGACTAATGTTAATTGATTTGCAGCTTCATCTTACCTCACTCTCTTTAACGTTAAACTGACGCTTCGCGCTCTGCTTCTGTGAACAGTAAACCCCGCCTACTTTGATCTGATTGGCCATCTCAGTGATTTTGACATTGACGAGTGCTGTTAGACCGAGGCTTTGATCTGAAGCACCTAGTATGTGCAGTGTTTGCACGTGCATCCATGCAAGTTAATTCTCACACTTTAATAGTATTTGTAGCTCCTAACAGGCTGTGTGACTATGAGAAGTTATTACATCAAACTGTACGTCATTATACAGTTTTCCTTATTGCTTGCGTGCCAGCGATTATCCCTCTGCGTGCCACTGTTGGCACGCGTGCCGTAGGTTGCCAACCCCTGTTCTACATCATTAGAAGAATGGCATCTATGCTAATATTAGTCTGTTTCTCTCTTATTCCGAGTTCACCGTAGACACCAGATCCAGTCTGTATCCAGATCAGAGGGTCACTGCAGTCACCCGGTTCCAGTACGTATCCAGACCAAATGGTGGATCAGCACCTAGAAAGGACCTCTACATCCCTGAAAAACAGCGGAGACCAGGACAACTAGAGCCCCAGATACAGATCCCCTGTAAAGACCTTGTCTCAGAGGACCAGGACAAGACCACAGGAAACAGATGATTCTTCTGCACAATCTGACTTTGCTGCAGCCTGGAATTGAACTACTGGTTTCGTCTGGTCAGAGGAGAACTGGACCCCCAACTGAGCCTGGTTTCTCCCAAGGTTTTTTTCTCCATTCTGTCACCGATGGAGTTTCGGTTCCTTGCCGCTGTTGCCTCTGGCTTGCTTAGTTGGGGTCACTTCATCTACAGCGATATCGTTGACTTGATTGCAAATAAATGCACAGACACTATTTAAACTGAACAGAGATGACATCACTGAATTCAATGATGAACTGCCTTTAACTGTCATTTTGCATTATTAACACACTGTTTTTCTAATGAATGTTGTTCAGTTGCTTTGACCCAATGTATTTTGTTAAAGCACTATATAAATAAAGGTGACTTGACTTGACTTGAAAAGTATTAAGGGTCAGAATCTGAGGCAGACTCTCGACTGGTCAGGGGCTAGAACCATTTCTCAATTCTGGTCAGGGGCCAGGGCCAACAGTCTTTTCCTCTTCTTTCTCTTTTTTGGGCTGTGGTTAAGGAGATAGCTGCTTTCATCATAGTGCTTGAGAGTGAATTGGCTGGCGGGCTTGACAGTGGAGCGGCCAGTGTGCTTGATAGCGGAGTGGCTGGCAGGCTTGACAGTGGAGCGACCGGTAAACTTGACTGTGGAGTGGCTGGTGTTTCTGGGCTGAGGACTGAGAAGGAGCTTGGAACTGAAGACTGGAAAATGGATGTGGATTTGAGCACTGACCGGACAGACTGGTATGTGGGGTCTACCATCTTGGCCCCCAGATCAGCACAGTTTGATGTCCATCTATGAGCTCTGGGTTAAATGGAAGGTAATGGGTGATCGGAGCCATTGGTTAGGAATGTGGGGGGTCCAGGAGTGGGATGAGCTGGAGAGGCAAGATGTGTTTCAGAGGGGGCTGGATGAGGATGATTCTCATTCTTCTTAACTTCTTCCTCAAAAGTAGAACTTTTGAAGTAGAACCATCCAATCAGGTTGTGAATATATCACTATGCATTTAGGTTTGGTGTCTTTAGGTTCGCCGTCAAGAACACCAATGTGAACACCAAGAACAAATGTTTGATTTTCCTTTTTGGTCTGGAACAAATGAACCCAACGAACTGAACTACAAGTGTGACCTCTGACTGGGCTGACTGAGGTGACTGGGACTCCCTGCTAATAACCTGGCATTTATTATGTACATTATAATTTTGTTGATGTAATTTTATTGTAGTCTGTGCTACTGGAATGTTTCTGTATTAAGTTGTGCTGTGAGAATTTACAGTATGAAAACTGATTAAAATGTTTCTTAATTTCCTGGCGCTTTTTTTATTTGCATGTGTTTTGTAAAGTTTCTCTCAGCCACCTTACAAAATAACTGGATGATTTTTTTCCCACACTGCTTGTTAGCTACACACATTTCATGGTACTAACTTATTTTGCTTTGAAGTGTAAGTGATGATTCTTGCCCACGTTTGGTCGCAAGTACAAACACATCAACAGACTCAATTTTGCACATTGCAATTTAGGTTTTTTTTCTGTTATATGTCACACCATGTTATATTTTGAGTATGATTTGTTTATATTAGTTTCTGTTTTGGATAATTCACCCTGAGAGCACACACCCTGATACATCACATCTATTTAATGTCTGCATTAACATCTGCAAGATGTATTTTTTGGAGTTTTTGTAAGCATGTATGGTCGCGGCTCATATCATGTGCGAGGAATAACGATCCGAGCAGAGTGCCTTACGAGCTCTTCCTGGCCTGCCGAATCCGATCATTTTAAACATGTCTTAAAAGTAAGTGAGCTTTCAGTTTGAATTCATGACGTCTGTGCGGTTGAACAAGCAGATTTGTTGATCCATTGTTACGAATGCACACAGGAAATGAGAGATCCAATTGCAGTGTTTTAATGGGGTAATCCAAAAGCAAATCCAAAACAGGCAGGAGGTCAAAAACAACGAAAGCAGTCCAAAGAAACATTTTAAACAGAAGGGACACGAGAAAACCGGGTGACAGAAAACAAGGACTCCATGAAACAGATAGAAACAGACCGGTTTATATAGACAGGTGGAAAAGATGAAAGTGGAGACAGCTGAGTGCAATTAACAGGTGTGCAATTAACAGTGATGAAAGGGACAAAGGCTTTGTGGTAAATGTAGTGCCTGCAGTGGGGTGACTATGGGGAAGTGAGACCACTAGTGGACACCCAGGGAAACACAGACCAGACACTGTGACTTTACCCCCCCCCCCCACCCCACCCCCCAAGGAGCAGCTAACAGATGCTCCACCGAACACAAGAACAAACCAAGGAACACAGAGACCAGGAGGGAGGTGGACTGGTGGAGGATAAGGGGGAGGGAGGATGGGCCAGGTCCATAGAGGGAAACAGAGACCGGAAGTGAAAAAAAAAAACAACAACAACAAAACAAAGAGGCCAGGAGGGAACGGAAAGTTCAGGGGCCCAGGGCAGAGCCGACAGGGCAGGAATCCAGGGTGGAGCAGGTGGAACTGGAGCCCACCAAGGCCGAGCAAACGGGATTGACGCCCACCAGAGCGGTGCAGAGAACTACCACCGCTTTGGGGTCAAGACAGAGGACCACCAGGGTGGTGCAGAGGGCCACTACCACCGAGCAGACAAGACAGATGCCCACACAGGAAGTGTCCTCATAAACCATGTTTACATTGTAATACCCATGTCATTATAGATATTTGTGTCCCCATAAACCATATACAAGAACACACACACACACACACACACACTAGGGTGACCAGACGTCCCAGTTTCCTGTTGCTGATAAAGAACCTGTATGTGTAGGAAACAGTCACGGCTCATATCAATATTTTCTATGCAGTTATGAGAGAGGGAGAGCAGTTATATTAGGCTTGAAGCAGCGCAGCACAGAATGATCACTTGTATGACATCAAAGTACCGTGAGAGTGATTTGAATGCATTGGATCCGTGTGCCCTCTTATCGCTCTCACTGTACTTTAATGTCATACAGTGATCCTTCTGTGCAGCGCTGCTTCAAGTCGAACACACCTATCAACTTTGTGCGATTGCTTCGGAAATTGGCAGGTCGTAAAATCGTGTCGTATATCACCTCGTCCGTACGATTTTCAGATAAACTCACTCGTGACGTGTGCGTGGACATACGATCTTCCGACCATCCGAATTCGCACCGTGTATGCCCGCCTTAAGATGTTTGCTATCAGATGACTTGAAGATCTTTATGTCTTAGAATGTATGTACATCTGCTTTTTCTAAGAAGTTTATTGGATTTTTTACACAGCAGATGTTTCCCAGATCAAGCACTCTTTAGTAGACATCTTAGAGATGTACCTGGGAAATCTGTGTAATAATGTTCTGGAACAGTTTTATGTTTTTACGTAAATTAGGTTTTTTGTTTTTATACCAAAAATAATGTCAAATTATGTTATTTCTGAAAAGGCTTATGGAGCCAGAAATATGACAAAACAATCGAATTTCAATTGTGTAAATTTGAATTAGTGTAATTTAACAAAATTGAATATTACAGGGCATTTTATATTTTTTTATTTCATATTTTTTAATGTTTTAGTTTAATTACTTTGAATAATTATATTTATGCACACATACCAGACAAGTCAAAACACCGACAATTTAATTTAAAGCTAGAAGTGATACAAAATAAAGAGCCATTTGTTAGCCAAAAGAGCCTGTTCTTCTTGCTGAGCTGGGATGAGCCAAATGATCCGGATCCCTAAAAAGAGCTGGAATGTACTGTTATAAGCTACTCCTATTGTATAGTTTGTTCTGACAAATACTTTTGGGGTTTAAACCCTCACAAACATTTTATAAATGAGGCCCCATATCTTTAACCACAAAGTCACACCACACCCTAGTATAGAGTGCTTTTTCAAATCTACAATAATCCACACTCTATTACTTAATAGAGAATTTAATCGGGGATTAGAAAGAAAAAAAGACACCCTTTTGTACTCATCTGACAGGTTGGAGAAATCTAAAAAAAATATGAGAATGTATTTCAAGTAGGCTAATTATGTTCATAAATATCACAATTCGCTATTAGCATTATTTGGTTATGAATTCAATAAAATTCCATAGGGTGAATACTGTGCCTTATTTAAACAATTACTTTGTGGCCCACCTTTAAATAACAAAGTTGAACAAAAAAGTTATTATGTTTCACTTTATTTTGCATATGTGCATAAACAGAATAAAAACAAGGATATTGTATAATGGAGCCTTATATACTCTTAAACTTCTGGGTTGTTGTTACTGACCTCTTTCCAGATTGTAGTGTTGAACTCTTTGTACTCTACAAAGAAGTTTTTAATATATCTGCTTTCATCTCCCCACTCCACCTGCACAGTCAGATGGCCTGAGCTTCTTCTGTAAGTTAGTTTTGAATGAGGACCACACATTGCTGCAAAGAAAGAAAACTTTACAGAATAACATACTTACCTGCAGAAATTTTTGTCTAGTCAAATAATTTTCAAGCAGCTTCTATTAATACTAGAACTGCTAGTAACAACTATTTCTGGAAAATGCTATTTAAATCAGTATATTTAGATTAAGGTTTAGAAACAGTTAAAATATTAATAAAGTGAAAGTTACAAATACTAATATTGTACATTAACATACTAATCTTGGATGGAATTTCGCTGAAATTTTTGTAGGTGCACCAGTGTGGATATCCACTGCTTGCAATAACGTGAGCTGTCACATTCCATTTTGAGAAAACAGGAAAGTCATCAGAAGTCCAAGTTCCATTCTTCTGATGTACATTTACACAATTACATCTCCTCCTACACAGCAAACAACGAGTGTGGATTGTTGAATGGAATTTTCAGTTATCAAATTTTATATATAAGTAAGCAATAACAATCATACAATAGCAAATGTGTGAAGCTCAGCCAGACTACAAACAGAATAAAGCTGAAATCATCACATTTATAACTTCCTACAGAAACTTACTGTTGTGTGTACAGCATGTATGAGATTGATATGTCTCCTTTCCATTCACAGACGGACACAAGAGATTTCTTATATTTTACATAGCATGTCAAATCATAGACTCCTGTGAAATGAGAATATGAGAATGAGAATCCAAAAAAAAAGGAATTTGCCACAAATACAGTACAAAATAGGACTTGGAGAAAATTAAATGTAAACAGTGTTTGTCCAAATTGTGTAAACCATTTTATTTTATAGCGATTCATTTTTAATTGTTAAACAGTCAAGAAGGTTAAGGGCTAGTTTATATTTTACATTATATAATATTTCATCCGATCTACTTAGCTAATAAACCAGAAAAAAACGTGGGATTGCATATACATATAGGAAAAGGGAGAAGAATAGAATTGGAAAAAGGAAGATTCAAACTCTGGTCATGTCAGAAATTAAATGCACTATCCTTATACTCTCCACTCAACTGCCTTATTTGTCAGAAAGCAGTTTATAGGGCAACTTGCACAGTGCCTCACTTGAACAATAACTGAATATGTTTAATTGGAAATTTTGCAATAGGACATTTGTCTTGACACATTTTCATAAGCACAGAACTTGATGTGTCAATGACGTCATGTGAAAACCATCAATAGAAACATTTTGCATTCTACTACCTGATTTAACTGTGCTTTTGAGTTTTGTGAAGGAGGACTAATGGTAGGAAACTTTTTAGCTGTGTTTATGATCAATATGCATAACAGTGACAAAAAAATTGTAAGTATGGAAATGACATGAATGAGTTTTGATATTTGGGATATGGTCATTGCGTTACTTTGGGCACTACTTTAGCCACCAACCAACCACACCCTAGTCCCTGTACTGTCATCTTTTTGGAAAACTAAAATATGGTCACCCTATGTAACACTAAGTAGGCTATTCTAAGTAGTCAATTTTACTCCAATTTACTGGATAAAAAGACATAGCTTCATTGGTGGAAATGTTAAATTCTTACCTTCTGTGTTGTTACATTTATTTTTCAATAAGTTAAAAGTGTCACGTCCACAGTTACAGGATCCTGTAAAGTTACAATGATAAACTGTGTTAAGCATTTTTTAATTTTATTTATTATTATCTTCTAAACAATGACTATAAGAGCCTGCAAAAGGAGAAAGTTGCACAAAATAATCCGTTTTTTTTAAGAATGTTAAAAAAATGAACTCCACGGGTTAGTGTAATCCAGCATGATTTGAGAAAGCTCTAAATAGAATCTTGTGCTTAAATAGAAACAAATAAAAATGTAGATACAATGATGTTTTGTACAAAGAGTTGTTCATTACTGACCTAGAAACACTGCAAAATCTTTAATATGTCTTTGTTTTATTTTTTAAAACATCTTTAAAAAAACTTGTTTATTACTTGTTTCTAAAACTTGTTTATTGCTTACAGGTAAACACACACACACGCGCTTGTACTGACCTGTTGACGCTTCAGTTGTCCAGAGAGATACCAAACCTGAAATGTATTAAATCTACTGAAATTCACCTCAGCAACCATATGAATGAAATGCAATACTAATGACAGACTTCTGTTTAAATACTTGTTTAAAAACACAACTAAAACACATACCTAGAGTAATGTAAAATGCAGCCGAGCACTTGCGCATTGTAGCCTCCTCTAACAGTCAGCTACTTTTACTCACGCAGCCTACCAACTAACGAAAGAGTATGGTGTATATTCCATTCTCAATACACATGAAACTACAGCTTTAACAGTTGCTCTTCAAGTATCATAGGCTGTCTCAGAACTGACTACCTCGAGAGCATAACTCGGTAACGTTTAGTCGCGCGGAGTATTTTTGGCCATTAGAGGCGCTAAACGATGCTGGCAGAAAGTCAGCTGGTTCTCCACAGCATTTAGACACTTCTGTGCACGTGAACAATGTGCCCTAATAGATACGCCTCAAAGCCTGAATAGATTTCGGTACACTCTTTTGTGTGTGTGTGTGTGTGTGTGTGTGTGTGTGTGTGTGTGTCACATTTAAGGAGATTAAGAGATTAATCAACAAAAAATACAATATTTTTAAAGAATGCTTTAAATGTTTTTTTCCATTTCCTCAGTGACTTTCTTTGTAGGCTTACTAAATAAATAGACAGTCAATAGAGAGAGAGAGAGAGAGAGAGAGAGAGAGAGACTGTCTATTTATTTAATTAATAAATTTTTATCTACAATGAAAGTCACTGAGGAAATGGAAAACACATTTAAAGCATTCTTTAAAATATTGTCTTTTGTGCACCACATTGGGAACGCATGTTTAATTTATGACATAATTTTTAGGAAAACTGTACCTACAGTTTTCGAGTCTGACCAAATGTTCATGCACAGTCAAATTAGTATAGTGCTTACATTATAGGCTATATGTACCATCATAGCCATAGTAGCTGGATGTTAATTAATTTTCTTTAGTATCAAATTGCAATGGAACTGACCTACAGGGCTTGTGCAGAAAAACAGTTTCACTTCTGCAAACTAGAATAGAACTAGCGTGTATTGTTGAACTTTGTAGAGACAAGTCTATTGACACTTTTTACATCAGAATTTTCCTTTAATTTTCTCACTGAACTGCAGGTTTGTGTCAACTCTTAAAGATAAAACAGCAAGATGTTGATTTAAACTGCTTTTGCAAAGAGTAAGATGTACAGACTGGTCTTTATTATTATTATTTTTTTTTATAGGGGAGCTCAACGTTTACGAATCTTTTTTATTTTTATTTTGGCCAGACATAATTTTAACAGATTTTTTTTCTTCTTTTCTGTAAATTCTCTAGTAATCTAATAACTCAAGTAAGTTACCACCAAATAACCAATAAGTTGTTGTTATTATATAACTGTTAAATTGGCCATACCTCTTTTTATACATAAGGCACTTATAATAAATAACTTATAACAAAAAAAAAATAATAATAATGAATTAACAAATTCGTAATCTCAGAGCAAAATTCAGTTTTTGTTTACTACGTTCACAGTTGAAGTGAAGCATAACAAGTGCAAAATGTGTGGTGGGAACTTGCCTTTTTAAGGGAAAAAACACTTTTCTTAGATTACTCTAAGGCCATTGAAACTTTTGAGAAATGAGTAAACATTTCACATGACAGATCTCAGAAAACCAAAGATAAACTTTATGACTCCCTTTAAGAGTTATGACTCTTCTTTGCTTCTGTTGAGCTTTCAATGAAACATATTCTCAGCCAGTTGAATGTTCTATACACTCTAATATATATATATATATGGGAGTAAAGACATATTTCATGTTTATAAATATGAGAATACCATATTTTTACACAAACAAATCCAGTACATAAAACAGCACAAAATCAGTAAGTGTAAATGAATTCATAAGTTCTATAGTTACTAGACATACTGTACGAGAGAACCTCTGATGTGAGCTGTAAGATGTTAAATATATCTCTCTTTCTCCTACATGCACACACACACACACACACACACGCACAGGAAGAGGCATGTTCACACATCAGAGACTATAACGTTAGGAGGCCCAACTAAGGAAACACAAGCTTGTCCTCCACACAGCATCTCTACACATTTCATTTATCAATGCAGAAAAGACAACCAGGCAAAACCTAAATCTTCACATATGCACTGTTTTACAATTTCAATAAGATGCATTGTGTATCGATATCTACCAACCTGCAGTGTTTTTTTTACCTAGTTAACAGCACATGTAACATGTTTTTGTGACAGCGCAAACAACTGCAACCACATGATGATCAGTGGGTTTGATAAAATGAACATCCTTTCATTTAGTTTACATATAAAATGTCTCATTCTGAGAAACAAGCATGAGCAAGATTGAAAAAATAAAATATTTTTCCTTTGCATATTTCAATTTTTTTCCGACATAAACACCAAAATTGAGTCAGCCATTTGGAGACTGTTTGACAAATATATAGAGCAGTCAAAGGGACATTCACAGGAAATTGGTCATATATTTAGAGTAATGTAAAGCACAGTTTTAAAATCCCCCACCCTTAAGATTATCAATACCTTCACCACTCATTGCTTTGATCACCTGGTGAATGGAAGACGACTTCTTGATCCTCGATTAAGATAAGAGGGTGTGGGCTGTTTTGTTCTGCATGACTATGTGGTAAAGGCTGAAACTGAATCAACATCTTCTTAGAATGTTAAAAGGATAGTGAGATGATAATGACAGTGGATTTTTTTTTCTTTTTTTTGGTGCATTCAAAAAGTATTTAGTTTAAATTGTTGCTGTGTTGCAGCCAGATGCTAAAATGCATTCAATTAATTATTGCTCTGATATGTATTTTCATAGACATGAGTGTGCTTTTCCACATCATTTCTATTTATTGAATTTGCCACAGATAGGCTCTAGTCAAAGTGAAGAAACATATTCAAAGATGATTCAGAGAAATAGGATGCATGAGCTAAAAAGCAAATAGTCTGAATATCTAGCCTATGTGATATTTCAGTTGCTTCTTTTGATTTTTATTTATTTTTAATAAACCCTGAGCCACTATCCCTAACCCCAATAAAACAATCTGATTTTATATCATTCTCAAAAATTTGGACTATAGAATATATTCTCACAAACCTTTACAGTATCAAACTATTGTAGATGAGCGCCATCTAGTGTGAAGTAAATGTACTCACTAACTAACTATCTATTTCACATGTGTAATGTAAGCTGTCACAGTGCACAGTTACATGCTTAGATGGTAACACTTTAATTTGATAGTTCCCTTTAGACATTCGACTGATTATAAGTAATTTTGCATGTACAAGTCATTACAGTATTAATACACTGTCTAATAGCTGCAGATTTTCAAGTACAGTATGTCAATGTATTCTACTAACGCTAATCTAACAGTTTGCTAATACTAGTGATATTTAGCTGACATGTAGTTGCAAAGTTACTTACTGTAACCACTTTGACTTTGATTTGATTATGTGCACAATGGTGGCTTTTTTTCTATGTTAAAAAAGTCCCTAAAATAGTCAGTAATCAAACCTGAAACATGTTTGAAAGAGCTACAGAGCAAATCTATTAATCTTGTAGTGATTAATAAATTGACATTTATAAGTTTACAGTTATGTCAGGTGTTGCATAGTTGCTGTACAGTGCTGAAAACTGGACAAAGCACTTGCTAATTGAGAGATCATAGAGCATCTCCCATTGCTTTTTAACACTTCAGCAGTCTGGGGATCCTAAATCAATTGCAATATAATCTCTTAACCCTTGTGCAGTCTTTGGTCACTTCTGACCGAATTTAGAACATAGAATTATACATTTTGAATTTTTTTAACATTTTATGGCACTTGGTTTGTGAACACAAATATTGTTGTGAAAAAAGCTAAGTGGTCATTAAAAAAAAAATCATACTCATTACAACACAAAAACTCACACATATACACACACTTGTTCACCCACACACAAACAAACACGCACACACACGCTTATGAGCTGATGTACCGGTAACTGTAACACTGCAACTACTGTATGTAAAATAAATGTAATAATCTGTTTACAATGCAGTAAAAACATGGACAGCAAGGAAGGGGTTACACTAAAACATCAAGAGTATAAAACAGATACATCCACTCACACTCTTACACACACTCACAAACACACACATACAGAATTATACATACTTAAATGAATTGGTATTGCTATAACCATATAGCTAAAATATGCCAGAAGATGGAAATAAGAGGTTAAAATCTGACCAGGCCCAGAAGGAGTAGGCTCTGATAAAGCATTCCTGTTCATTTTTATTAAATTTTTATAGAATTTTTATGTTTTGTGTAACACAATGCTTTCTATTTAGGTTTGAATGTCTTAATATGATAGGTAAAAAATGGATAGCCTGAATGCACTGTAAGGTGCTTTGGATAAAAGCGTCTGCTAAATGCATAAATTAAATTAAATTTTAATTTTAATAATAATGCAAAAACCTGCACTTCAGATCAACATTTAAAATAATAAGAAATATAAAACTTGACAAAAAGAAGCCTTTAAGAATGCCTTAATATACATTTAAATCCACAACCTAATAAAAACAATTAAACAATTATTTATAAAACAATTAGGGAAATTACAAGCCTCTCTATAGAGTCCTATATTTTTTTAATATTTTTAAATGTTTTAAATTCATTTTAAATAAGTATTTTTTTTTCAATAAATTTCAAAGTTTTTAAATTGCTTGTTTAATTTTTGAAATTATTTTTCTTCATGATTTTTACTTTATTTTTCTGTAAAGCACTTTGAATTACCATTGTGTACGAAATGTGCTATATTAATAAACTTGCCTTGCCTTGCCTTTACAGGAATCTAGTGGTTACACCATGATTTTTTTTTTTTTTTTTTTTTTTTTGCTCTCACCAGGAGGTGCTATTCTGCCTTCAAAAACTGGATTTTAAAGGCCTAGTCTCTATTTTAATATGAAATACTGCATCAATTGAAAACAAATATATATATAAAAAAACAGTTACATTTCAGGTAACAAGGGTTAATGTGAATCTTTATGCACTAATAACAAGAACGAACACCTGAGAGCACAAGGCTATTCATGAAGCACAATGACTACAATATTATATATGGTTTGACCACATACATGAAATCTGAAAAAATCAGGTTTTCTTAATCACTTTGGATTAATTCACTCTTTTTTCTATGTTCTATGTTTTGTATAACCTACATGCATTAGAGATGTGATTTTCCCTAAAACACATGACAGATGCACTTACAGTTCAGAGATTATTGGGTTACAATTTATTTTGATGGGTCCCATCAAAAACAATATACCCAGAGACTTTGGTCCCCTTTAGAAATTCTGTTGAGTACTTTGCATCTACTAACTCTCAGTGTCACCATTTGAAATATAACAATGTCTTGCTTTTAAATGTTGTTCTTTAAAAGTGTGCTTAAGATCTTTCATTAAAATAAATGCTACTGGGTTTTTATATTATGTCATTCATGGATTTCAAGGTGTGTCTTAAGCATAGACTGTATAAAAGGTCTTAATTATTTTTCAGTGCAGTGCACATGGGAAGCCTGTTTTAATCGGAAACATAACACAGAAGAAATAATTAGTGTCTCTTGTTTTCATAAAAATAAACAGACTCCCCTTTTAATCCCTGCTGTAAATGGCAGCTTTACAACTATCAGTGTTCTTCTTCGGTCAAACATTTGCCTTGCCCAAATACCCACACTTGCTGTTTTGGCCACTTGAGAAGCGCAGTGCCCTTAATGCACACTAAATCCACATCTTGATATTCAAGGCTTAGTGTATGCCATCATGCATCATGTTCTGGAAATGTTCATGTTCTGGAGACTTTTTGCCAAGATCGTGCGAGAGGTCATGGAAACCTTTGCGATGTAAGTTAAATATTAATAATAATAAGATATTACATATAATTTGGTAGTAAAACAAAGCACTAGACGTTTTATTGCTGCAAAGATTAGTATATTCATTTTGTACAACATTTGGAACTGATTTTTATCACTTAATAAGAAGTACCAGAAATTAAATTGTGTCATCTGTTATAGGGACAACTGAACAGACATTTAGAAGTTAATTTTTAAAATGCAAAGTATTGAAAATAAAAATAAAACTTTGTAAACACTTGCAGTTTAAAACACTTTAAGTGTGTACCATCAGGTAATGAACACACACTTGTGGTCTTCATGCTCACTTAAACAATTGGACCAAATACAGGAAATACGTCATAGAAGTAGTCAAGTGGTCAAGTGCAAAGACCGGATGTGTGGGTATTTGGACAAGGCAGTTTTTTTTTTTCTGTGGGCGCAAGGGTCAGTAGTGCGCCATTGATTTAAAAGGCCTCGCTCTTTTCTCATTGGCTGATGGGCGGAGTTTGTTTGGCCAATGAGCGCAGACTTTAGTTAAAGACACTGCAGTAATGCTTTAAGCAGGACGCGCTACAAACTTCACTTTTAATGGGTGTTTGTCATGTTTTGAAGACTGATGTTAGTTAAAATTACAGCAGAATAGTGAAGGGAGTTCTCTCGGGCGCTTAGCAGGAGCTCGGATACGGTGTTCTTCAGCATATCATTAGTGTAAGATAATTAACGTGATGTTTTAAGGCAATGGAGAGTGAGCTGTCAGGAACTTTTGGAGGCGGCGGAGAAGATTCATCAGGCTCCGACACACTGTCAGAGGGCGAGACGCGAGCCGAGCCGTATGAATCCCAGTTACACTTTGAGGATTTTAAATGTCACTCCTCAGATTTTGTAGGTCTTGACGACAAAGTGAAGGGAAATGATTCTGATGAATGCAGCGACGAGATAAATGCGAGAAATGGGGATTACCAAGAAGAGGGAGAAAATGATGGGGACGAGGACGAAATGGTAAAGTACATTAAGTATTATAGCACTAAACACTCGTGACATTAACTTTGTGTGTGTTCGGATAATGAAAGCTGCAAGCACGCCCCTGCATGTGTGTTTGTTTGAGCGAAAACGCTCTGCGTGTTGTTGTTGACTGGTTATAAAGAGTTACCATGTTGTTAGTTTTGGAGAAGGTTTGGGAAATAATGTGGGGGAATATATTTCCCCTCTCTATACTGATTGATTGATAATCGGCAATCATATAGGCTATATTTTGCTCACACCTCTAGTGTTGCACACATGCTGTTTATTTATGAATGAATTAATGAATTTACAAATTAATGCAGGAATGATATGACTATACAGACGGTCACGTGTTCATGCATACTAGATTCCGATTGATTGAAAGGCTGTAGTATTCGAATTTTTTGATAGGCTATATTTCAGAGTTTAATAATTAATAAATCCCTTTATCTGAAGACTTCATTATTAAACCAAATAATTATTTACACATTAGTATTTACTTGTTTGTTTTATCAAAATATTTAAAACATTATGGAAATGGATTTGCCCTATTAGATAAAAGTGGGCACCATTGTTTATTATATTAGGTAAGTGTAGCTTAATATATTTAAACTATCCTAAACAGTGTGAAGAGTATACAAAAGCATACAGTTGGCATGTTTGTAAATTGGTATTTTTATTATTATTATTATTGTATATATTTTTAATCCATCCTAAATTGTGCATAACCTTAAAGTTAACATGAACTCCACCCCGTTTACTTTATGAATACGTGTACCAGGTCTTATTGTGAATGATTCATTGTAGCATATGTGTTTTCATAATATTTCATCAAAATGTAATAACTTGGTCTACATCTAAACGGACCTTCCTTTCCATTTGACATCACCAAATCATCTTATTAATTAATTAATTATAATTCATGTTCTCCAATTACCTTTCACAAATAATTCCTCCTTAGTCTCAGCCTAAATTTAAAATGAAAAAGGTGTTTATCTAGAGGCATATATGCAATATTGTACTCAGTGTATCTCAGTTGTATTGTATCTCAGAATGATTGCAGGCAGGGTATTTCTGTCATTAAGCTGTAATTAATTCAGTTCAGTTGTCATTTGTAGGTGTTCATTTGCAGGTACTCTGCATTCGTACTTTGAACTTTCTCACATGCATTTTCATCTGCTTTCAGTTTCATTCAGCTGTATATGTTGTGTTTAGTTTGCAGATGGTCTAAAAGCAAAAGATCCTTTTGCTTGTTTCATAAAGTAAGTCCTTAAAACCAAGGAGGGATTCTGTGGCCTTTGTTTGCATAGTCTAACTTGAAAAGTAGGTTAGTCATTGTCAAACTCTTCCTTACTGGTTTGTCCAGCATATCTAATATGTCAGACCCTTTTCACTGGGAGCAACATTTAATTGGCTTGCCCGAGGATTAGATGACTTGGCCACACCAATCAGATACCTGAGATGCTTGTCAGTCTCAGAGCCACGTCATCAACTGTTTCCTTACAGCCAGGTCAAGCGAGTGGAAACAATGTTGCATATTTATACACCTTTCGTGTGAACAATCAAAGAGCCTGGTCTACATGTATTTGTGATATTGTAGCTAACAGAACTTATGACATAAGTGGCAAAAATCTAAATCAGTATACACTAAGGCATTATCATCACTGTACTTTGTTATATTGTTAAAATGATGAATGGAAAGACTTAAAGTCAGGACTTACAAAAAGATATTATGGACTTTTTTTTCAAAATTTGAGTATTTGATTTTATGTAGAACACCAAAATGTTTGTATCCTCAATTTATTTTTCCTTTTTAATGATTTCTTGTGCACTTGCAGTATTTCATCCCAAACTTGACCGCTTTCACTCATCAACCCCATTATAGTTCTGTTAAATAGCCTCTTTCTCTTTTCACCCTTTCCCTCAGGAATACTGCCCCAGAAAAGCAAAAGATGTCAATGCAAAGACCGCAACACTGCGACGCTGTCCTGAGCGTGTCTTTGATGATATATGAGGAAAGACAGCTTTCTGGGATGGTGGTTGTGGTGTAGCAGTTAGGTTTTTGATTTTAGCCAGGTGGCTTTGAATGGTAAAAACTTTCTCCTTTCCAGTCTTAATGTGCAGTTTTTTGTATGTTGATTCTACTGAGGCAGGTTCTGTTCTATTTGTTTGGGCATGTCAACCGCCAGACACAGCAACATTGACTCAACCAATTCCCTTCAGTGCTGCAAATGGTGCAGTAACCTTTAAATAATGAACTTATGATGAAAGAGCAGCAAGTTGTTGAGAGATAGTACAGCACCCAGGCTTTGTTCAGACAGGCGTTTTGTCTTTATTAGCTCATAGAGTGTCCGAAATTGATGTTGGAAAGGGTGGTCTGGATTGGAAAAGACCACGGTCCAGGATTTGAACTTGGGTTGCCCAAAGCGGAACTTCTGATTCCCTGTTAACATTCATATGTTGCATTTAAAATGAAATGTTACAATTCAAAAGTTTGGGATCAGTAAGACTTGTCATGTTTTTTAAAGCAGTTTCTAATGCTCAACAGGGCTATACCTATTTGATAATTTATATATATATATATATATAATATATTAGTACAGACCAAAAGTTTGGACACACCTTCTCATTCAAAGAGTTTTCTTTATTTTCATGACTATGAAAATTGTAGAGTCACACTGAAGGCATCAAGGGCTATTTGACCAAGAAGGAGAGTGATGGGGTGCTGCGCCAGATGACCTGGCCTCCACAGTCACCGGACCTGAACCCAATCGAGATGGTTTAGGGGTGAGCTGGACCGCAAACAGAATGGCAAAAGGGCCAACAAGTGCTAAGCATCTCTCGGGGAACTCCTTCAAGACTGTTGGAAGACCATTTCAGGTGACTACCTCTTGAAGCTCATCAAGAGAATGCCAAGAGTGTGCAAAGCAGTAATCAAAGCAAAAGGTGGCTACTATGAAGAACCTAGAATATGACATATTTTCAGTTGTTTCACACTTTTTTGTTATGTATATAATTCCATATATAATTCCACATGTGTTAATTCATAGTTTTGATGCCTTCAGTGTGAATCTACAATTTTCATAGTCATGAAAATAAAGAAAACTCTTTGAATGAAAAGGTGTGTCCAAACTTTTGGTCTGTACTGTATATATATATATATATATATATATACAGTAAAAAAAAAACAATTTGGTGAAATTTAATTGTAATTTAACGTTTTGTATTTTAAACTGTTTTCTACTTTAATATACTTTAAAATATAATTTATTCCTGTAGAGCAAAGTTAAATTTTCAGCATCATTATAATTTCAGGTTAAAATAAGTGTTTATTCAAAATTTAAATTTTATGTTACAATATACAGTCGTGGCCAAAAGTTTTGAGAATTACATAAATATTAGTTTTCAAAAAGTTTGCTGCTAAACTGCTTTTAGATCTTTGTTTCAGTTGTTTCTGTGATGTACTGAAATATAATTACAAGCACTTCATACGTTTCAAAGGCTTTTATCGACAATTACATGACATTTATGCAAAGAGTCAGTATTTGCAGTGTTGGCCCTTCTTTTTCAGGACCTCTGCAATTCGACTGGGCATGCTCTCAATCAACTTCTGGGCCAAATCCTGACTGATAGCAACCCATTCTTTCATAATAATTTCTTGGAGTTTGTCAGAATTAGTGGGTTTTTGTTTGTCCACCCGCCTCTTGAGGATTGACCACAAGTTCTCAATGGGATTAAGATCTGGGGAGTTTCCAGGCCATGGACCCAAAATTTCAACATTCTGGTCCCCGAGCCACTTAGTTATAACTTTTGCCTTATGGCACGGTGCTCCATCGTGCTGGAAAATGCATTGTTCTTCACCAAACTGTTGTTGGATTGTTGGAAGAAGTTGCTGTTGGAGGGTGTTTTGGTACCATTCTTTATTCATGGCTGTGTTTTTGGGCAGAATTGTGAGTGAGCCCACTCCCTTGGATGAGAAGCAACCCCACACATGAATGGTGTCAGGATGCTTTACTGTTGGCATGACACAGGACTGATGGTAGCGCTCACCTTTTCTTCTCCGGACAAGCCTTTTTCCAGATGCCCCAAACAATCGGAAAGGGGCTTCATCGGAAAATATGACTTTGCCCCAGTCCTCAGCAGTCCATTCACTATACTTTCTGCAGAAGATCAATCTGTCCCTGATAGGGCTGGGACAACGCGTCGAGGTCATCGATGACGGCGACGCAAAAAATACGTCGATCCAAAATATGTGCATCGATTCGTCGACCTGTTTTTATTTCTCTAAAAAACGTTTGCAAAACGTTTACCTTATGTGCGCTGAATATACGCGATGGCCGGATCAACATTCTGTCCAACGTTATATAACCAATCCAGGGTTTTTTCTGCATTGATCTTTTTTTTGGCAGCTGTCAAAGCCTTATTTGATCGGTGAGTGATGTAGAATATAATGACTGTGCTGCGCCTGACAGGGTGCCTACGAGAGAGAGCCCCGGCTGTGCGCGCGCACTCACAGTCTTCAAACAACACGAGCGCTTCTTGCTCTCTCTCTCCCTCGTGCATATTAATCAAAATCATTAAACACGATAGAAAAAGGGCGAAACACCATAGTTTCACGCGCGCTCGCGCACTCACAGTCTTCAAACTACACGAGCTCTCTCTCTCTCTCTCCCTCCCTCGTGCATATTAACCAAAATCATTAGACACGATAGAAAAAGGGCGGAACGCCAAAGTTTCACGTGGAGCATTCAGAGATTTTTTTTTTACTCCATGACAGGCTGCTGGCTCCCACTGTTAATTTTTATTTTTTTGAAAACCATTCTCTGTGTTAGCTTAAAGCCCTAAAGTTTACATTGGTTACTGTATTCTTTCAATTGCTCTAAACAAGTATTTTGGGTGAACTTTTTTATTGAATGCTAGACATCAAGTTGTTGTTATTTTCATCTGAAAGAAGAACTTTTTTCAGTAAGCTAGGCCCTATTTGTTCAGTAAGCTTGTTTCAGTAAGCTATGTGTTTTCAAGGCTTCAAGGTTTTATTGAATGCTATCTCTATACAAGTGCAAATGCATTCTTAGTCAGTCTTTTATTTTGTAATTTTAAGAGCAATAAACATATATTGCAATGTTAAGGAATTCATGTTTTTTTCATTCAGATATGTAAATCAACATGTATAAATTGTTAGTAGTCAATTAATGGGGAGATAATCGAATCGGCCAGAAAAAAATTAATCGTTAGATTAATCGATGCATCGAAAAAATAATCGCTAGATTAATCGTTTAAAAAATAATAGTTTATCCCAGCCCTAGTCCCTGATGTTTTTTTTTGGAGAGAAGTGGCTTCTTTGCTGCCCTTCTTGACACCAGGCCATCTTCCAAAAGTCTTCGCCTCACTGTGCATGGAGATGTGCTCACACCTGCCTGCTGCCATTCCTGAGCAAGCTCTGCACTGGTGGCACATTTTATTTTTGTATATACTCAATCAGAATTATCTGTTGTGGAGCTCTCATCAGGACTCGACAAGTGAAACCCTTTTCCGGTGTTATAAATAACCATCCATTTATTTTAACAGTGTTTCTCGGACCTGTAAAGAGGATATAGAGTGTTGGTAGAATGAATGTATTGCTTGCTAAGAGGATTTAACGTTAATCTGTTTAGGGTTTCTCCTGTGTCTATTGTGGGTGATGTCATCTCATCCACAGCATGCCTGTCTGTTTGCTGTTGATTTATTGGTTTCTCTTGGTTCACTGTTGATGAGACTGATATAGCATTGGCTTCTGGGAAAACCTTTTAATGGCACTGAAAAGGAATTTCATAGCACCAGTGTGGACATCTTCTGATGGTTGTAGGGTAAGAATAGAGACACTTTTTGTTTTCAAACTACATAGCTTTTGATATTGGCCATTATGTATTAATGTTATTGACTCAACATATTTTTGTTGTAGTATAGGTAGAATATAACCTTATAAGAACAAAACATTATTTGAATTCTGAAATGGTGTTGAATTTGAAGCTGCTGATCATATAATTGCACTATAGCTGACCGTGTGGATTGGTTGTTGCTATTATGAGTTTATGGCTTACTGTTAACACCTGTGTGGAAACTTGGCTGAGGTCACAACAAACCATTTTGTAATGTATTTAATGTAAACTATGGTGTCTGTTCTTCATAAATTGTATCTGTGTTTAGTCTTTTGAGCTGATGGCTGTTTGAGATGGATTCTGTTTACAATACTCCATTATCAAAGACGCACGCTAAGCCTGAGGATCCAGGGAAAGTGAAAGGCTTCGCAAATACATCCGTTTTTTTAGGGAAGTGTGTACTGGTTTGCGTAACATTCTTCAAGCACTGTCTACACTGTAAATGAGCAGTGGAACTTTATAACTAGCAGAAACTTTACAAACCTCCATTTTTCATAAAGGACGGGTTAATGCAAATATATTTGTTGTTGATTTATTATATATTGAGCATTTTAAAATAATGTTTTACCTTTTTTATTTTTATTGCTGTCAAGAGAGATTTGTTTTATTTTTTAAGTTAATTATTTTGCTGATTTATTAATTCAATTCAATTCAAGTTTATTTGTATAGCGCTTTTTACAATACAAATCATTACAAAGCAACTTTACAGAAAATTATGTTTCTACAATATTTAGTAGTAGCTAGTAGTTTGTGCACGTTTGACAGGATTTTAGAAAAATAAAAATAATAATAATAATACAAGACGTAGTCAGCTAGATGATGAACTATCAATATTATTAATTAATAGTAATTATAGGATGCAGTCACACATGTAGCAATAATTGTTAGTTCTGTTTGTTGATTCAAGGTTAGCATCATCTGGGGTCCTCTGAGGGTCAGCATCATCTCTTCTCAGGTGTTCTGGATCCAGACTGGAGCTTGTGTAAATCCTAGTTACCACGGGATGTAAATCCCGTGGCAAAACATAGAAACAAAATAGAGACATCATTAGCATAGCTGCTGATCCAACAAAGTAAAATTAGTTTAACCCAAGCTAAAGAATAAAAATGCAGATGCAACTACACTCACAATTTAAGAGATACATTATTCGAATGCTTGGCGAAAGAGATGCGTTTTTAATCTAGATTTAAACAGAGAGAGTGTGTCTGAACCCCGAACATTATCAGGAAGGCTATTCCAGAGTTTGGGAGCCAAATGTGAAAAAGCTCTACCTCCTTTAGTGGACTTTGCTATCCTAGGAACTACCAAAAGTCCAGCGTTTTGTGACCTTAGGGTGCGTGATGGGTTGTAGCGTGGTAGAAGGCTAGTTAGGTACGCAGGAGCTAAACCATTTAGGGCCTTATAGGTAAGTAATGATAATTTGTAACAGATACGGAACTTAATAGGTAGCCAGTGCAGAGACTGTAAAATTGGGGTAATATGATCATATTTTCTTGACCTGGTAAGGACTCTAGCTGCTGCATTTTGGACTACCTGTAGCTTGTTTATTGAAGAAGCAGGACAACCACCTAGAAGTCCATTACAATAGTCCAGTCTAGAGGTCATGAAAGCATGAACTAGCTTTTCTGCATCAGAAACAGATTACATGTTTCGTAGCTTGGCAATGTTTCTAAGATGGAAGAATGCGGTTTTTGTAACATTGGAAATATGATTTTCAAAAGACAAATTGCTGTCTAATATAACACCCAGATTTCTGACTGTAGAGGAAGTAACAGTACATCCGTCTAGTTGCAGATTGTAATCTACAAGATTCTGTGTGGTGTTTTTTGGTCCAATAATTAATATCTCTGTCTTATCCGAATTTAATTGGAGAAAATTATTTGTCATCCAATCTTTTACATTTTTAACACACTCTGTTAGCTTAGATAATTGGGAAGTTTCATCTGGTCTCGTTGAAATATATAGCTGAGTATCATCAGCATAACAGTGGAAGCTAATTCCGTATTTTCTAATAATATTACCAAGGGGCAACATGTATATTGAAAATAGAAGGGGACCTAGGACGGATCCTTGTGGCACTCCATATTTTACTGATGATAAATGAGATGACACCCCATTTAAGTAAACAAAATGGTAGCGATCGGACAGGTAGGATCTAAACCATCTTAGAGCCTGCCCTTGAATACCTGTATAGTTTTGTAATCGATCTATGAGTATGTCATGATCTATGGTGTCGAACGCAGCACTAAGATCAAGTAAGACTAGAAATGAGATGCAGCCTTGATCTGACGCAAGAAGCAGGTCATTTGTAATTTTAACAAGTGCAGTTTCTGTGCTATGGTGGGGCCTAAAACCTGACTGAAATTCTTCATACAGATCATTTTTATGCAGGAAGGTGCTCAATTGAGCAGACACAACTTTTTCTAAAATTTTAGACATAAATGGAAGATTTGAAATAGGCCTATAATTTGCCAGTACACTAGGATCTAGTTTTGGTTTCTTAATAAGAGGCTTGATAACCGCCAGCTTGAATGGTTTTGGGACGTGACCTAAAGATAACGACGAGTTAATGATATTGAGAAGCGGTTCTTCGGCTACAGGTAACAGCTCTTTTAGTAATTTAGTGGGTACAGGATCTAATAAACATGTTGTTGGTTTAGATACAGTGATAAGTTTATTTAGCTCTTCCTGTCCTATATTTGTAAAGCACTGCAGTTTATTTTTTGGTGCGATGGATGAAACTGAAGTGTTAGACGCTGTAGAATCTACATTCGCTATTGTATTTCTAATGTTATCTATTTTATCAGTGAAGAAATTCATAAAATCATTACTATTTAACGTTGGTGGAATATTTGAATCAGGTGGCGTCTGGTAATTTGTTAATTTAGCCACTGTGCTAAATAAAAACCTTGGATTGGTTTGGTTATTTTCAATGAGTTTGTGGATATGCTCTGCCCTAGCAGTTTTTAGAGCCTGTCTATAGCTGGACATACTGTTTTTCCATGCAATTTTAAAAACTTCCAAGTTAGTTTTTCTCCATTTGCGTTCAAGACTACGAGTTACTTTCTTGAGAGAGTGAGTATTACTGTTATACCATGGCACAGTACGTTTTTCTCTAACCTTTTTCAATTTGATGGGGGCAACAGCTTCTAATGTATTAGAGAAAATAGTGCCCATGTTGTCAGTCATTTCGTCTAATTCATGTGTATTTTTGGGTACAAATAGCAGTTGAGATAGATCAGGCAGGTTATTTGCGAATCTGTCTTTGGTGGCTGGAACAATAGTTCTGCCCAGACGGTAACGCTGAGACATATAGTTAATATCAGTTATACGCAGCATGCACGATACAAGGAAATGGTCTGTAATATCATCACATTGGGGTACAATATCTATAGCAGTAAGATCGATTCCATGCGATATAATTAGATCTAGTGTATGATTAAAACGATGAGTGGGCCCGGTGACATTTTGCTTGACTCCAAAGGAGTTTATTAGGTCAGTAAACGCAAGTCCTAATGTATCATTTGCATTATCAACGTGAATATTAAAATCTCCCATGATTAGCGCCTTATCAACTGTAACTAGAAGGTCTGAGAGGAAATCTGCAAATTCTTTTAGGAATTCTGTATACGGCCCTGGTGGTCTATACACAGTAGCCAGAGCAAGAGATACATTAGATTTCTTTTGCATGTCTGACAGTGTAACATTTAGCAGAAGTATTTCAAAAGAGTTAAACCTGTATCCTGTTTTCTGGGTAACATTGAGAATATCACTATATATTGTTGCAACACCTCCTCCACGACCAGTCTGACGGGGCTCATGCTTATAACAGTAGTTTGGTGGAGTAGACTCATTTAGACCAAAATAATCATTTGGTTTTAGCCAGGTTTCAGTCAAGCAGAGTACATCAAAACTATTTTCTTTGATCATTTCATTTACAATAACTGCTTTGGGTGTGAGTGATCTAATATTTATGAGCCCAAACTTTAAAAATTGTTTTTGTTCATTTACTTTACATTTTTCTGGTTTAATTACGATAAGATTTTTTCTAGATCCTACATTATATTTTGACCTCACTATTCGGGGAACAGACACAGTCTTAATAGTTTTTACAGCACAAGTACTTTTATCATTTAAGCGGGTGGAACAAAACTCATCATAATAGTTATTAGAGAATTGTCTTACTAGTCACATGGAGCGAAGTGTCCTGGAGATGTTGTCAGAGAGCAGCTCCGCTCCGATTCTGCTGGGGTGTAATCCATCAGCGCAAAACAGCCTAGGACGCTCCCAGAAAAGATTCCAGTTATTAACAAATAGCAGTTTCTGTCCTTTACACCATGACAACAACCATTCATTTAAAGCAAAAAGTCTACTGAACCTTTCGTGTCCTCGTCGATACGTGGGCAGTGGTCCTGACACGACGATCGTCGCCGCGGGCGTCGTGCTGCGAACCGTCTCGATCAGGCTGCTGAAGTCCCTCTTCAGCGTCTCCGTCTGCCGCAGCGTGGTGTCGTTAACCCCGGCGTGAAGCACGACCGCTCTGGGGCTCTCGTAGACCTTCAGGATCGCGGGTATCTGCGCAGAAACATCGAGAACACGAGCACCAGGCAAACAATGAGTGTGCACTTTACCTTCGGCTAACGTAGCACTTACGTGTCGGACGATGGAGTCTCCGATGATCACAGCGTCGCGTCCTATCTTGCGGAGGGGAGCGAAGCGGTTCCGGATGGAGATGTCGAAGGCAGGAGGGGGAGAAGTCGTCGCCCGGGACCCGGCTCGCGTCCTCCGCTGTGGATGCACCCAGGGTCCGTGGTGTCCCGGCGTCGCAGTGAAGGACATCTGGGAAGATCGCGTCCTGGGTGCACCGGGCCTGTGCAGAGAAACACACGGAGTAGACGTGGTGGGACTGTAAACAGATCGCTGTATACTTACCCCGGACTTGTGAGCGTCAGCCCGGGATGATTCCAGCGCGGTTCTCCGCTCTCTCAGCTGGGCCTGCCTCACCTCCAGGTCGCGAATCTGCTTTCCCACGGCCTCGAGCTCGAGCTGCACAGAGTGGAGACATTCATCCGCCATTAAAGCAAGTAACAGTGAGTACAGCAGTGGTAATGTGTGTGAATAGAGTATTAGCAATGTTAGCGCAGTTAGCTGCAACCACGCCGCTGATGCTAACGGGCTAAAAGCTAATAGCGGACCCGGGAGATCAAAATAAAACTAGTGATAGCGAGGCGCTCTGATTGTTTTTGTTGTAGAATACAATAGAGGATATATTCACACGTTATATAAACGGAAACGATGATGTATACAATTGATTTTTGAGTTAAAAATAGTCAATGAAAAGAATATAGTGACGGAGCTCAAACGCAGTACAGCCGCCAACAACAAACAGGAAGTGACGTCTTTTGATGCAATGGAGGTCACCAGATTCATCGCAGATTCATCGCAGGTTAATCACATGTTAAATTAGGCTGAGAAATTACCCCCAAAAGATGAAGTCATTAATGTGTGAAATAAGAAAAGCATGGAATATACATTACAAAAAGTAGCTTTGGAAATAAATATTTTGATTCAGTATAGATTTTTTGGGAACACTTTAGCGAAAAGGGAACACATTCTCTATTAATTTAGACTTTTTCCCTCAAAAAAACTCCTAATTTGCTATTTATTAATAATTAGTAATGTAGTTGTTAAGTTTAGGTATTGGTTAAGATTAAGGGATCTAAACTATTTTCATGCAGAATTAGGCATTAATATGTGCTTTAAAATTACTAACAAACAGATAGTATGCTAGTACTAATATGAATGCTAATAAAGTAAAAATTGGTCCTTAAAATAAAGTGTTACTGATTTTTTTATTTTTTTTTTCACATAAACATTTAAGGCAGCAATGTGCCCATAAATTTGTTCTCAAAAGCTGCATCTGAAATGGCATTTGTGTATAAGGTTAGTTGACACTGCAACGATAGACGCATCATTCTAAAATCATAATCATTATAATCATTCTCACATTTGCTCTCTAAGTTGACTTACAAGTTAGTACTGAGGCGAGGTATGTTGAAAGCATTAATCATTTTAACTGTGGCTTTAACTGTGGCTTATTATTTTTGGAGTATCCTATGATTTGGGATGCAGTAATCTTATCTTGATTTTAGACCGATATACTGCACACAGAGCAAACAAGTATAGTGACTAAACTTGATCCTATGTATCCCCATTATAACCACTAAGCTGTCTACATTGCAAGTGTGATCTAGTTCTACCACATTGTGTGAAGACTTTGTTGATTTATAATAGGAATGATCCAGTTTTGTCTTGATGCCTGCTCTAAGTACAGTATGTTCCAGTTCACATACTGTCCATCTAAAATTTTATATGAAATGACTGCTTTTCAAATGATCTTTTCTGTTTATCTTTATCTTTTTCACAAACAAAATTTTCTTATTGATGAAGCAATTTCTTATTTTTGTGTCTTTTTAAAGGAATATTCGAAGTTCAGCGTAAGTTGGGTTTGTACTAGGGGTGTGCACGGATAGTCGAACATTCGAATATTCGTTCTGCTCTAATTATTCGATAAATAAAAATGCCATTCAAATTTCGACATATGTTTGCTTGCCATAAAAAAAAAAAGAAAGAAAAAAAGTCCACAATAAAACCTAATTCAGTCACTTTCTGTGATTTTCCACGGCATATTTTAAGATGTATGCAAGCAAAAAATAATTAATGAATGAATAAGAACTGCGGTCTTCTACAGTACTTCAAATATGCCGTGGTGAATCACAGAGAGTGACCAAGAACATTGTTGCGGCATCTCTCAAGCAATGAATAAACACAGCTAACTTGGAGAATGCAGTGAAAACTCCTCTTCTCGCGTCTGCCCTAGAGCCTCGGCACAAACATCTCAGGTTTCTCGATGAAAACATGAGAGAAGTAAGAAAAAAAAAAACTTTTTTGAACATTATCAGAACATTTTCCTTTATGCGAGTGGTGCGGATGCAGCCGCCGCCACTAACGATGAAGAGGATGCAATGCCCACTCGTCGGAAAAGGCTGAGCCAGTTCTTCAGCGATGATTACAGAGAGTCCAGCCGAGAAGAGTGGGAACAGTTCTTGCTGGAGCCATGTATTCCACCAGATGAGGATCCCATTCAGTGGTGAAACGAAAACACGAAGCGATTCACAAAACTTATTCGTTTAGCACATCGTTATTTATGAGTCCCGCCAACGTCTGTGCCGTCAGAGCGCGTTTTCTCCGCGGCCGGCCTTATTGTTAACAGACTAAGGAGCCGACATTTCCCCGATCATGTTTACATGCCCGTGTTTCTTAACAAGAACATGTGAAACAATAGAAAAAAAAGCAAAAAAGAATTGCTGCAGGCTGCTTTACGTTTTTTCTTTGTTCACTTGTTTTTTGGTTTGAATCTGTACTTATGTTTGTTTACACGCATTGTTTTGTAGGTTTTCAGCTACAAAACACGATGTGTAATGTTCAAGCTTATTGTGTGTAAGCTTGTTCAAAAATGACGGAAACAATAAATGTTGCTGAAAAATAACGTCTGTCTCATTAAACTTAATTTAAATAAACGAATATTCGAATATTCGTTTTTTGTGAGCTCAAACATTCGAATGTGATATTTGCGGAAAACGCCCATCCCTAGTTTGTACAGTAAAATGTTCAATGTTCAATGTTCAATTTATTTATAAAGCACACAATAATACAACAGAAGTTGTCCACAGTGCTGTACAAAGAGTAAGCTAGCAATCATAAAAACACATTTAAATTCTAAACATTGCCATAGACAACCTTATAATCCAAGCGGCATTAATAATTACCTATTACACCACTAGCACAGCACTCATGAATGATCAAATGCCAAAGTGAAAAAGTAAGCTTTCAGTTGTCGTTTTAAACTCTGTAAGAGAGGAGCATTCTCTGATATAAGGAGGTAAACTGTTCCACAGCTTGGGAGCAGCGGCTGCAAAAGAGCGATCTCCTCTCATTTTCCTATACGTCCGCGGGACTACCAAGAGGTTTAATGACTCGGAGCGCAGTGCTCTCTTTGGTTTATTCACCTGGATTAGATCAGCTATATATATCGGAGCATTACCATGTAAGGCCTTAAAAACAAATAAAAGTATCTTAAAATTAATCCTATAGAAAACCGGCAACCAATGTAGTTCTCTTAATACAGGGGTAATATGCTCATTTTTCCGGGTGCCTGACAGTAACCTTGCGGCTGCATTTTGGACTAGTTGCAGTCTGTTTAAACTTTTATGTTGAATACCATAATACAATGCATTCCCATAGTCCTTCCGTGTTACAAAGGGCTTAATTTTAGCGATTAATCTTAACTGGAAAAAACTCATTTTGACTACTTGATTTATCTGTTTATCTGTAAAACAGCATTTTTGAATTATTGATGATTTTCACAAAATAATTTCAACCTGTCCATTGTTTTCTTAAAATAAGTCAACAAACAAACAGGGGAAGTGAATTGAACCAATTGTTTTGAGGTTTTAAAAGCAGAAAAAAAAGTTAAGTATTTTAGCATTTATGGATTGGATTGCAAGTTTCTCACGAGTGTAGTCACGGTACCAAAATTTCAGTATTCGGTACTGATACCAGTGAAAATCCACGGGTCTCTGTACCAATTTCAGTACCAAAGCAAAACACAAAAATATGCTAAAAAATAAAATAAAAACTTTGTATCACTAAAAATAAAACCAATGCCATTCTTTATACTTATTTGTCAATGCAAAAACAATTTGTTTAAAGTTTTTCTACAAGTAATATAATTATGAAAAACAGTAATAATTAATGAAATTTAAACACATTTTATTTTTTGTTAAATAAATAAAAGGGATTTGCTATTAAAATTAAAACATGGAAGAAATATTGTGTGATTTATTTCTTTAACAAAAAATAAAGTTTTATTAATTTTTTCAACAGTAGTAGCAGTATCACATACATTCTACTAAATAATAGTAATATTTCTAGCACAATGCCAAAATAAAAAATTAACTTTTTTATTTTGATGGGCTACCATGAATACCTTTTATATTGATACTGGTTTTACTCAAATGAAAAGGTAAAATGCTTGTGAAGTGTGACTTCAGTTCTGGTGATGTTGTTTATGTCCTCATTGAGATGGGAGATGCTGAAATTACTGCAAGCGTCATGCTCTTCAGTCTATGTAGTAAACAAACCCGCACGTCTCTGCCATTCATTCATTCACACAGAGATGCAGAACATGCAGGATTCATATTTCAACCAACTTTTGTGGCTTAACATTTACAGATACTGGTCCAAAAGGAGATTTGATTAATTTATGCTAACTTTGACAAATTCCGTGACTGTCCATATTAAAATGTAAGTTTCATTTTCATGACTTGATTTTGAGTTTCAATCCACGTTTTCACCGGGTTGACTGGGAACTCGGTACCACCGGTACTTAATGAAACCTGGTACCATGACATTTTTCATTTTTTTTAGTACCGACTTGGTACCGAAGTACCGGGTCTTTTGACAACACTATTTCTCATTGTAACCTAGATTTGATTTTGTTTGTTTGTTTAAGAAAAGGAAGAAGTGGACCGTTTCGAAATCATCATTATGCCACAAATGCTGTAGATTGAGCTTGACTGAACAGAAACCAGAATTTTGCTAGTAGACACATTGTCATCTGGCATACCTCTCTGGCATTTTGGGAGTTCCTTCATGAATGAACATGTCCAAATAATGATGAAGAGCAATATTCTTTTCCTCCAAATATAAGAAATGTGCAAGAACGTGTACTCAACCCTGCTTCTAAAAACACATCTGTTTATGTCCAGAGGGAGGTTTTGTCAACACAGGAAATATGGCTTTGCTACTGAGATTTTGCAGAGCTATTGACACCAGTAAAACTTCAGGGAAAGGAGCAGTACAGTGTGAGGGGTGACATGCCTCTTTTCGGGCAGTGGGAACTTCTGTGACACCGGGACGTTCTGGTGAGGCTGACCCCAGCAGCACAGCACAGTAACATGAACTGTTTAACCTTCAGAGGAACATGATTTAGTTGGAAATGGAGCAGGGGAAATGTTAAGGTCAGGCAGATGTACAGTTATGATGTTATCTGCTGCACTGGAGTTTTTCATAATTGGGAGTAGTGCTGCTCATATGGCAAAAAAATATACAAATGAAACCAACTGTGCTGGTTTTTTATGCAAGTCTCAAGTAGCTTATTCAGTTAACAAAAATGAATATTGAAATGTAAAATAAAATGGCATAGTCTTCACTTTAAGAATGAAACTTTCTTTGTTTCTTATTAAAACTACAAAGTCCTTAATTCAAGAGCAGTGTGTGAGTTTTGAATTTTCTTTTGTTGTTTTATTTAAAAAAACAAACTAAAAAAAAAAAACTGTAGCAGCAGGAATATAGCCCACTGTCACTTTAAGAGCTGCATGGCAATTTACCCTTACACATGTATTTTCATTCTCAGCTGTTTGTTTATTTATTACATAACAGACAAAGGTTTACATGAATAATCACTATGATTTATTGTGTTTTCACAGTCGTTAAAAGCAGAAATCGAAATTAATCAATCATTTGCACTGCCCAAATTTGTAGTGTAATATATTTTTCATTTAGGATGAAATATGTAATTTCTTTATTGTAGCTATCTCTGCACAATAAACTGCTATTATTTAATCAATTTCATGTTACATTTTAACTTTACTTATGGGCCCTTTACCATTACATAATCCAACAATGATAAATACTTATTTATTTGCCCTCATGTTATTTCAAACTTCATTTTTTAAATAAATAATAAGAAAAAATATTTTTTATAGAATTTGTGAAGAATTTTCATGCAGCCCTTTTCCATAGTGGCCATGGCCATCAAAACATTTACATTCATAGACTTATTACGGTGGCCGAGACAGCTCAACATGCTGCAACTTAAGAAAACACATGCAAATTGAAAAAACATCAGCAAGTGAAGAAAACATCTTCATCAGTTTGACAACACAAGTGTTGCAAATCATCACAACACATGCATATAACGAAACGAGCTGCAAATACTTCACAACACATGCATATAGCGAAATGCGCTGCAAATACTTCACAACACATGTATACAATGAAACGCGCTGCAAATACTTCACAACACATGCATATAGCGAAACGCGCTACAAATCCTCACAACACTTGCATACAACGAAACGCGCTGCAAATACTTCATAACACATGCATATAGTGAAACGCGCTGCAAATCATCACAACACATGCATTCAACGAAACGCGCTGCAAATACTTCACAACACATATATAAATTATGAAACGTTGCAAATCCTCACATCACATAAACATTAAGAAACAATTAATGAAGCATTGCTAATTTTTTTTCATTAACCTTGAAATTTAGGCTAATAATATCCAAAAGATAAAGGAATCGTGGTTTTTAAAAAACACCATGAAAAAAAAAACTCACCTTTCAGTTCACCAACAACTCCACTGACCAGTAGCCACTGCATGATAGACAAATCCAAGTCAGGTCCGACACTTTATGAGGTCTCCTTGAAACATTTCCATTGTGGTCAGTGCTATATGCAGCGCATTTGTTGTGATGATTTGCAGCGCGTTTCGTTAATGCATGTGTTTTGAGGATTTGCAGCGTTTCTTTATATGTATGTGTTGTGAAGGAATTGCAGCGCGTTTGGTTATATGCATGTGTTGTGATGATTTGCAGCGCGTTTCGCTATATGCATGTGTTGTGACGATTTGCAGCTCGTTTCGTTATATGGATGTGTTGTGATGATTTGCAACACTTGTGTTGTCAAACTGATGAAGATGTTTTCTTCATTTGCTGATGTTTTTTTGAATTTGCATGTGTTTTCTTAAGTTGCAGTGTGTTGAGCTGTCTCGGCCACCGTTTCAAGGCTTCAAGGTTTCAAGGCTAAAATGTTAGAAAGGTTTCTTCCCACTGTTAATGAATTGTATTTCCATGCATGCATGTTAACATATAGACTTCAAATGAGATTTCCTCCAGGTAGGGGAAGTTCAAGGGCTAATATCATGTTTGCAGTGTAAATCAAGGGGTCAAGGTTGGACTGGTTAGCATGGCCTCGTTATGCTTTGTGTAAACCATTAGATGCATTACACCATCCAGATTCTTAAAAGCAACTTTCTACATTGAAGGTCCTTCATTAATTAGGAATAACATCTGCGATCGATTCCAGTCAGGTTTTAGAGTTGGTCATAGTACAGAATCGGCTCTTTTGAGGGTCAAAGTCAAAGTCACCTTTATTTATATAGCGCTTTAAACAAAATACATTGCGTCAAAGCAACTGAACAACATTCATTAGGAAAACAGTGTCAATAATGCAAAAATTATAGTTAAAGGCAGTTCATCATTGAATTCAGTGATGTCATCTCTGTTCAGTTTAAATTGTGTCTGTGCATTTATTTGCAATCAAGTCAACGATATCGCTGTAGATGAAGTGACCCCAACTAAGCAAGCCAGAGGCCGACAGCGGCAAGGAACCGAAACTCCATCTGTGACAGAATGGAGAAAAAAACCTTGGGAGAAACCAGGCTCAGTTGGGGGGCCAGTTCTCCTCTGACCAGACGAAACCAGTAGTTCAATTCCAGGCTGCAGCAAAGTCAGATTGTGCAGAAGAATCATCTGTTTCCTGTGGTCTTGTCCTTTGTGATCCTCTGAGACGAGGTCTTTACAGGGGATCTGTATCTGGGGCTCTAGTTGTCCTGGTCTCCGCTGTCTTTCAGGGCAGTAGAGGTCCTTTCTAGGTGCTGATCCACCATCTGGTCTGGATACGTACTGGATCCGGGTGACTGCAGTGACCCTCTGATCTGGATACAGACTGGATCTGGTGGCTACGGTGACCTCGGAATAAGAGAGAAACAGACAAATATTAGCATAGATGCCATTCTTCTAATGATTTAGCAAGTACATAGGGTGTTATGGGAAGTGTTCCCGGTTCCGGTTTATCTAATTAATGCAGCCTAAAAATCCTTTAACGGATTTGGATATTAAAAGCATATTAGTATGTTATGTGTAAGCCAGGTAAAAGAGATGGGTCTTTAATCTAGATTTAAACTGCAAGAGTGTGTCTGCCTCCCGAACAATGTTAGGTAGGTTTTTCCAGAGTTTAGGTGCCAAATAGGAAAAGGATCTGCCGCCCGCAGTTGATTTTGATATTCTAGGTATTATCAAATTGCCTGAGTTTTGAGAACGTAGCGGACGTAGAGGATTATAATGTAAAAGGAGCAAATTCAAATACTGAGGTGCTAAACCATTCAGGGCTTTATAAGTAATAAGCAACATTTTAAAATCTATATGATGTTTGATAGGGAGCCAGTGCAGTGTTGACAGGACTGGGCTAATATGGTCATACTTCCTGGTTCTAGTAAGAACTCTTGCTGCTGCATTTTGGACTAGCTGTAATTTGTTTACTAAGCGTGCAGAACAACCACCCAATAAAGCATTACAATAATCTAACCTTGAGGTCATAAATGCATGGATTAACATTTCTGCATTTGACATTGAGAGCATAGGCCGTAATTTAGATATATTTTTGAGATGGAAAAATGCAGTTTTACAAATGCTAGAAACGTGGCTTTCTAAGGAAAGATTGCGATCAAATAGCACACCTAGGTTCCTAACTGATGACGAAGAATTGACAGAGCAACCATCAAGTCTAAGACAGTGTTCTAGGTTATTACAAGCATAGTTTTTAGGTCCTATAATTAACACCTGTGTTTTTTTCAGAATTTAGCAGTAAGAAATTACTCGTCGTCCAGTTTTTTATATTGACTATGCATTCCATTAGTTTTTCAAATTGGTGTGTTTCACCGGGCCGTGAAGAAATATAGAGCTGAGTATCATCAACATAACAGTGAAAGCTAACACCATGTTTCCTGATGATATCTCCCAAGGGTAACATATAAAGCGTGAAGAGTAGCGGCCCTAGAACTGAGCCTTGAGGTACTCAAATACTGCACTTGTCATCGATATGATACATCTTCATTCACCGCTACGAACTGATGGCGGTCATATAAGTACGATTTAAACCATGCTAATGCACTTCCATTAAAGCCAACAAAGTGTTCAAGTCTATGCAAAAGAATGTTGTGGTCAATTGTGTCAAACACAGCACTAAAATCCAATAAAACTAATAGAGAAATACACCCACGATCAGATGATAAGAGTAGATCATTTGTAACTCTAAGGAGAGCAGTCTCAGTACTATGATATGGTCTAAATCCTGACTGGAAATCCTCACATATACCATTTTTCTCTAAGAAGGAATATAATTGTGAGGATACCACCTTTTCTAGTATCTTGGACAGAAAAGGGAGATACGAAATTAGTCTATAATTAACTAGTTCTTTGGGGTCAAGTTTTGGTTTTTTGATGAGAGGCTTAATAACAGCCAGTTTGAAGGTTTTGGGGACATATCCTAATGACAATGAGGAATTAATAATAGTCAGAAGAGGATCTATGACTTCAGGAAGCACCTCTTTTAGGAGCTTAGATGGTATAGGGTCTAACATACATGTTGTTGGTTTAGATGATTTAACAAGTTTATACAATTCTTCCTGTCCTATAGTAGAGAATGAGTGGAACTGTTCCTCAGGGGGTCTATAGTGGACTGTCTGATGCGATACTGTAGCTGACGGCTGAATGGTTGCAATTTTATCTCTAATAGTATCGATTTTAGAAGTAAAGTAGTTCATAAAGTCATTACTGCTGTGGTGTTGGGAAATGTCAACACTTGTTGAGGCTTTATTTTTCGTTAATTTAAACACTGTATTGAATAAATACCTGGGGTTATGTTTGTTTTTTTCTAAAAGAGAAGAAAAGTAGTCGGATCTAGCAGTTTTTAATGCTTTTCTGTAGGATAGGTTACTTTCCCGCCAAGCAATACGAAATACCTCTAGTTTTGTTTTCCTCCAGCTGCGCTCCATTTTTCGGGCTGCTCTCTTTAGGGTGCGAGTATGCTCATTATACCATGGTGTCAAACTGTTTTCCTTAACCTTCTTTAAGCGTAGAGGAGCAACTGTATTTAAAGTGCTAGAAAAGAGAGACTCCATAGTTTCTGTTACATCATCAAGTTGTTCTTTTGGAGGTTTTGGATATGCTAAGGAATTTGGATACATCAGGAAGATAACTTAAAAAGCAGTCTTTTGTGGTAGAAGTGATGGTTCTTCCATACTTGTAACAAGAAGTAGAAATTACAATTTTGGCTATATGAATTTTGCACAGAACTAAATAATGATCTGAGATATCATCACTTGGCTGCATAATTTCAACACTATCAACATCAATTCCATGTGACCGTATTAAATCTATAGTATGATTTCGACAATGAGTAGGTCCTGAAACGTGTTGTCTAACCCCAATAGAGTTCAGAATGTCTATAAATGCTGTCTCTAAATACAGTCTCTATAGTGTGATATCTAGGTGAAAGAGTCTCTGTGTGCTGAGAATTAGCTGACCTCTGTGACGTGAGGCAGCTAGCAGACGGTCGGTTTAGCCAGTCTGTCTGCTTCCTGACCTGGGCCCCAGTTAGTCAAGTATTAACACTAAGACTATTTGCCATATTTCTAGAGAGAAGAGTGGCGCCACCCCAGGAGGGATGAAGACCATCTCTTTTCAACAGGTCAGGTCTGCCCCAAAAGCTCGTCCAATTGTCTATGAAACCTATGTTATTCTGTGGGCACCACTTAGACATCCAGCCATTGAGTGATGACAATCTGCTATGCATCTTGTCACCACGGTAAGCAGGGAGGGGACCAGAGCATATTACAGTGTCTGACATCGTGCTTGCAAGTTCACACACCTCTTTAATGTTATTTTTAGTGATCTCCGACTGGCGAAGTCAAACATCATTAGCGCCGGCATGAATAACAATCTTACTGTATTTATGTTTAGCATTAGCCAGAACTTTTAAATTTTGCCAAGATGTCAGGCGCTCTGGCTCCCGGTAAACATTTGACTATGGTGGCTGGTGTCTCTATATTCACGTTCCGTACAATAGAATCACCAATAACTAGAGCACTTTCATCAGGTTTCTCAGTGGGTGCATCACTGAGTGGGGAGAACCTGTTTAATGTTTTGATCGGAACAGAAGAGCGGTGTTTTGACCCACGACTACGCTGCCTCACTGTCACCCAGTTGCCCTGCTGCAGGGGCTCTTTTGCCGGAACCGGACAATGTACAGGAATCCCTGAGCTAGACGCATCCAAAGCCGTATCTAGAGCCCTAACATTCTTACTGTCTTCAATTAAAGTTTGGATGCGTGTCTCTAATTCTGAAATCTTCTCTGTCAGCCTAACTATTTACCTGCATTTATCACATGTGAATCCCTCATCTGCGACAGAGATAGATAAACTGTACATGTGGCAAGAGGTGCAAATAACAATAGCAGGAGAAGCCATTACTCACCGTGCTTGATGAAATATTATTACTGCGGTTGTTTGATGAACTTGTGAAAAACTGGAGCGAGCGAGAGGAGAGGAGAAAAGAAAACAGCGATAGGTTTGAATGAAAATGCTAATGACAAGCTAACGAGTGGTAACGCTTTGCAGGTGTACTGCACTCATGGATATAAAATAAAAGTGAACGATCAAAATTAATCTGATAAGATTGATCGATAATATCAGAAATATGGTGTGATTAAGTTATATTTTATCACTTAAAAAAACAGAGAGTGATAGTAAGATAAAGATTCTAGAGAAAAAAATAATTAAAAATAAAAACAGCTACACGGAGCTACGATTAGCTACAGAAGGCCAACAGGAAGTAGAGAAAACACTGTTCAACAGATAAAAAGGAAAACGCACTTCTGCTCCATTCATTAACAGAGACACGCAGGATTCATATTTAAATAGACTGTTCCAGCTTAATATTTACAGATATTAGTCCATATTGTGATTTGATGTAAGTGCAATGACCTATTTTTGATGAATTCATTCAAAATTTGACAAATTCCGTGCCATTCCGCGTTAATCTGTAAAATCCATTTTTATGACTGGATTCCGTGATTCCCTCCGCGTTTTCTTCATCGCGGAAATCACGGGGCCCTAGTTGTGGTATGCCAGCTCTATCTTGCAATGGACACACGCCACGACGTTCTCTTTACGTTTGTCCGCGTCCTCCAGTGTATATATCTATGCTGCCCTCAAATCAAAACACTGCTGACTCAGACGCAGCGCTTGTGTCTCCTTCCGCTTTGTGGGTGACGTAAACGCGTTGTCACATTAAAAAAAATAATTGCAAAAGAACCTGACGTGAGATTAAAAATAAATTAAAAGAGGCTTCGAGTTACTTTTCGTAAATGAGTTACTCTAGTTACTCGAGGAATCGTTTCAGCCCTACCCCTGGCCATTGTTTATGAAGCATTATAATTTTACAGATTTACTGTAATAATTTGAAAATATGATTGAAAATTTCATTTGAAAAATGAAATTGGTGTGATTACAACCTGCATCTAATACTCATTATTATTATTATTATTATTATTATTATTATTATTGTGTGTAGCTAACAAATCAAAAAATATTGCAGAATGTCATTCCGTCTAACTCTGTCATTCCGGCTAACAATGACACGGGCAATTCATTTAACCCATATTTGTGTGTTAGATTACACAATTCAGTTTTTTGTTGAGTTAATGATAAAATAAGTCGTATTTACTTTTTTGGAAAACATTTTTAAACATTTTCCAGGTTTATTTTTATTTGGTTCTGAATTTTAAGTTAGCAGCAGCCAAAAATGAGCCTGTGTCTATATGAAATCCCAAATTGATTCTATTAATTGTGATTAAAATGTAGTTTTCCGAGCACTAATTATTTGTTGAGTTCCAAATATGGAGATCAGTACATTTGTATATGCTAACATTGGTAGAAATGTAATTAATTTAAAAATTCATTGTTACCCAGGAATGACATTTTTAATGGGGAAAAAGATCTGATTCACCAAAAAAAATGGTTAATTACATTCTTGAAATGTGTAAATATCATTTCATTAAATACACAACACTCTAATAAGTATAGAAAGTCCTAAAATTTACATTTTTTGCCATTTTTTAAAATTTATTATTTATTACATTTATTACAGTATTTTTATTATTTGACATGAATTTGACAGTAATATTATTTATTTTCTTAAGCGAAAAGAACTTCAAATGCAGCCAAAAATCTAACACCGCAAACTAAAAAAGGTATTTTCGTTTTACAATATAACTGTATAAAAAAACTGCATTTAAAACTGCACGTGCTTACGACAGCATGTGTGTTCAAGTCACTTTGGTTGGAGCAAGATGGCGGAGTACTTTCTCTTAATTAAAAACACAAAAATACAGCAATGTTCTTAAACTCCTGTTCTAGAAAATGAAGAACAAAGAAATGTGCATTAGGTATACTTCGTTTTTTAATGTTTTAAATTAATTTATGAAGCCGCTGCCAACTTTATTGTTACAAGTTGCATTGTTATATTATAATGCCATCATATTATGCGTCGTCGATTAACTTACTGCGCTGTAAATAGAGAAGCCTGACAATATCACAGCTAAATACCTTTAAGTATTGAATATTCCACCATGTTAATCACTGACACGCCCCCAACTCGTACAGATCGGGGCTTAAAGAAAATCCCGAGCTCCCCACTGGTATTTACGATATTGTGGTGCCGTTCATGTGCATTCAACTCGTAAATACGATCAATACGAGATGACTTGAACCCACGAATAGCTAAATCTACTGTAGGCTACAACAGTAGCTTAATATATTGTCAGTTTACTCACGTTAAACTGATCATTTATTTTAATGGGTTGCCATGAAGATCTTTGAGTGTCTATGTTTATGATATGACAGTTTTCTCAAATGAAACGGTAAATTCTCATGAAGTGACGGTTTATGTGTTCGTGTCCTCATATAGTGACACACTGCAGAGACTACAAAACAGCGAGCTCCCGCGCATCTGCGCCCGTCACCCACAGAGATGAAGAATTTGCAGGAGTAATATTTAAATAGTATTTTGCAGTTAAATATTCACAAACACTAGCATATTTGGCTTCAGTCTGGAGCCCTGCGCTTAGAATAACACTGAAGCGACTGAACGCAGCTGCGGGTACCGAATATACTCAAACTTAAAACCGTTACTACAGAGACGCTGGTATCATCAAATTTTTTATTTTCAGCACCGACTTGGTAGTGAATTGGCAGTACTTGTGGCATCCCTAGTCGCCGTTTTAATGTCTGGTTGGTCCAGTCTGAAATACTGCTAAACAGCGGACATACTGCTAACCACTGATCTATAATATAGAAGCGGCTTCACTGTGTGTTGGCAGTTTAGAACGCGATGAGCGATCCAGTCATATATAGATCAGTGCTGCTAACGCGTTTTCATTTCTTCTTCGCTGCTCTAAACAGGGGTTGCTTGTGGCAACACAGCACAACTTCCTGTGTTTGCAATGCATTCTGAGCAGCAAAGAAGAACCGTGCAGCGGGTAGGCAAAGCTAGTTGTCATAACTAGGTCTTGTTTAAGAAAATTGTATCGGATCAGTATATGGGTTCATGTACTCGCCGATGCCAGAATTTGTTGTGGTATCGGTGATATTTCCGATACTAGTATCGGAATCTGAACAACTCTAGTTGGTATTCAGGGCTTAGCCCTGAAATGGTTCTCTTCCTATATGAAGAATAGGACTCTTTCAGTCAGTATAGGGGATTATTTTTCTTCCATTGCCCCCCTTGTGTGTGGTATTCCACAGGGCTCGATACTGGGACCAATTTTATTTTCCCTTTATATGCTCCCTCTAGGTTCTATTTTTGAGAAATTTGGGATTCAGTATCATCTTTATTCAGATTATTCTCAAATTTATATACCACTGAAACATGGGCATAATTCAGTGCCATTCAGTCTCTTCATGATGGTTCTGCAGAAGTTAAGTGCTGGCTTGCAAATAGCTTTCTCCAATTAAATAAGGATAAGACTGAGATAATTTTATTTGGAAATAAGGGGTGTGTGGATGATGACTGCCCGGGGTTGTTTCCTGGGAAAAAAAACTGTCTAGCATGAGGAACCTTGGTGTAATTTTTGACTCTGAGCTTAAATTTGAGCAGCAAATCAATGCTGTTGTTAAGAATAGTTTTTTTCATCTTAGATCAATATCTAAATTTAAATCTATTTTTTTTATTTAATGATATGAAGAAGGTTGTTCACGCCTTTGTGTCTTCACTAGGGCTGTAGCTATCGAATATTTTAGTAATCGAGTATTCTACCAAAAATTCCATCAATTGATCGAGTAATCGGATAAAATGTGTTTTTGCTTAATTAAAGAGCAATATTAATTATGCAAGAGAAAATAAGACTCCTGGGTCTCTTAAAATGAACAACTAAGTTTCCTTTTTTAGAAATTTTTAATTTTTAATTTTTAAATGCATAGAATGAAATGCATACATCAAAAATAAACATTTAATTATTACCCATTGTTTCTCTGTCTGTGCTTGTACTGTGAACAATGACAATAAAGCTGACAGATGAATTAAGTGCATTTAAGTGCCATTCAGTTGGGGTTTTAAATCAAGCATTTTCTGAGATGCACATTAAACATTAAACACATA